>NW_022474206.1:3010183-3314408 GCF_003357145.1 Venustampulla echinocandica | reverse complement strand
GGGGATTAGGGGGTTATGGGGGACGATCGGGGGGGTTGATTGGGCGGATATGGGCGGGCGTGGGTAGAGCACCGAAGGTACTTCGTACAGAGGTAAGTAAGGTATGTATGGCGCCGAAGGAAGTGGCGGCGGTATTTGCATTTTTGCATTTTTGCATCAGATGTGTTCACGAAGGCGACACCTGGATGGGAGCACGGAGGACGACGGGCTTCCGTGAATGGGCAGAGATACGGCGCCGTATGCAGCGACGCAGCGACGCAGAGATAAGCAACCCAGCCAGATATAAGCAGCCGAGAGTCAAGAGTCAGGGGAGTGGCAGTGGTAGTGGTGGTGGTGGTAATAATGGGAGAATAGAATAGCAGAGAGGGCGTCGCTATCAGATCCGAGTGAGGGAGTGAGAGAGTGAGAGAGTGTGTGTGAGTTCCCGTGGCCCTGTCTCACTTGGTTACTAACTGCTACTCGGAACTGTTTGGAGCTGAGCCTAAGGTATTCCCTTCCCCCCAAGAACCCTAGAGGGACAGTACGGTACAAGTTTATATTATTAACTTATAAATCATACACTATTACTAACTGCAGACACAGAAGACGACTACTGCGTACTGCCTCTAGCCCTCTCGTCTCGTCTCGTTTCGTCTCGTCTGGTCGTGAAGGTAAAACCTTATTAGGTAATTTGATGCACGCAATTTGGGCGGGTGGTTGGCCGTTAACCGGAGCAATTACGAACGTACGGGGTAAGGGGAGTAAAGGTAAAGTGTGTCGCTGTGCCCTGACAGAGCCCCCTACAGCGCCCCCAGAGTGCCCAGAGTGCCTAGAGTTCTCCCGACTCGCGATAGAGTACGCGCCCCCCTACTAATATATGGCGTCGCACCGAGTACCACGCGGTACTCTTGCTGCATATTGCGCAAATGCCACATCTGTTTCGTATCTCTCCTCGAGATATGGTACTCTCCACACACGTGAGGATTCCCATCCCTCAGGTACAGGTACATGTACTGTACCTTGCCTTGTCTTATCTATCTTTTGTACCACCTACCGGCTTGGGAATAATCGGGACGGTCCGCAGTGCGGTACAGTAGTAGCTGGACTTGTAGCCGTTGGCGATGGGCGATGATCGATGATCGATGATCGATGAGCTAGGGACGATGGCGTATCCATCTTGACTACTGGTCCCTATACTCCGTACATACATTATCAGATATGATATATACCTTGCCTAGCTGAGGTACATGTACATCCAAAAGCAGCCTTGCTATCCCCAACTCAGATAAAGATAATATCCATCTGTCTGACCGCTTCCCAGAACAAGCCACGACCAGAACTCGAATCAGGAGCCGGTTGCGGAGCGTACTCCAGTATGTTGCTCAAAGCTTCTCCGTTGGTAACGTTGTCCGCCCCCTCCCTGCTTAACCGTCATTATTATTGTACGAAGAGTACGAAGAGTACAAGCCTACAACCGATAACATCCTCGCGTTGGCATCATATCGACCTGTCGTCGCGACATGTGCTGGGAATTCTGGTCCTGGTCCTGGTCCTGATAATCCCAGCTTCCGTCGCCCCGGCCAGATTAGGATACCGAATCTCTTATCCCAGGTTGCACCAGCATCCGTACGAAGTACATGTACCCCTTCCGGTACTTTCGTGCCCTGCGACGGATTTGCCATAGACGCTCGGTGTGGCGTCATTCTCAGCGCTCACCAAGTACGGGGACGTAGTCGTACTGGCGGTGTCCGAATTTCAGTCTTTCAGCAGGACAATCGTATCCTAAGCAGTCACAGATCGGCATTTGAAAACAGGCGGAGGCTCCTGTCAGGAGCCTCCTGTATCCCGAAGAGGCGCATGGAATGATAAGGAAAATGATGCTTTACTCGGCATGTTATCTGATCGGTATCTCAAGGATGATAACAACCACCACCGTTCCAGGATATATCGGCCAGCCAACATACGTACGTATGGCGTACAGATACCGAGCCATCCAGTCAGACCGCCATACTGCGCCCCCTTCACCCTCTTCATACAGTCCACAATGCCAGACAGACACCGCGTACTACTCTCCATGCGTACCTATATAACTCTCATCCAAGCCCCGCTCGTCCACTTCTCCATCATAGCGGGGCGACGACCAGACCACCATATATTGCAGAAGAATATCCTACAAGCCATCAAGGTACGGTAAGTGATTACTCCAAGGGATGTCCTGGTTGCCGCGGGAGGCGGCCGGAAACCCTATCCACCCATCGTCGATATATGATGTGATCCCAAACAAACGTTGCCGCGCCCAGTCGGTGGCCACCCGGTGGGCGATATCCTCCTCCACTGCTTTCATGCTCGGGAGAGCTCCCGTGAGACATTACCTTTGGACCTAGGCAAGCCAGCTTTCGGCACGGATCTAGGACCAGTGGCCGGAGGTATGTACTCGGTGTACCACTGGCATCTGGATAATAGAACCGGCGGCCGGCATGCGGATGTGGAGGCGGACGCAGATTCTGATGCAGACTGCAGACCGGACATTTATTTTCGTGCTCATATATATCCAATGCAACCCTGTGCCTGCTACACATCTGAGAGAATGGCAGAGCCATGCATATCCCAACGTGGGCAACTAACTGGAAGAGGGGACTAGAGAGTCGAAACACCATCTCATTCGCAACCAGATGGCCCCGGCGCTCGTGGCTTTAGGGCAGGAAGTCCGCCTTGAGGGCGCATGGCATCTCAGATAACGAGCAGTACATCAGCCACCGCCTGCAGATCACAGATTTCAGATTGCAGATTCGAGAACGAGAGAACGAGGAGAGTGGGCGAGCGGCCCGGGGATGTTGGCAGCTTGATCCGATTACGATAATGGAATGCAAGGGCTGGTGATGGCCCCCACGCTGTTGTGTTTTGGTTTTGATCTGGAACTGGAACTGAACCTGAATCTGGGCCTGGGCCTGAGTCTAAGCCTGAGCAGCCTGAACCCGAGTACTCGCACCGAGATGGTAATAACGAATTAGTTCTCCGCTGTTATTATTGCTATGAAACAATGCCCTTCCTTCGTAGACCATAAAGCCGTGGATCTGTGACCGACTCGGACTAGGAGTTCCGTTGATCTCATTTCGGCTGCTCCTATTATTAATATTGCTGCGTTGCAACTCGCAATTCGCAAGGAGCCACCCACACTGAGACCGGGTTTGCGGCTCTCCGTCTTTTGCCGTCTATAAGAATCCGGTGTCCGGTAGTGCCTTGATCGATAGTATTCTGTAAGGAAATCGTCGTGGGACTTTGCAATTTGTAAGAGCTTTCGGAATCTGTTAATAATAATTAAATAAGAAAGGGGCGAGGTGCAAATAAGCCGAATAAACCGTTTTGGCTCACGTGAATTTCACGTGAGCTGCACGTGTTCTCATCGGGCTACCTAATTCGAACTTCCAGGCAAATTTTGTTGCATATTGCGTTGAAATTTTCGAATTGACAATCAGAAGACCTAACAAAGTTGTAGTCACACTCGAAATCGTCTTCGGTACACTCGCAATTGGATGTTAGAACTGTGGGAAAAAGCCGAAGTGTCGCAAGATCTGACGACGACCCAACTCGTGTTTAGGGCCTACACTCTAGCTACAATATCATCCACCGTCGAACATCAGGGCTCACTCCCACCAACATATCATCGCCATGCGAGATACGTAGTACTTCATACTTCATCAGGTAGGTATTATTGGACTAGGCACGGGAAACCAACATCGTCGCGATGCATTCTTGCTGTTGCTTGGTAGGTTCGACAGCCTCACATCCACTGACAGGTTCTGGGGCTCTTGGTCGTAAGCTTCTGCCTACAACCGATGCTATATATCCGGTTCACATACCGGTACTGTACCATTCTGTAGATTACGTTCATTCTAGAGAATGAGAGCATAACATCTATAACCACTCAAGCATCGTCTACCCAAGCGTCATCTATCCAACATCGTTTATTCTGCCAGCATCCACTCAACCTTCATTCCCCCCCAGATTCCCAAGTCATGACTCAGGCCCCTCAAGTCTCCCAACGCCCAATTTACCTTGTTTCTTACAACAATCGATTATTTCCCGCCCATTGGGGACTTTGGGTCCCTTCCTACGAGGCTGGCGAGGCGGGAAACATGGGAAAGGTGATCCACGTTGAAGGAGACGCTCGAAACGGATTTGTCCACGGTTTCAAGAGGAATTACGACATGGCAACGAGTGAACGCGCCAAAGAGCTCGTCCTTCTAGGCTGGACCGATAGCGTAAACGTCGTTGGTGGAGACAACTACGGGCCCCTCGTCATAGATACCATTGCAACTGATGTTATTGAAAGGTTGGCCCTTGATGTTCCCGCTCCTGGTCCAAGTCTGAGAGCGGCTGGCTCCAGCTCTTCCGTAAGCACTTGCAAACTTTTGGGGTTTATATACCATCTATCAGCTAACGTATATTTCTCTAGGGTGGCCGGCGGACAAGAGTCGATATTCAGAATTGCCAGACTTGGGTACGCCAGTTTGTTGAGAAGCTTATCGAATCTGAAATACTTGAAGTCGATGCCCTCTCCAAGCTTGACTCAGCTCCAAAGAACTAGGTGGATAGATTGCGAGTCTGATCGTTTCATCGACACCTTTTGGGAATTGAAGAGAATTCAGCCTTGGAATAGGACCCGCATAGGTAGATGTGACGTTAAAATCCACTAAGCCTTATTAGACACGTGGCCTAGGCGAATAATATTGAAGCCACGAAAAGCACGTTCATTAGCAACCCTTTGAAAACGCTTCAGCATGACTGAAACCAAATCCAAAACCGGGTCTTATATGCTACCATCTTCCCTCCCTTCCGCCACAAATATCTCCTTTCCTGAAACCACTTTCTTCAAGAGTGGAAACAAGCACTTACCAAGCCCGGCTGACGTTCGCCTTGCGGCAGCAGCCTATCAAACAAAACCTCTAAACCGACCTACCCCAGTAGCATTTCCCGCACTGAATCTGATAGTCAAATATGGCCCAACAATTACCATATCTGAGGGACAATGTCTCTGGGCAATCACCCGCTTCTGCCCAAACGTACCTGTTCCAGAAGTGTTCGGGTGGTGTCAAGATGATGGAGAAACATTCATTTATATGCAACGAATAGCAGGAGCTACTTTGCAACAGGAATGGCCTGGTTTGGACTTTGAAGAAAAATATGGGGTCTGCGTGCAGCTGTATCATATCATCAATGAGCTGCGCCAGCTTCAACAGGATCCGGCTACTCAGTTTATTGGTGAGCCTTCGTATATCTTACATTAGGCTACTAGAGCCTCTAATAATACAAATGATAATAGGTACTATCAATCAAGGACCTCTCCAAGACATCATCTTCGCTGGCCAGCAGCCCACCGGCGTTTTTCCAAACGTCTCCTCATTCCACACCTGGTTTTCCACTCCCAAGAGACAGAAAACCCAAAACGCAGATCTAAGTCCAGACCCAACCTGGCGGTCCGGGTTACTCGATGACGTCCCAATTGTCTTCACTCACGGTGATTTGCACCGTAGCAACATCCTGATATCCCGGGATGAACACGAGGGGACCGTAAAAATTGCTGGAATTGTCGATTGGCATCAATCGGGTTGGTATCCTGCGCCGTGGGAATTCTACAAGACCCGTTTTACGTGCAGGGATGGCGATCAGTGGGAGTTGGATTTTATTCTGGAGTTTTTGCAGGCATATCGTGGATATATTAGCTGGGATTATTTTGTGCTTGCAATGGGCGTGTAAATATAATTTTTGTTTGCAAAATTCGTCATGCTGGATAAATCAATATGATACCCCCATTACCCACGGGTCCTATTACAGCAGCTACCTGACTACTCCATCAAGTCCAAAATTATACAAGCGGGTTAACTACTACGAACGGCTTCACGGGGATAAAGCCCAAGTGACGAGGGATATACACCAATTCCTCAACAGCACCAAGCTAATCTCTTGCGCTAATCTTTAGGGGATGATTTAATTTGATCCCTACTCGTACTTCTGATTTTGGTTAAAAGGAAAGGCGTAATTAGGAATTGAGTTGAGATATGGATTGAAATTTTATTTTCATGAGGAAGGGAGGGTGTTTCTTTTTATTCTGGCGAAAGTAGATCTTGGTATGAGGTGAATATACTGCTAGAGCGAAGTGGGATAGGAGAGGGAAGCTAGAGAGAGGCTTTTAGCATCGCCTTATATAGCCCTTTTGATAAAGGCAGTTCGTTTACTACCTAGAAAGCACAATCTCCTAGGTAATGATCTCTCAGATTATAGAAACAGGGGGGAGATCCGAGGAATATATCATATATAAGGTAAGTAAGCTCTTAGGCACTCGCTAGCGAACCTAGTCGTCAGTTTTGCAATATTACGTTGCACTTCTCTGCTCATAAATAGAGTCCTTGAATGACCAAGCACAGATCCAACCACTATAGAGTAAAGTTCGAAATCGGCTTCGGTTCCCAGCTCTTAATAGTTTTACGGTCCGAAAATTAACGATATTATTTGGCCCCATATTTCGATACATTGGCCCTCTATGTCATGCTCCCAGGCGTTACGTGACAATTCAGACCGCCTCAATTGTCTTGCGAGCTCATCTTACCGTGAACGTTAAAGGACCTATCAGATGGTCTTTACCTAATTCCTCAAAGATCACTGCATGACCGTGCAGGGTGCCTTTGCTTAGGCTGGATTAGGCAACCTTCACCAGCTTCATCAGCTCGTCAGCCTCGTTTGGCGAGAGGAGGCGATGCATGCCACCAGAGTCTTGCCGCATTCTCCGATAGAAGCCCCCTTAACCGCCAACATCATCGTCTTTGTTTCCCTCATCAACTTTACAAGCATGTCGCACATCGTGAAGACTGTTGCTTAGCGACATCAGACTTCCACAACATCTAAATCCGCTCCTATATTCATGATACCGCTGCAGTATCGGAACATATACATATTCTCTAATGTCACTTGGCCAAATGGAGCCATACGCCCATTTTAAGTATATGCCGTTAGACGTGTCAAAAAATACAACCCGGGTGGTCACAATACTTCAAGGAAATCATGAATCACCGATTCAGTGCACAATTACGGAGATGAACCTTGATTGTCCCCCGCCATATTGCGCCCTATCGTACGTTTGGGGTAGTCCTTCAAGAGTTTCTAAGATTCTCCTGGACCAAAAGGAAATGGCCATCACGCACAACCTTCATACTGCTTTAAAGCACCTCCGCTCGCACGAGGAGGATAAAACATTCTGGATCGATGCGTTATGTATCGATCAACTGAATATGTTAGAAAGAAAATCTCAGGTTCAAAAGATGCGAGAAATATATGGGCGGTCTACCTCGGTCCTGATCTGGCTTGGAGCTGACGACGATGAAAGTGCCTCGGCGTTTACATTGGCTTCAACGATTGGAGAATACTGGCTGAAACAGGGAGTCAGAATAGACAACGCCGAGTCAGAGTTTCGCAATAGAAGTAAAGAAGAGTTGGCGCGTTTATTGGACGACTGCAACTGCAAGTTCGATTCTAGTCCCGTAGAAGAGTTTCGATTGCTGCTCGCCAGGGATTGGTTTCAACGAGTCTGGATCCTTCAAGAAGCAGCGGCACCTGTTAATTCGAAGACAATACAGTGCGGAAATTCCACTATCGACTGGTGGGGCTTTCTTATCACTGCTGCTTTTCTTTCTCATGCAGTTATCAGGCCTGACCTAAAGGACTACTTCAATAATGTCAAGCCTTTTGGCTCAGTCTCCATGCGTGGCCTTTTCAATTTGGCGCATCTCCAGAGAAAGCTGAATGAGGGGCGGTACAGCACCGATCTGCTTGCTACTCTTGCAAGCTATCGACACTTTAAGGCTACTGATCCAAGAGACAAGGTGTACGCCTTGTTGGGTTTAGTAAACCAAGTCTTGAAACAGTCGATCGTTCCCGACTACTCCCTTGACCTCCCAAGCGTTTATCTGAAAGTAGCCGAATACTTTATTATACAACAAGGTTCTATTAAGTGTCTTGGCTACTGTAATCCGTCGTTCCGAGACCCAGATCTACCCTCTTGGGTTCCAGATTGGCGTAACCCTGGCGTAAGCCATCCTTTGGCCGTATATCCAGAGCATAGAGCAGAAATTGACGATCTTGGTCACGTCATACCACCTATCTATTTGGCAAGTGGAGAGGGAACATTTCGGAAAGCACACATGGGCGTCTCAGTACGTGAGAAACAGCTAGTGATTGAGGGAGTCTGCCTCGGCACGGCTACAATCGTTGGTCTTCCCAACTATCTGGATGCATCCAATATTCATATGGGTGATATATTGAGGGGATGGGAGCCAAAAAACCTTCAAGGAATTTATGAGCCAACTGGAGAGACTGTTGCTGAAGCTTTCAGCCGGACTCTTGTGGCCGATGTCGCTAAGAAGGGCCGCTCTAGGAAGAGGGGCTTCAAACTGGAGTGGAATTTTTGGAGGTCTGTTGATGACTTCTCGCGGCCCCCACCACTAGATCGTCCACGCCTTGAATGGGGTTCCCTTCTCTATGCAACTGCTGGCCGTGGTTGTGTCTGGTTAGATAGCGGATACTTGTGCTTAGCTCCTGGGGAGACCAAGCCAGGCGATTATATGTGTATACTTCTCGGTGGTCACGTTGCCTATACACTCCGTCCTATCGATGGAAAGTTTCACCTTGTCGGTGAGTGCTATGTTCATGGGTTTATGGATGGGCAAGCCATTGATCTCCTAGAAGCTGGAAGATTTAAGAGTCAAACCTTCGTAATAGAATGACATATAGGAGTTATGCACTTATATACGTATAGCTATTACCAACATTTTCCGCACAATGGTACCGATAAGACTATCTGCCTTAAAAGATCGTATTAAGCCTTCTATCTCTTTCTTAGCTCTGATCTAGCAGTAAGGAGCAAGACAATACAAGCAAGTAAATACATATTTTCTTTTAAAGCGCCTCTTAGCAAGATTTGTAGCTACTAGGGACTCTAAAGTAGTAAATTGTAATCTCCTTACCCTTCTCGATATCTCGCAATATATAGATAGTGTGCTGTTTATTGTTCTTGTTCTAGCTTTCCTAAGCGTTGTTATTACAAGCATAATTTATACCATATATATTAAGAGAGATACTTATAACGATTCTCACAGTAACCTGTTAGTAACTGTATAGGCGTTAGTAATTATATACTGTATAATCAAGGCTACGTGGTATTGCAATAAAATCATTGAGAGTTGGGAACTGACGCCGATTTCGAACTCTCCTGTACAGCACAATTCTTAAGATTCACATTCACTCTCAAATTAAAATAGCATAGCATCATAAAAATGGCCGTTAATACTTTCAATTCGTCGGCACACGATAACAGCGAACAGTTGCAGCATGCATTTGCAATGGCCGTAAAACAATCCATCCCTGCACGTAGCAATACCACCACCGCCACAACAACCCAAAGAGAACTCCTGCTACTACATCTATCTGTATCTCTGGAGGTTGAGCGTGTTGTGTCTCTTCCAGGTCTTTCTCCGGCCAGCAGTTGTGTGGTGGAAACCATGACCCTTGCCCAAACCACGGGACTTCTTGCCAGTGGCGGTAAGACCTCTGGACTCGCGGTGCTTGTGGACGGGCTTCACGATCCAGTTGATACGGGGATCGCGGCGGATGGCCTTGTGTTGAGGATCGACCAGGATGATCTCGTAGTATTTGTAGGTGGAGTCCTGGTTGATCCAGTAGGAGTTCAGGACACGCAAATTGGCACAACGACGACCGACACGCTCCTCGGCAGTCGACTTGAGGGATCGCTGGTACTTCAGTTGGTTGACACCCTGGTTGGTGGGCTTGCCTGTATACACAATTCCGTCAGCAATCAGATTCATACGAAACCAGAGTTTTTCTCAAATGAATTCATACCGAATGTAGCACCCTTCGACACAGGCTTCTTGCGGCCTCCACGGCGGACACGGACACGGTAGATGACATAGCCCTGCTTGGCCTTGTAACCCAGACGACGAGCCTTATCAGGGCGCGACGGGCGGGAGGCGCGGTGGATGACATTCAATTGTCGGAGCTATATTATGCACTCTCAGCTAATGTTCAACGAGTGTATAGCAGAGACATCAAAAGATGTCCACAGGGTTTTCCACGATCGATCCAGCGCCCACCCAACAATATCTCCAGTTTTCAGTCCTCTCAGACACAAACATCTTCGAAGGCATTGTTTTCGGGGACCGCCGTTTCGTAGATCGGGTCGTTGTGTGTGTAGTGTAGTGTAATGTGTTGTTTTTATCTTACCTCCCAGCAGCGCACACGGAGAAGGAAGCGCAGCACATCGGACTGCTTCTTCTTCTGCAACTCTTCGACGTATTTAAGGGCACCCATCTGTTCGGCGGGAATCAGTCAGTCCAGCGCTCTATCCTCAAGAAGGTGGAAATGGGGAATTATCCAGCTGCGTCCGTCAATTAGACTCACCTTGATTGAGAGGAGGGATGTCGGTTGTTGTCGTTGGGGTCGGGTCCTTAATTTGAAGTCGTCGAGGAAATTTTGAGGATTTCTGTGTGCGAATCGAGGTGGGGCCTCGCTTAATATGACACTAGACTATCTTGGGGTTAGGGGTACAAATGATATTCTAAATTTCGAAATGCAAGCAAGCGTATGTTGATGCCTCAGGCCATTACAACCACCACCACCGCCACTCCATCTCCCCACCAAGGCTACAAGAACCCAAGGCATTGCAAGGTACACACGATTTTCAACGTTCTATGAAATCACACCGTGAAGCTATATCAACCATCCAGTCATAGTAGCTACATTAGTTGTGTTAAGTTTATCTCTTAATATTTCCCATAAGCAAGAACATGACACCATAGCTCAGCCAGTTGCAACGCAACGCAACTCCTAGACATGTTCAAACAATCACAACTAGATGATCAAGCAGCTCCCGCACCACCCAACTCAAATGTCTTCATCAGTTTCCTCGTAGCCTTTCCCTGCTGTCTCGCAATATTTCCCCAGCCAACAAGCAACACATCCTCCTCCTCCCTATAGATCACTTCCGCCAAACGAGCCGTGTCCTTATCAACCGCTCCCAGCTGCGACGAGCCCACAAGGCTCTTCAGCTTCTGAATCCCAACTACACGTCCAGCATCAAGCACCTTCACCAGCTCCTCATCTTCCTCGCCCCATCGAACATCCCCCAAGCCCTCTCTCTCAACCTCCTCAGTTAATCTCGCAATCCTCACAAACACCTCCAACACCCCCCTCGCATCCTGAGTAAGCTTCCGACTCTTCTTATACAGCGCCGTAAACCCACTATCCCCATTCTCCTCGTCGATTGGCGTGCCAATTGGTCGCGAGATCTTAAATGCCTCTGTGAACCCATCGATGAAATCCGCGTCTTGTTCCGAACTGGTACACATCAGCCCTCCGCACCTCATAAGCTTCTGGGTATCCATACGCCACCTTCCCCAACTCCACGGATCGCCCTTTCAAAGTCCGTTCTTCACCCTCTAATCGCTGCGTATAGCCCTCTAAGAACGTGCCCGCAGCCTTCTTATCCATTCTCTTCGTCCTACTCTCAAACTGCACCAGCGCCAAGAACTGTCTACCCATCCCCCTAAAATCAGCAAAATCCAAAGTTTTTTTTTTTCTTTCCGTAGTAATCATTTTCCATATACATACTGTGCCCCAATCCGTCCATCATCCTCCGCATACTCATCCGCTCTAGTAGCCGGCTGCTCAGAATGCCGAATTTTGCCACCCGCCTTCTTCTTGACGTAGCGGTGGGTATCGGCGGAAAGCTCATCGCTGGATTCATCGCCGGGGTCTTCTTGCATCGAGGATTCAGCTGACGGCGATAGCTTTCGTTGCTTGCGCCGCGCTGTTGGTGGGGTGGCTGCGGTGTATTAGCAAATCCTCCTCGGCGGTAGGTGAGCGAGGGGATTGGGGAAAAACACTGTAGTATGAAGTATGATATGTACCAAGGTAGGACTTACTTTCAGAGTTCCGTTTCCCTGCTGCTTTTGCCATGGTGCTGTACTGTTCGTAGCTTTGAAATGAATACTCCTGGCACGTCCTTGAGGTGAGTAGGCAGTTTGGCGCGTGAACGAAAATCCCCTGGATTACTCGTACTAGATATCCGACGTACGAATTGAAACGGAAATAATGAGCTGGACGGAATAATAAAAAGCGCGTCCTGGGTTGGAAGATAACGCAATATATGGATGGAGGTCGAAAGCTGGGAAACCCGCGTCTCGCTAGAACTGTACTTCCTGGCTGGGTCTTTCCAAAAGGGGAAGGGACGAGGGCGAGGACGCATACCTCGAATCTACATCACCCACCTGCACTCATCCATTTAATCAAACTCACAGACTCCTCACATCATCATCATCAATGCC
Source organism: Venustampulla echinocandica (assembly GCF_003357145.1). Classification (NCBI taxonomy): domain Eukaryota; kingdom Fungi; phylum Ascomycota; class Leotiomycetes; order Helotiales; family Pleuroascaceae; genus Venustampulla; species Venustampulla echinocandica. The sequence continues at coordinate 3,302,037 of NW_022474206.1, read as the reverse complement.
AAAAAAATAAAGTGGTGTACAAATCCCTAATATTTTCGCTACTACTTCCCCTTTACACAGCTTGCATTCAGTTCAGATTCAGATAAAGAAAAAGGATTATTTTCGAGAAAAAGTTGTTTGCCGCCCTAGAGTGCAAGGCAACAAAAAGTTATTCCCTTTTACAAATTACCCCTCCTTTCCCTCGTCTTCTTAATCTTGGGTTTTTTAAGACGCCTTTCCCCCTTTCCCTTCCCAGATGAGAAAAATAAAATAAATAAAAAAAGACACAGCAACACCTGCCAAATATGTGCAAATCTATCTATCGCAAGTGTGTTTGTCTGTCGCTTTCTCTGATATCCATTTTCATGAAGTTCGTGGAATGAGAGGAAGAAAAAAAAAATTGTGCAAGAAAACGCCATGTGTCTTTGATGCGCTAGAGACCCCTAGTATTAAAAACAAATGAAATAAAAAAACGTTGGTGTAAGAGTCGCACCCCGGAATCCCCTCATCCGTAGTAATTGTTCGCGCCTTCCAGCCAATCTGAGATTATGATGAACCGGGGATTGGCAGGTATTTAAAAACAAAACAGCATAGGTCATCGTTTGAAACAACAACGATGGCTCTCTAGCTAAGCGCCCGCCCCTGCTCAGCCGTTCACAAATCGCCAGGGGGAAAAGTTGATCCTCCCAGGAATAAAATTAGGTAGAGGGAGAGATACAGCGGCGAAAAAGATTGTTGCCACTCCATCAAGTTGCCCACTCATGACCTGAATCGAAATGTCAGAATCGTATTCTAATTTTGTATTGAGGCGTGCAGATACTATCTGCGCACGAAAAGGAATCCATCAGTATCGTGTTGACCTCGAAAAGTTGCAATATATGTCACATATTGAGAGGAAAGCACGGGCACCGGATGAGCTGTGGCCGCCGTAACTTCAAATTGAGTGTCAAGAACCGGTATATCGAGTGCTAGTTCTGATATCCGGGTTGGCCAACCTCAAGGTTCTCTAATAAGTCGCTAGCGACTGTTCATAGAGAGGCCCTGGAAGTTACTAATCCAAGCTTCATTGGGTGTCGAAAGTCCATTAGACTGCCTGCCATAGTCTGTCGCGTCACGTGCCGCAGTTGTCCCGTGTGGAGAGGGGAACCTCGCAGGGAGACCTTGATATTCTACTGGGTTTGTAAATGTCGTGAATCCGTCCATTGGGCCATAAGCACTCGGGGAGACAGCGGCATTTCGGGGCGGTGCGCCGAATGGGGAATACCCATATGTATATCCTGAGGGCTGAAATGCGGTTTGCGGTGCTGATCCTCGATCAAGACCCGGGTTGAAAGGCTGTGGAAATGCGCCTTGATAGTTGCGATTGGCTTGCGAGCTAGCATATGAAGCTTGTTCAGGCTGAGGGGCTCGACGTTCGTTCTGGGCGGTTCGACTAGCACCAACGGCTCCCGGCCCAACGCCGCTAGGGGCTTGAAGGCCAAGCGATGGGCTGGCAAAAGATGCTGGATTGATGGCTGACATCCAAATTCTAGTCTTGTAGACCTTGAAGAGGTCTGTCACGAGCGAGTTGAAGTTGATGTATGCATCGGCGAAGTAGTAGAACGTAAGCTTCTTCCAATCCCTGGTAACTTGTTAGCATGCCAAACGCAAGACATGAATGGCTACAAAGTGGCTTACATCTGGAATTCGGCATCAAGTATCTCCATATGGAGACCATGTTCCTTCACTTTCTGCATGCAAACTCGTTTTGCTTTAGCCTCGTTTCCTTCCTTGTCTCGAAGGGCTTGGATTTCGTGATTTTGAGCAAGCCGCTTGATGATCTTTGGCTTGATCTCACCAGGATTCGGCTCTTGCATTCCATGTTGGCTGGGAGGCCCCATACCACCCACGGCGCTCCCCTGGAGACCGTTGGAAGCAGCCATCAAACCAGCGCCAGTACCATCCGAATTACCGGCCGCGCCCTGAGAATACATCATGAGCCATTTGTAATGTTCTTCGGCATAGTGTTCCTTGAGCTCTTTCGCAGTCGTCCAGTCGACGTTATCGCGAGCAACAGTTCCAAGGTCCGTTCCGCGGTCTGCCTCGACGATAACAAGATCCCCCGGCTTCACTGAGAGTCCTGTCCCTTCCTGAACATAAAAGACGTCGGCCCGAGAACATTTGAAAAGCACAATATAGAGAAGTTGATTGTGGCGCGGCTGTGGCATGCCATACATGCTTCGATGCGGCGATGGAGCTCGGGCAGCGGGGTAGTGCGGAGGGGCGCCGTAAGGGTAAGTCGGAGACTGGTAGTTGGCGGAGGCGTATGTTTCGGCATTACGAGGGACGGTGGCAATACCACCAAAGTAGGAAGCTGCTGTTGGTCGGTCATGTAAATAACGTGCATTCAAAGAAGAGTCTTCTGAGATCTGACCCAGGCTTTGGCCATAAAGAGATGGCCGACGAGACTTATCAAAGGTTTGCTCACCATGATCAGTGAGAGGGTTACCAGCACCCTCTTGATATCTGTTAGGGTAATCCTTCGCCGACAGAGCCTCCTGCAAGTTGGTCTCGCGTGCAGACAACGGTTCACCAGCTGAGCTAATAGACCCATGACGTGTAGGCACATCGGCGAAGGAGTGACGCCTACTCTGTGGAATATCTGCCAACCCACCGAAACCAAGCGAGCTCTGCCAAAAGGCCTTTTTGACGTTTTCCAGTTTGCGATTCTCGAAGGATCCATAGGGAGGAACTCTAGGCGGGCCACCTGCTCCATATTCGCTCATTCTGCGGCCTGCAAGACCCTTTGAGGCCATCTCCTGAAGCTCATTGACTTCATCGAGTTCATCTATCGCGAAATCAGATTCCTCTGGCAACGTCTCTTGAAGGCCATGCGCACCCCCAAAGCCATAAGCGCTACTGGTAGAGGAACGAGGCCGGAGGCGCGCATTTTGGAATTGCTGCTGTCGCAGGATAGCATTCTCTCTCGCCAGTAGCTCGATGGTCTTGGCTTCATTTGACTGCAATGTTACACCGTGGTTGGATCCATTAGTGCTCTCGTCATCGTCATCGTCGACCTCCTTCAACTTGCTCAGCCCACTGTCGCTCATCTCGCTCAGCATGCTTGGCCTCGACGGTCGATGCTGAAGTCCAGAATGCGGCATAGGTCTGCCTCGACCTGCGAATCCCGGGGCCGCACCCGACGATGTAGTAGATACGGAAGAATCAGGATCCAGCTGACCGACTGAATAAGATTGAGATCTGTACGTTTTTGGCGTTGGGTGTAGCGGGATTGGAAACGGGAGGGTTGAGTTTGGCGGCAAATCTCTCTGGTTGCTAAGTAGATCACCACTTGGGAATCCATTGCTAGCTAACTCTGGAGGGTACATTGATGTCGGCGATGGCAGGACTTCGGTCAACCTGGACGGTGGCTCCTTGCGCGCCTCAGTATTCCAAATACCACTACCCCAAGGAAACGAACTCGGGCCAGGATGGCCGCGGCTAACCGCAGAACTGCCTTGGGGATGCGTGGCCCATGTGTTAGAATCCGCAGCAGGCGTGGTTGGATGCGATGCAGTCGGCGACATGGAGCTGCTTGCGAATGAGCCTTTCCGGGGTTGGGTGCCTGATGGTGTTGTGTCATTCAGCCAAGAGGATCTTCGAGTCGGCTTGTGAGGTGGGACGATTGGTTGGGTCTGTTCTCGTCGATCAGGCTCGTCATCAGAGCTGGCTAAAGCTTCCGAGTCCGGCGTCGACCGCCTGCCATTGAACTTGTCCAGCAATATAGAGGAGTTGCTCGAGGTCACAGATTGAGCCCCTTTAGGCGCCCCGGAGTTGAGCTTAGAGCCAATAGAACTCATCGTGTTGGGCGCTGAGGCTAAGAGGAATAACTATCGTTCTTAAAAGGAGGTAAGCCACTGAACGAATCAGGGTAGTTCTGCTGGAGTATTCTGGCGCTGAGGGTGGGTTAGTAATTTGGCACACCTCTATCAGGAACATAAAGGTGAAAGGGAAGTAAGACTATAGGGGATGCGAGGCCCTCTTTGCCTCCAAGGATGCCTGCCAATTGCAACTGAAACTTGGCAGGCTAAGAACTTGGGACGATTATGCGAAGAGTATGATACAACATAGGGTGAAAACATAGAAGAGGCACGAGTAAGGCACCATGCCACAGCTCCCCTTCTCACGTTGAACCCGATGCCGCCAATTAAACGTCGCGCTATGGCTTTAAAGGCCAACACGGGTTTCAATATGACTTGGTAATTAAGGGAGCGCAAAATAGACCTAAAGAATGCAGAATACTTGTTCTCCACTTGCGAACAATATACATATGGCAAATAACGTACCTGAGGTTACGGAGGTGTAAGTAAGCCTCTAAAATCTGTCCATCGAGTTAGATGTTGAATCAAGGGAATCTCGCAGGTAAAAGAGAGGAATATATCTGCCAACGTTCTCCATTGGGATCGAAGTTTGGCTAGTTAAGTAAAGACTGACCTTCTAAGTGGGTATTGCTTGGACTGAGCAAATGAGTCAGTGATAAGGCAGCAGGATTAGGGATATGAAGAGCTACCGGTGCGAATTGTAAACACAGAGGGGAAGTCAGATCAGCGATTCGAAGGTGAGTATAGAACAGGAGAAGGTGAAGGCCGTTGGAAGGCAAGTTTAAGAAGGTCGTCAGCGGTAAATCGTGTCTGGCGCGAGTCTCGAGCGCTGGAAAGTGGGCACTATGGGAAAACAAGTCGAATATGTCTGGTGTGAGGTCTATAACTGAGAGAGCAGTCAGTGCATGGTTACTTTTAAATTGCAGGAGTGAGGCAAAGCTGCTAGAGGATTGGTGCGATATGTGAAGAGAAGATTCGGTTGTATGCGGAATAACATGTAGAAAGAAACTCCACAAGAATATGGCCCCTTCCTGCAGCCGGATCGATAGATTTCCCAGGCAATGCCGTCGCGCCACCTAGTTCCTGGGGGATTCCGAAGATCGCGCGCAGACAGGCGGCGTAGGGAAAGAGCGTGTAATATCATTATGATAGCCAGCGCCCCGCTCTCCTAATCTCCCAGCTTCCTTTCACACTGTGAAAAGAAGGAGGGAACAATTTGACAGGCAGCTTTCTGCCTCGCCAACCCCGAGGATGGACTATATATGGAAGGCGCATAACCGATAGAGAGAAGGTGGCAATAGTCAACTTACTCGGGTCGGGAGTATTAGATCGAGAAGACAATGCTGAAAACGAAAAATAGAACCCCGCAATCTGCAGCTTGGAAGAGTATGGTCAGCCTTTGTTGGACCAAGAATATGGGAGGGAAGATGGGCGCAAGACTACTGCTGCTCCTGCTGCTGCCACCACGCAGCGCGCCAAATCGCAGGAGAGGCGACAGGGATTGGGCAATTTACCGTATCGTTAAGAAATCGTGAGCCGCTCTAGTTTATCTGCCGTTTTGGTATCTTTGCCCCTTCTCCGGTGTATGTAGTATGTGTATTTGCTGAACCCGAGTCCCATCTAAAGCCTCTCCCGTTCCGGGTTTACAAGTTTGTGAAAGAAAGAAAGTTGTACAGAGCTTCGGCGCATGCGCATGCGCGGGCGCGGGGGGGTGGAGGTGGGAGGCGAGCGGCGACTCTGATTCCTGGAAGGCTTTGGTTCGCCGGGTTCATGCGTTGCCCATCGTTGAAGGGGAAGTAAAGGCGGATGGCCTTGGTCTCGAGAGCCGCGGTGGTCGTCGAGGTTGAGGGTCGAGGTTGGGAGTCGTTGTAGGAGTCGTTGATGAAGGTGGAGGATTCGGGTGGTGATGGCGGTGGTTGGAGTAGTGGTCGTTGTGCTGGTGGTGGTCGTGCTGGAGAGGCGATGTAGTAATAATGCGGGCTCTGCTCTAGGAGGGACGGTACGAGCAGCAAGCACCGCTCGGCGCATGCGGGGAACAGGGGCAGGCTGGTGTGCGACGAGCTTCGGTTCGGGGGGGGGCGAGTGAAGGGGAAGGGGAAGGGGGACGCTTCAGGGCTCGGGGCTCGAGGACAGACAACGGGAATCAAGCAATCAAGCGGATCTGGATTCCGGCGCTGCTCTGCGGTTCAAAGCTGTTGAAGCTGTGCGATGTTGCGGATGGGGAGGGTGTATGTGGTGTATGTTGTGTCTGTGTGCACCAGAAGCCTTGATAGGGATTCTTGGGGAGAGGCGTGGGTGGAGGTGTAGGAAGGCGATGGGGAAGTTGGAGGAGTTGGAGGCGGAGGTGGAGATGGAGGTGGAGGTGGAGGTGGAGGTGGAGAGAGGTGTACGGGCACTATGTAATAAGTGTGCTCCTACCTACCAGTGCCAGTACTAGTATGCTACTTGTATTACCACTACAAACTAATATACAACACTAATACAACACTGATAACATCGAATAGTAGCGGAGGGAGAAATTGCGCTGGGGATTTAGAGGGGGGGGGGGGTTTTTCAGGGCACTAGGCATTAGGTAGGTATTAGGTGCTACAATACAGTGGGCACTACTTGTGTACTGTAGATACTACTGTAGATGCTACTGTAGATACTGGATACTAGATATGTCCAGAGCAGAGAGTGGCAGAGGTAGGGGGGCGTAGGGTGTCCAGTGCATCGTGTAGGGTGCCGGGTGCTGGGGTTCCTTTCCCCTTCCCTGTGGCTGTATGAATAAGTCCTTGAAAACAGCCAGAAGAGCAGAGGAGCAGCAAAGGAGCAGCACCAACAAGCAATTGAGCGGGGAGGGGAACGCACAGAGAGAGACGCAGAACCCTCGTCCGTACATGCTCTGCACACTCTACTGCACAACGGTTATTAACATGCATCAATCATATGGTATGGGCACGACCTCACGACTTCTGGCATAGATGCCTACCTAGGCAAGGTATCTTAGGTATCGTACCTTAGGTGCTGTATACTTGGCGCTCACCGCGGAGAAGTCCTCCTACTGATTTACCACACCACACATACCTATGTTCGCCTCCCACGTCCGCAAGCCATGTCCCATTTCCCATCTCCCATCTCCCATCTCTAGATCTCGATATCCAACGCCTCCTCTGCTACGCTAAGGCCTCATCCATCATCCATCCAGCAGGCGAATAGAACATTCACGTGTCACCCACATACTATCTTACCTAGGTACTACTAGGGAGCACTCGAGGGGAAACTATCAAAAACAGGGAGCCCCCCTCCCCCCCTATCAGTCGTGCGACGGAGATGCCCCCGTACCTATGGGGAGACCGAACTATGGCACTAAGAACCACTCTGTACGAACTACACATCTCTACGGGTCCTGAAACCGCCACTCCCGGGAGAGGGAAAGACGAAGAAGGGGGCGTTGGACCGTGGATATCCTTCCAGCTACGGAGTACGTACACGGTAATTACCAGGTAGGTAGCTTTCCCTTCCGATCTGTTCTTTTTTCTTTGTTTTGTTTTCTCCTATTATTATTGCTTGCAGTAATATTTCCTGCATGACATACGGGAAATGGGAAATGCGTTTTAATAATAGAGTTATTACTACGTCCCTAGGTATGTTTTACATGTACACACTTATGCGCAACCCTCTAGCGGGCCATATCATATCTCCTCATTTCAAATTTCCCCAGATCCGCATATCGGCATCCCATTCCGGAGGAGCAGCATAGCTCGATAAGCCTAGCTAAATAATAATACTCCGTAATAATACTACTTAACTAATCCCTATCATACTTAGCGCCACCATCCATCTGTCAATTATCAAACAACTTCCCTCCCATCCACCCCCCCGCGCCCTTGCCCCCCCCATTCCGATCATTTTGCGGGGAAAAACCTAAATGTAGGTTGAAAGGGAAAAGTAGTATGGAAAACAGGCTTTATGTCCAGGTGGTGCATAACCAGCGACCAGTGAGTGCGCTGCAATAATATCAAGGATGATGCCGGACACAGATCATCCTACGGCTTATGTCGTATGCCACTGTAAGCCACTGTATGCCTCTGCCTCTGCCTATGCCTATGCCTGTGGGATGGTCCCTATGCCTGCAAAAGTGCGCACTGCACCCACCTGCACCACCTACACACACGCACACCCCTTTGGCTCCTGCGGCGCAACGCTCATCCAGTTGCTGATTCGCTGTGCGGCACGACAGCCTCCCATCGAACTGAGAGGGAGGTTGATGCGTTTCCGAGGCGGCGGCCAATGGGTGCCGATTGTATAGATGGTTACGTTTTGCTCCCTCTTCTTTTCCAAGGAGAGGGGGGAGGGGGTAGGTATTTGCGGTTTGCACTTTGCACTTTGTTTGGAATCAATAATCATAATGCATGTGGCTGCTCTGATCACGATGAGAGAGGGGAGATGTAATAATAGTGAAGACACTGACTGCTACAGCGCCCACTCGCCGCATACAGATTTTATCAATTTTGCATCTGGGTATATTCAAGTCAAACAATGTCAAAGTCTTCTTGTGAAACCATCCTTCTTTTCGCCTCCGCCGCCGCCGCCGCCTCCCGAGTCCCATGTCATCAATGGGCGGATATTCCCAGTATTGTACATGTAACGAACCATCTCGATCCCGCCGCCCATTAACTACGTTATCTCATCTCCAGAATTACACATCTCCCGTTATCTGTATAACTAGCTATCTATCCTGCTGCCGCACCCTGCTTCTTTAACTTCTCTTCGAATTTTTCGAACTCTAGCAGAGCAATCTCTTCTTCCTGGTCCAATATTTGCGTCACGAGCTTCACCTCCTCAATCTAATCGCATCAAATTAGCATTCATATCCACCTTCATATATCAATCAATGGATTGACAGAAAACTCACATAATGCATCAACATCCCCTCAATCCCATTCTTGAGCGTAACCGTACTCGAATCGCAGGTTCTGCACGCCCCACGAAGCTTCAACTTCACCTCTCCGTTCTCCTCATCAAAGCCCCGGAAATCGATATCGCCGCCATCTTCCTGGATAGCCGGCCGAATCCGCGTCTCCAGCAATTCCTTGATCATGCCCACCACCTCGCTGTCATTCTCATTGTAGCTCAAGCTATCCTCCTCGCCCCCCTCCTGCCCACTCTCCCCCGACTTGTTCTCCGTGATATTGACAATTGGCGCCCCAGATGTCACAGCCTCGGTGATCAGAGCGAACACTTCTGGCTTCACATAGCCCCAATTGGCATCTTCGGCTTTCGTCACGGTGATGAAGTCAGGACCGTAGAAGACCGAAGTAATCCCATCAACATTCATCAGCTGCGCAGCCAGCGGCGACGGATGGGGTGGGGCAACGGTCGATCTCGCATTCATATATTCGATGAAGGGGGTCGATAGCCCTTCCGGGAGGATCGGGTGGTTAGGCACGAATTTCAGAGCGTTCACGTTCGGCGTGGTCTCCGTCTGGATGTAGATGCTGCGTGTGCCGCCTATGGCTGTAGGCTTCAGCATACTAGATGGTTGATGTAATGGCTGTAGTATCGGTCTCGTCCCCGAGTTGGACGCTGCCATCGCAGGTAATCGAGTACTTTGATGCACACATCTCATAGCAGCGGGTACTGTGGGCTTTCTGAGCTTCCTCATGAACGGCACAGCCGCCCGTGAAATTCTAGCCGTCGTCATGATGTCGTAGGATATGTATAGTGAAAAAGACCAAAACTCTCGTTGAGGTTGGAACTTGTTGGTGGTGAAGCTGGGTTGCAATGTTTTGTTCCAACGCTTGGTTTAAAGATGTTTGGCTCGCCACGCCGATCTTTCACCGTCGATGCCGTCAGCTCCGCGGGCGGACGCCAAACTTTTGGATGATCCCTGCAAGAAATTAGATCTCCGTCGCGAACATTATTCTGCGCAGCCTTGATATCCACCACAAACCTACCTACGCAGCGTCGCCGTCAACCACATCCTCCACAACGTATATACAGACAATCACAGGCCAATAACAGATACCGAGGAGATGTCTCTTCCGGGGACCGCTACAGAGGCGCCCAAAGCCACAACCCCACCTACCGAACCCGCTGCTGCGGAATATCAATCCCAACAAGATACCACATCTGGAACCAAAGTGTCCAGCCCTGTGAAGAAGCTCTGCGGGGTCTGCAACGATCGAGAATCAAAATACAAGTGCAGCCGCTGCTACCTCCCATAGTAAGCCAAGCCCACTCACAAGAGGCGATACAAAAAGAAGCCGCGCTAATACAAACAAGCTGCTCCGTCGCATGTTCCACAGTGCACAAGACCACTCATCCAGCGGACGAACCCGCCCCCGTCGCAAGCACACCCATCCCCTCACCTCCCGCCGAAACCCATGGGCGAGCTGGAACCCGCGCCGCAGCGGGCTCCAAAGGCCCATTCGCACCATTAGACAACTCGGAAGAGCTCCAGGAGCTGTTCAAAACCTACCCCCGCCTGAAATCCCACCTCCAAAATATCCACAACGCTACATTGCCTCCTGCAGACGACCACGCGCCTAGCTTCCCCAATGGTCAACAGAAGCGAAGGGGCGGGAAACAAGAGGCATGGAATCAAGACCGCGGACTGCAAAACGGGGTTAAGGCACTGAATCGCGCCCGAGTTGCGTATGGCAAGGACGGGGAGGGCGTGCGGGAGTTCTCGAAGCTGGTTCTGCAGATGGTGTCAAGAGATGCTGGTGGGGTTTGTGATGCAACTGATATAATCCAGAAGGAGATCGAGGAGGAAAATGCGAGGATCATCTCGATGCTGCTGAATCATGAAATATGATGAATGATGAGATTACATTGTGGGGAATGATGGGATCGAATATATATACGAAGGAATATCTGCTGGTAGAGGGATACCATGCAAGATATACGAACATTCGCACAGCATAGCGCAGCATAGGAGACATGTGGGTGGAAAGCGGCGCGGCTTGTCTGTCTGTCTGGTAAGAAGCACCGATTCTATCGATATATTGTTTCTATATATAGAAGGCTAACAAAATATATCCAGGCCCGAAGCTAAACTCGGGGTGGCTAGGAAGAAAATGCCACGGAGGAGAGCATGGTTGTCCCACATTACACAACCACATGGCTCAGGATGAAGGGTTCATTAGGATCATTATTCGATGAGGCACACACCCCCTTAACGCCATGCCCAAAAGCCACCTCTTGTAAGTTACCATAAGCACATACGTCAGCTTGGATGGCGTTTGAAACGATCCAGAAACCTTGTCTTTCCGCCTTTATTACTGTCTGGCGGCGAGCATGAATCTCCACTACCTGCCGCTTCATCGTCCTTGTCCCGTCTGACACTCTTGTCCCTCCTAACTCTCATTATCCAACTTGAATGCTTCTTCCGCAAGAACGGACTTGACCACTCTTTTTTCTGCTGTCCGCTTTCGCTATTATCGTCTTGCTGCACCCAATTATTCCTATCGTTTGCGTCGAACAACGGTCTGGTTTTCGATTTCGTGATTACTGAGATTTCGTCATCCTCCGAGAAAATATCCCCCGTGCTCATCGGCCGAGGGCCACCCTGTCCGTTTTTTAGATGTGTAGTGAAGGTTCGCTGTGGTGGCTTGTATAGATCGCGGCCAAAGTCTGCCTCGGCAGCACCCTCCATCTCTGGACTCCACTGAAACTGGTTCCGGCTCCTGGTCAATTCCCTCTCAACCATGACTTGATCAATGGCTTGCGTCTTTTGAAGAGCCGTAGCAGCATATCCCAATTGTTGGTTCTCGGTTTGGAGGACGTCGAAATGAGCCCTGGCTGCGGGCCGGGCTAACTTGTGTACCTGCCGCAGAGTATCTGGTGTTGCGGTCCTCTCGAATGCCGCGGCAGCAACCGTTGGCACGTGATGATATATGACATCCTGATGAGTTGATGCAACTTTGGCCGCTCTGGCAGCTCGTCGCCGCTCGGTCTTTGCCTTCTGGTCCTCTATAACCACTGTAAGTCGACGGGTCAAGTCCTCTGGGTCGAAGGGTTGGCCAGGTTTGGGCTTCCGCTTCACAGTCCTCCCCGTACTCGCCCGGTGGTCTCGAAAAGTGTGCGTCATTGATCTCGCGGGTTTCAGCTATTGGCGGGTGAGAATGGATGTTGTTATAATGAGAGATAGAAGAGCGCGGGAGATGCTTACAGCAGATCGATCTGTAGCCGGAGCTGGAAGGGCAGCAGCAGTTGCCATGTCGAACAGCTTTAGCTTTTTTAACTGCAGTATATAGGAAATCACCGGTATGTCAGGTGTACGGTTGCGAAACAGAACGCTCCAATGCGGATAAATGCAACGGAATCCAAGGTCCCAAGCGCAAGGTTTCTAGTATGTGGGTGGAATGGAAGGCGGCCAAGGGCAACAACTGAGGGAGGAGAGGATAAGAGGGGGGTACAAGTACTCGGTATAGTACGAGGATACTTGTAGGTGGTCGCAGAGTGGACGCCACCAAGCCCTGGGCGCTCTGTCCAAGCAGCAGGTTTTGCTTGGATTCTGCTTGAGGCTGTTCTTGGAGGGGCAAAATGGGTTAGGGAGGATCTGGAGTTATTGAGGGTTGAGGAACTTAAGTCTTCAGGGTCGAGGGTCGAGGATCGAGGATCGTCGGTCTGGGGTTGCTGCTGGCAGTGGGGTTGGGGTTGGCTTGGGGTTGGTGGCATTGGTCCTCGTGCTGGTGCTGGTCCCACTCTCCAATACGGTCTAACGTCTCGGTACGGAGTAGCGTTGCTGGATCTGGACGGCTCTCCTGGGGAGTCGGGTCACGACACTACAAGACAAATAAATACTTTACGCAGCACTCACCCACTCACTTACTTATTACAAGACACTCGCCAGCTATTGATTGCAATCAGAAGCCTTTCCGCGCCCTGGCCGGAACCTGCTGAGCTGAAATCGCAAAGAATGACTTACTTACCTAGCCAACGCCGTGAATGAAACCGTCCAGTGCCGAGTCTTGACCGCGATTCCAAGACACGCGAGCCCACTGTCCGCATGTCAGAATCAGACTATCAGAACTTTATTGCCCCATGCCCATCGCTTGGGGCCTCCATCAGTCAATGTCTTGCCCAGGCCACCATGGCGAACGAGGTGCTGTGCAGCTCGAATCAGAGCTCGGAGAACCACGAGACCTGCATCTCCTTGCGTCGGCTCATGTCTCCGTGCATTTCGTGCATCGCTCGACCGGTTTGTTGGCTGGGCTCTGAACAAACAACTGAAAGGAGCTCCTCTCTGACCTCACCGCAACCGTGCAACACACCAACTTGTCACCAAGAGAACATAGCGCTATTGCTTGGAAGTTGGTGGGGAACCTTGCCATACCCGCGGAGGCAGCTCAAGCGTCCGCTGGATCGTGAATGATTGTCGACAAGCCGAATCCGGTAGAGGCCGCTATGTTCTTCGTCTGTTTGTCGGAGACACACACCGCCTTCGGCCGTTTACGAGTAAGTTCGCAATGCAACTGAGAAGCCTCCAATCCAATTCAACCGGCAGCAGTCGACGTTTCTCCTCAGACGCCCCCGTTTCAGCACTCCTTGTTTACGAGGTACTGTACCATGATCTCCGCCTGCTCTGCCGAGTGATAAAAGAAAAGAGCGCCTTTTCCCGGTTCTTTATCCCGTGGTCTGGCTGTGGCTGTCGCAGCTCAATAAGCTTTGGTGGAAAGGTATTTGCTTATTCGAGAATCGAAGGCAACGAAACGTAACGAGAGCACTAGCGTCACACATATGCGGCTGCAAGATCGCCGGTACCGTCCTACCAATTCAGGCCCGGATATGGTATCACTGCTTTGGACTGCCGGATTCTATGTTTCCAAACACGGCAATCATCTACCTAGGTAGCGATGTTGTCCAACATCGACTAGCAATACCGCTACCGTAAGTGCTCTCCATCTCTATTTCAAGCGGGTCGAGCCGCTTCAGGGACCAACTCGGTTCTATTGTCGGCCTGGCCGGGCAAAATCCATGTCACTTCGTATGTTCAGGGGACTTTTGCCAGGACTTTTCTGTGCGACTCGCTTCCGGGAAGGGGACGTCATTGAGGCTACTCGATTGATTGCCATCCGCGAAGGATTTCTCGGATGGCAAGCTGCATGTTGTCGTTGTCAGCCATAGGATACTGGCTTGGGGCTGTCGAGATCGGCCGGTATATACGTGGTACTCCGTACAGCTAGTACATGAATTACCGAATCCTGGTGCAAGAAGCACCGAGGCGTAAATCCATCGGAGGCTTGGGTCCCTGGATGCAGCATCTGTACTATACTATACACAACCTTTGAACAAGAAGGAAGTAGTCAGAATGCTGCATTCCGGTTTGCTGCTACTTCGCATATGGGTATATCAAGTCAGGAGAGACCTGATTGTGTCGTGATAAGAAACTCAATTAGGCTCCGCAGATCAGAGACCCCAATTATCAATTTCGGAAACGTACGAAATAGCCCAAAGAAGGATTCAAATATAATAGGCGATGCTGGTAATTGTCCATGTCTCTTCTCGCGTTACACCGATGTAAAGAACTAGCTTGATAGATAAGTCGTCAGGGAGCTTGACATCGTCGAAGCAGATATCGTGGCCGGGACAGAACAACTTGGTCCATTCTCATGACCGCCAACCCCTCGACTCTTTTCTTTTCTTTTTTTCCCCAACCAGTTGTTCACACACATGAGATGGCAAGAACTCGCCTGGAGACTGGCCAGAATATTTATTTGAACGGTTGACCAAACAATAGCTGATGATGATGATGGCGACGATGACTTGTGACCACCAAATCGGAAATAAGCGTTAAATAGGACGAAGTCCCGAAGTCTGAAGCCCTCCCAAGCCAATCAGCGCCCATATCGCGGAAACATGCCCCTCGGGACGTGTTCCATCATGACCGCCTCAATTTACATGTCGCATTTCTCCCGGATTGTTATTGTTCTTCTCTGCTCCGGAAACGGCATGATATACTGTTCACCCCGATCGTGAAGATGTCCCCGTCTGCCACGATCATGCCATAATATAATCCTAATCCCCGACTCAGCACCACATCCCCGCCTTGCCTGGTCCCCCTGCGCTAGATCCCACACCACACCGAGCCGTAGCATGAATTGCGATCGCGATACTTCGTACTTCGTGCAGGTATTCGTGCTGTAGCTGCGACGAGCCGACAACGACGACCAACGACCACCTAGCAGGCTGCTGGGGAGCCTGGCCGAACGTTCGAATGGTCAATGACCACCCCCGAGACCCCCCGATTATAAAGACCAAACCCCGGATTAGTTGCGAGGATGGATGAGGTCGGCGTCCTTCCCGCACGCACCAAATCCACGCGTTCTCGCACCCGAGACGGCCATCGAGAACGCTCCCTCTCGAAGCCTTCCAAACCTCCCACCGCCCCTCTGCCGAGTATACCTGTGTCGGGCTCGAAATCGAGATCAAGCTCGACGCCTCGCAGCGCGCGGCCGGCCCTCACGACGCGAGCGAGCTCAGCTGTTCTTGGAGCCGCAGCAAAAGATCCCGCATTCCCCCCCCCCGACGATATTCCGTATGGCCGTCGCGAACGGCTAGGGTCCATTCAAGACGATATATTCCTCAGGAGTTACCAATCGCCCCTCTCTGCAGCTTTGGCTAAAGAAGAGAAATCGTTTCCCCAATTGGAGCCTGTATGTGGGGAAGATGCTCCCGATGACTCGAGTCCAACATCGCCTGGTAGCCCCTCTGTCGACAATTCCGTGTATCTTCCTGTACGTGCTCCTAGTTCAATTGTAAGGATATAGACTGATGATAGTTTCTACATATAGCCCCAGTCGAGAAGCGGAATGTCTGATATCAATATTGCCGTTATTGGGAGCTCTGGAGTAGGGAAGAGTACACTTATCCAACGTGCACTCGGCCTACGGGCTCTTCCAGTATCCATTGCTTCAAGTCTTCGGATGTCGGTGGACAATGTGGAATATACCGTTAGTCTAATAGAACTAGACCTCGATGCATTCGATATTGTGCCCGACCGGCGCATAGAGTGGCCGAAACAGATAAATGGCCACATAGTGCCCCGCATGGATGGAGCTCTACTCCTCTATGATGTTATGAATCGGGAGACTATTGCGGCACTACCGCAGACTTTAAGTATGGCTCTTCTAATATGTTAGTGTGATATAGCTAACTGATCTTTTAGACGGCCTGGTGAAATCCTCTTTGCCAACGATCCTCGTCTCCTGCAAATGTGACAATCCTAGTAATACTCGGCAAATCGATGCTGATAGTATGGAATCTGCCTGTCCAGCGAATGTCGAGGCTGTGAAAACTGCTGCGAACGTGCCTGAAAGTGCAAGGTTGTGCCTATCTTCTATGCTTCGGGCTATTATGGCAAACAGAAATGGTCAGTTCGCTTTGTCACTTATCGCCCACTCTTTTTGTTCAAGATGGACATATTCCCTTACATGGCTTGTTCTCATATCATCCTGTATTCTCGGTGTAACTAAATATGCGTTTGAGCCATCTAAATTTAGAATGAGTGACCAAACACTCATAGTGTTAGGAAGCTTAAGCACCCTTACTAACAAATCAAATAGCTACCAATCCACCTCTCGAAATGCCTGGCGCCCGTCGCCGAGCTACCTCATCAGCACACCTCGAGACACCGGCTAATCCCGCGACTGAAAGACCTCTCAGCCAGCACTCTAAACATAGCCGTGCAAGTTCAGACTATTCCCTCCTTCGCGGTTTCCCCTCGCCACCCCCAGGTTCTTCTCGAGGGCCACCTCCATTATCACGGCCCAATGGACGAACAAATCTTCATCACCAATTTACCCTCCCAGATCCGCACGAAGCACCACCCCTTTCAGCGCACCCCGCCTTCCGAAATGATAATTCCCAAAATTCCGATCCAAATAATAAACTATTACCGAGTCAAAGGCGTTCACCGTTACCATCACCTGGAAGATCAGGAAACAGCTCCTTCCTTGATATGGAGGAGTCTGATGCCGAGTCGGCGTATTGTTATTCTGACGATATCCCGATATTACAGCGGAACGACGATAGCTTCTTCGACAAGCCAGCAAAGGTTGCCGGCGTAACTTTTGAGGACCTTGTTGACCGACTTCTAGGTCAACATATGTCCAGGGCTGATAGCAACTTCTCGGACATTTTCCTCTGTCTATACAGGAAATTTGCAGCTCCTGGTGAGTTGTTTGCAGCTATACTAAACCGCCTGGAGCGGATTGCAGATGATAAGAATACTCATTACCTTACGCGTACGGCCACCCAGCTACGGATCATCACGGTACTTGCCAAGTGGGTATCGAGCTATCCAGGGGACTTCGCTAGTCCCTCAACGAGCCGGAATCTTGATAATTTTATTAATCACTTATCCAGCGAGCCTATTTTTGCCGCTGCCGCTCAGACTATGCGAGCACAGCTTCAATCTCGTGTAGTTGAGGACGACGACACGGGATGGGCCCGAACTGATGCAGATGTGGAAAGCGAAACCACCAGCATAGCGGAATCTGCTCCAGCTTCACCAGGCATGCGGAAGACTTCCGCCAAAAGTGAATTGGAGGAAGATGTCAGCAACCTACATATTGATGAGCATAATGAGGAATTGGAACGGTTAAAGTCAAGAACTGAATCCTCGGGATCAGCTCGTTTTGGCTCTCCAAATCGATCATCATTTTCGCCATCTTTCCATACAGTTGAGGACTATGAGAGGGAAGCAGCCACGATGGTACCCAGAGCTACCCTTCCGCTCAACAAAAACCGCTTTCGCATCTTTACGAATATCCCCGACGATGATATCGCAGACGAAATGACCAGGATTGACTGGGTTATGTTTTCCTCCATCCGACTTCGAGATCTCGTCCGCCACGTTAGTCTACCCTTGGAACAAAAAGAAAAATGCAAGAGCCTCGCAAATGTCAATCGGATGATCAACCACTTTAACCATATCGCTCACTGGGTCGCCAACATGATCCTTATACGAGAGAAAGCCAAGCACCGGGCTATAATGCTTGAAAAGTTTATGGTCATTGCTTTGAAACTGAGACAGCTGAACAATTATAACGGCCTTGCCGCTGTGCTAGCCGGTATCAACGGAACTGCCATCCATCGTCTAGCCCAGACGAGGGTACTCGTCCCAGCAGATGTACAAAAACGTTTTGCCAGGCTTGTTCTGCTGATGGCCAGCCAGAAGAGTCACTTTGCTTATCGTTTGGCATGGGAAAATTCCCCCTTACCCCGGATCCCGTTCATCCCCCTACACCGACGCGATCTTGTATCTGCTGAAGAGGGCAGCAAGACATTCGTCGGCGCCAACGGGGAGCGAATCAACTGGAAAAAGTTCGAGGTGCTTTCCGAAGTCATCTTACCCATTATGAAGAGCCAAGTAGTACCGTATCCAAACCTCACGAGAAATGATAATGCGCGAGAGATAATCCTGGATTGTAGGATGTCTGTCGATGACGAGGTATGTAACCCCCCGTCGCACCCCACTCTCCTATATATCCACTAACGCTTCTTTTAAAGGATATATATCAGCTAAGTCTCCAAGTGGAAAGTTCGGGTGGAGCTATGGACTTCTCGAAGAAGAAATTCCCGTGGTTTCAGAAATAAAGAAATATATATCTAACTAAATGAATGTAAACCGCTGTGGAGCATCATGGGACATGCATGGATGGGATTTGGTTGGATTTTAATGAGTTTTGGGATGGTAATTTCCGCCTTTGCGCATACCCCCCCGCTGTGAGCGATAGACATGAATATATGATATCGTTGGCTGTTGCCCTTTAGAACTTCTGAAAGCTTTGTTTGGAGCGCGTGCTTCAAAATCTTGCTTGAACTTACCTTATGATCTGATGGAACCTAATATGTGGCGCGGACTTCTCGACTCTCTACTGCTTATGTTCTTACCCATCCATACTGCTCCCTTTCCATTGCTATTAACCCAGCCAAATTACCACTCTTCAAAATCATCTTACCTGATTAATACCATACCTTCCACCAATCGAGCATTCCACACCCCTCTCAACCCTTTCCTATCTTTCGGACATATTACAGGCCTCCTATTCTAACCTATCCCTCATATCCCACTAATCCTATGTATGTTTCATTTATATGTGATTTACAGAATATTTAATTTTCGTGGACAAGTATAAGATATATTTTATCGAATAAAGTTATAAATGCATTGCCAAATACCATACGTTAGATGCTTAAGCCATTTCTAGATTTTGATAATGTATGGTATATGCTTAGAAATGCCATATTTCTGGCGCAATATTGGACATGTGCTTCTTTCTCATTAAAGCAAAAGAGCTTCAAAGAGAGACTTAGTTTCCAGTTTACACTCTACTAATAATTTCATTAGTACGATCGACTTCACTGCTATAAAATAAGAGGCTATAGCCAAATTCCACAGAAGCTCAATGAAGGAATACACAGCCCTATCTCATCGTAACCGCATAAAAGTCACCACTTTATAAACTATATAAGGAGTACCTAGTCTTTTCGGTTTTATAGATTCATATTCTTTAGAGTTCTCTCTGGAACTAATTCGTCCTCAACCAAGCACAAACCCCCAACACAAACACGCAAACCATAGCGTCCCCACTCACAGTAGTCCAAATCCTCATATACCGTGTCACAAGCCCCAGATATCCCTTATACGGCTGCGGCAAGAAACCCATCACTGTCCCCATAATCCCACCAGGTTGCACTACTCCCTTTTCCATGAAAAACCTACTCGTCTGCAATACTACCTCCGCCGTGGCGAATATCCAGAAGAAATGCACACTCGCAGGACTGAGTCCAGCGCCATCGGTAGCAGTCGAAGTATATAACCCGCTTCGTTCCCGCTCGAGCTTTGTGCCTGTGAATGTGGTTGTAAATGCAATGTATAAGCCCAGTCCGAGGGCAAATACAGCGTGGATGATCCGCCAGAGGTAGGCATATGGATCTGCTGCTGCTGCTGCGGCTTGCCCAGGCATTCCTGGCATACCGGGAAATGGTGGCATACCACCCGCACCCGGTCCAGCCCCTCCCGGCATACCACCCATCATCTGCTGCATCATTTTCATCATTGGGTCATCTAGGTCGGGCCCGCCTGGTCCACCCATGCCTTCCATCCCAGGCATACCGGCCATTCCTGGAAACCCAGCGAATGGGTTCCCCTCGCCACCCATGGGTGGCCCTCTCGAGGGGTCCATACCCAGCATCATTTGACGGAGCTGGTCTTCATTTATTTGCGGCTGAGGCATAGCAAAAGGATCATTTGCGGGGCGGGAGGCTCTTCCGCTGGGCTCGTAGTAGTGCTGGGATATGTCTACCTCCTCTGGGTCAGGATGCTGGACTGCGGATGCTGCTGGTCGTGGGGAAACGTCTAGTAAAGTTACAGAACGAGTAAGCAACGGTTACATTTCGGAAGGATTCAATGTTGGGGCAGCCTCACCTCGAGGTACTCCTCCTCCAAGACCGGTGATTTTGTCCAACCTTGCGGAGCCACCAGCGCGGATTTTTGCTTCGCGTCTTTCTTTGCGGATTCGGGCTTGCTCAGAGGCGCTGGATGGCGGGGTGCTACTGCGCTCCGAGGATGCGACTATGGGAGTGGTGTCTGCCATGATGTGAGGCTCTCCTGGGTTGCTGGCGGTGCTGTATGTGGCACCAGGCGTTTTTATACTATGGTACCGGGAGACTTGAGGCTCTAGCTGTGGAGCTGAAAATTGCTCGGGCGTGGGGTGTTGATGGCTCTCAGCTCAAAACACCATTCGGAACGAATCTAGGGAGCCTTGAGGTTTGAGGATGTTCATAGGTTAAGTTGTTAGGAAAAGTGCTAACACATTGTCTACAAGCCCTTGGCCATGAGGCTGAGAAGCCCCCTAGCGCCAGTGCAAGGCTTATTCCGTCGCCAGCGCCCCCTTAGGCACCTAGATTGTGTCCCAGGCCTCAAGTGCCAGCCGAGACCGCCGAGTATCGTGGAACAAGACCAGCAGTATTAGCATAAGCTAGTCCCCTTGCTAAAATTAATTATAAACACAATTGAGCAGAAGTTTGGTAATTAAAAGATTGGATTTACAGAGTCTACCCCTTTGGCTTTGCAATTCCATGGCCTTAGGTTTTATTTGCAGAGGTAATGGTATTCCGGACCTGACGGGAAGGTTGTAATAGCTGAGTTCCATGGCCTTCTTTCCCAGAGCCAGTCGTAGCAGCAGCAAACTCTTTAATACATCAATCTAGTCAACAGAGCTTCGGCTCTGTCGCTGAAATAGGGTCATATAACCCTTTAGGAGTCGCGCTGCTAAGATATATGGAGGTTCAGGGGGACGGGCAATATGGGTGTTCGTTCAAGGTTTCATGTTAGCTCTGCGTATTGAACGATCCCTCAGTAGGTTCTCTGAAGGTTCTCTCAAGGCATTGCACATCATTCATAGGCCTTTGTCGTCTAGAAATCAAGCACGCTCCGCCATCTTCGACCGCCAAACCTCTATTGTAACTTCCAGTCGAGCATTCGGTGCATCCAACAGGAAAATACTCTCTATCATCTCTACTAGCATTGTGATCCCAGTCTAGCGAGGATATCATGGCATGCCTTGAAATCCAGCCCCCTTCATATACACAGTATCAACTTAAACGTAACACTCTGACCTTCCGCATCTCTTCTTACTCTTGCCTCGTACTAAGCCCTCAAGCGTGATACAGTGTACTGTTCATTTGCACTGTACTGGTCTTAAGATTTCGACTTGAAAGGTTTCCGTCCTAGTTCAAAGGGCTCGCTTTTGCGGTTTATTAGGCTCACTTGCTTTTCTACCCACCCACATTTTTGGTCCACGCCAGTGGAACTTCTCTGCTGAAGATTGTAGCCTGCTCTTCGAACTGTTCGCAGGGTACGCCGCCACGTCCGATACCCTGCCACAATTTGCAGTTGAACACTTCCACCAGCACTTCAACTAGGCTTGCTAGAACCGTATAGCGCACGGGATTGGCATTTTGGGGAGCTGGAATCTGCGACAGCAACCAGCGTCTGGAGCCGCGGCGGAAAAAGGACTCGCATTCGTAGGTCACAAGGATAAGACGATCGGCGCACAGGTCATCGTAGAGGCGATACAGAGATCGGAGTGTTGCGTCTCGAGCGCGAAAGGAAGGTACTCCGAACAGCTTGTGTATTCCGCATTGCCTAGAGTCAATAGTATCATGCGAATTTTTGTACTTCTTCGTATAGGAGAGGCTTGGGAAGTGCAAAATACCAGGTAAATAGCTCGAGTAGATGACGAAGGATAGCAAAGGTGTTTGGGCACGCACTCGCCTGGACGGATAGCGTACCGGATTTCGACAGGAGAGGAAGCGCCATTCAGGCGACGACGAAATGTATAGTCATTGTGCTGGCTCCAATTATCCTATCGTCTCTATGAGTTGCTCATTGTGGATCTTGAGGATGTCCCATGTCTGTTGACTTGTGGAGCGAAGGGTATATTTCATGATCGTACAAACGCCCGTATAGATTGACCGGCCGTGACAGCTATACCAAGGCCGCACTTGATCCACCTTGCCCTTTGACTAGGTAGTTATGAGCTAGACATAAATGAACGAAACAAAATGGCAAATTGACAATGGCTAAGGAGGAGAATAGAGAACGGTGACTTGGGCTTCTTCATTACTCGCAGAGTAGCTCTGGGTTTAATGTGAGGTACGAGTTACTCGTAGCTAGAGGCTTTGTGTACCAGGGAATTAAGCAACTCACGCTCGCTGATCTGTCGCTATCATCGGAGTACGACTTTAGCCATGGTTGGCAGGTACGACTTAGTGGGAACATTAGTAGCATTTGCCCATGTTTGTCCACGTAGGTGCCCGAAGGTGCGCAGAGCGCAGAGTCGAGCTCCAACCTGCTTCGCACTCGGCTGTGAAAATATGACCGGGTTATGAGAGACAGCTTGGAAGTTCCATTATTGGTTCAAACATGAAATCTGCAACGGCGAAAGCAACAATTAAAATGCGGACATCTTTCAGCACTGACCTAGCCGAAAATAGCGGTGGCCGCTTAGCCATTCTGGGAAGACTGGTGACTATCCCTCGTAAGCCAAGGAGCCAATATGGAGACGAACGCGTTCCCCCGTCAGCATCAAAATACGAACCGTCCATAGAGGTATGGGCACTGTACAGTTACTAAGCAGAATATTTGCTTTACGTATGTACTACGGACAGTATCTAGGTACGTACTTCGTAGGTCGGTAGAATACTTCCCTTGTACGCGTGTCTCAACCTCATTCCTGAGGTCCTGGTCCAGTGACAGGCTCAGATCTCAGCCCTCTGCGTATATTACTTCTGCTGCACCATGCACGATGCAATCCAGCTTCCAATATCTAGACTAGTCGTCTCACTGCCAAGTTGATTCCCATTTCACGGTGTACAGCGTATTTACTGTATTTATATTCAAGTGAAGTAGGTAAGCAAGCAACTGCTCAGAGGAATATTACGGAATCGGTTCTATTCTGGGAATTGCTTCTAACGGAGTGGTGAGTGGGAAATTGTACTACGTAAGTAAGCCTAGAGGATGGGGAAGATTCCCACGGACCACAAACCACGTTGCGAAGCCCTGGAATTCCAATTAGAATTCGGTGGCCCTAGTCAATACAATATGACGAAGGATCAAGAGGCTCTCGTCTTACTCAGATTGGGGGCTTGCCTGTACGTACAGTTGTACCGCTTCGTATTGTCCAGACGTCTGTCTGCCTGAGGAGCGGTCTGACCAATAAGAGCACGCAAGCTGCTGAGCTAGGCTCTTCGGTTGACGTGTTTTCACCTAATTAAACCTGAGGGGCGCAGTCCTTTATGTGCTTCGTATCATTATTGCAGGGCACAATAATCTGCGGTTTGAGCCTTCGAGGCTCGAACCGACCAACGAAGAGCCCCATAGGGCTGCTGACTCAACAGCTTGGGTCGAGCAATTGCTTGTAAAATCTCTCCATTGGGCAAATTCCGAGGCGCGCTGGTCAGAATAAGCATATTTTCCACCACATCTGTCAGTGCGAAGTCGGTTACGAGACCCCAATTGCCCCGGTCGCTGTTACAGAGTACGCGGCCCTGGGCGAAGCTGACCCCCAGTGCGGCGGGATCTTATGCCAGCACCACTTTTCATATCCCTATAATAAGTTAAGTTTGGTCTGTTCCTTGAGCCTGCCTAATTGCAAGCACCTCGTCTCATTTTTGCACTTCCTTTTGTGCCTTTTCTTATAGCTCTTCAATCATCTTGGAACCAGAGCTAGTCCACAGCACTCGCAGCTCTTCCTTGTGAAGATAGTATCAACCTTTCTCAATATGTCCAATTTAACACATGATGGTGGACCGGGCGATCGTTACGGGAACATTACTCTCTTTTTCAACCCCCATTTATGTACCCTCGACACTTGCGACTTGACACTGGCAAGCTTCCTATATCGACCAACACTTCCTGGTAACGCAATCTTTGCTGGTCTCTTCGCCCTCTTATTCATCCCACAACTATTTTTTGGAATAAAGCACAAGACATGGGGCTACATGACCGCCATGAGCTTTGGCTTGATTATGGAGTGTGTGGGATATATTGCTCGAGTCATGATCCACAACAACCCATTCAATCACGACATGTTTCTCATGTACCTCATTCTTCTCACCATAGCACCAGCTTTCTTAACTGCAGCGTACGTACTTCTCCTCCGTTTTTGACATTGCCCTAGCTAACGATGAATATACAGAATCTATCTCTGCTTGGCTCGCATCGTTACCGTCTACGGTGAAGATTGCTCGCGCTTCAAGCCTCGTACATATACCCTCATTTTCTGCACATGCGACTTAATTAGTCTGGTTCTACAAGCCCTCGGAGGAGGTATCGCTTCAACCGCCAACACACAGTCATCCAGCGACCTCGGGAAGAACATTATGTTGGCGGGTCTCATCTTCCAAGTCGTGTCTTTAGTTCTCTTTGCAATCTGCTGTGGGGAATTCGCGTTTAGAGTGTGGTCCGGTAAAGGGTCGCGGAATCCAACCTATACTTGGCTCACTCAAACGGGTCTCTTTAAGGGATTCCTTATTGGTCAGTCCTCCTTCGTAAACCACCACAACACATCGAATGTAAATACTAATTCCATCCACAGGCCTTTTCGTTTCCTCTGTCACCATCTTTGCCCGTAGCATATACCGGTGCGCCGAGCTAGCGGGTGGCTTCGACGGCGATCTCTTCAAAAACGACGAAGCACTCTACATGATCATGGAGCCCACCATGATCGCAGTTGCTTGTATTTGCTTAACTGTTTTCCACCCAGCCGTTGCCTTCAAGGGTGTTTGGCACGAGGCTAATTTCACCTTCCGAACTAAAAAGGGGGCCTTGGAAAATGGGAGGATGAAGATGGGAAGCACGGATGAAGACTCTAGCGTCCAGCTGCCAGATATGAGAAATCAGTATGGAGACTCGTCACGATACTAAAAAAGAAAGATGTATAGTGTGGGGATTTAGACAGGTAGAGCGGACTAAGAAGGGTTGTAGGGTAACTGTTTACCCGGTGTTACGGCCGCGAGCCGTAATAGATTGGCTGGATGGCTGGCGTTTTGGGTTTTATGTGACACCCAGCAAGGATATCCTGCTCGTGGTCTCATTTTGGCATGGAATGGCCTATAAACTAAGTATATGAACGGGATAGCTGAGGTAGCATATCTACATCGCCCCGCACAAACTAGAAAACCGTGTAATACACACATAACAATTAAGGATTTCAAATATTTGCGTTGCTTGGGTTATTGGATGATGTTTCCCACCTAAGCAAAAGGGACTAGGCTTATGTATATATAAGGGTTGAAGCAAGAATCAAAGTCCCACCCGATACAATACCCAGTCACGGTCTTTGGGGATCGGCAAGTACTGTTCATCATGCAACACGAAACCAAGCTCCATATAGCACAAACGGGGCCCAGTAATACGGCGCCTTCGTCCCTTCCTTGTTCATCATCTGGCAAACAGCCCTTCTCAATGCTTCCGCCAAGTTCAGCATACAAACCATTTCTCCATCAACGTCCATCGTATTCCGCTGTTCGCTTAGATCGCAATAGAACAACTCGGAAAATAACCTTCCAGCATGACTTGGTGTCGGCCACATACAACCTAGTACAGACGTTGCACCAGCAAATAGCAAGGCTGGAATCAATCCTAAGGGTTCATCCCCCGGTGCGATGTCTTGCGTGCCAGAGTCGCACGCTATGATGGTGTGATGGGGTGCGCTATCGATCATGTTTAAGTCAAAGGCTTCTGGGACCGAGAGATCGTCAGGGCCACATCCCTCAGCCTGGATGCCGGACTCTGTGCTAGACCTGGGGTTTTCCGTCCCGTTGCTAAGAATGAGACCTGATTTGAGGACGTCGGTTTTGGAATAGACTGCATGGCCGTGGTAATGAACCCAGCTCGCGTCTTTGCTTCGTCTGACGAACTCCGGCTTGGTTACTTCGGCGCCTTTTACAGCTTCGCCGCCGGGGAACTGGCGACTGAGAAGGTCGATGGATTCAAAAATGCTCTGCTGCTCCTCTTGGAATTCCTCCTCTTCGTAGACACCGAAGAATTCTGCTTTGGTGCTTTTTAAACTGGGCGCCTTGGAAGCCTGAGCGGTTGCACGGTGGTAGCATTGTTGGAGGATTGCAGCACTGGACGAATAAATGATGGGGTTTCTCTCTATAAGTCTGCGCTTGGATTGACCGATGGATATGGCGTGGAAGGGAACTTTGTTTAAGGGACCCGAAGGAGACAAAACCAGGAGCTCATTCTCCGATGTGGTGTCTTCAATTCCAGCAAGTAGCGGACTGAACCGGGCGAGGAAGCGATTACCATCTCCTTTCCGCAAGCGCTGTTCCTCTCTAGTCACCCTGTACGCCTCCTCTAAGAGTATCTGTACTTCTGATAGCAGGATGGGAAGCTCAAAGACATGGACCTTGTCGCCCTGTCGTCTCACGAACATCATGATCTTGTCATTGTAACTGTTCCATAGTTTGGGAAGAAACCAGTCAACATATGCTACCTTTCCATGACTCAAGTTTGAATGTGTGGGATCAATAGGTGCAAGCAAGCGTTGCCCTAAATCCAAGTTGAGAGCTCCTTCCCGGATGCCGAGTAACTGTTTGAGAAGTGGTAATTTTCTCATAGAGGAACGTAACTCCTCCAATTTGCGTGCCAGGATAATGTAATCCTGAGGGGAAGCATGGGGAATAGCTTCTGTTAGTGCCTTCTCCTGCTTGAAAAGCGCATGAGAGTCGTCGTCGCCCCCGATTTCATCCATCAAGCTATTTGGAACGAGGGCACGACTTCCGAAGATATCGGACAAGGCCCTCGCCTTCCCCTTTTGCATCCATCTCCACGCGGCCTCAGGATCATCAAGCATCAGGTAGCCCTGGGCTGTGAAGGTGTACAACTTCGCCGTATTATCAGCGGACGTGACATTTCGTTTGTAGGTCAGTGACTGAATTGGGCCGCTTTGCATTGAGGTATTGCGTCTCATGTCATCATACAGTTTCTCCGTCTTTTCAATTTCTGGCAGATACGTCTTGAGGAAGTCTTTTCCTTGTTGAGGCAAGAAGGTTGTGTAGTCGTCCACTGCACTGTTCATGCATTCCGTTGCTAGAAGCAATGGCGGTATTGCTGCCCCATAGGATGATTGGAAGATTTGAACAGCTTCCCAAGCGTGCTTGAGTGCTTCTAGTATACTTCGAATGATTGGGCTCCAATCAGGATTGCTGTTCTCTCTAGCTTGGCCAATTCCTATATGGACTTGTGTACGATACTGGTTGGATAACCGCATCGCGCATTGAGCACGGACGAAAGGGGTTGTGGTTGAATTTTCTTCACACGCTTTGTAGGCGTCCAAGGCGGTCTTCAGTGCTTGTTCATAATATCCTTGGGTGACCTGCTGGTTAAGTTTTAAGTCTGTGATTAATTCGGAATGGACGAGAACACCAGTGTCATTGCCACATCGCATTGAGCGTTCCATCCACTCTTGTGACCGAGTATGAGCATCATCGACATCAGAGAATATGCCAAGACATTCCTCCAAACCCGCAAGTTGCAGGCATTTATCCCGCTCACCGGAATCGTAACTCTTCAAGCGGTCCTTCTCGACCCAGACTTGGATAAGCTCCCGGGCTTCTAGGCACCGTGTCTTAACTTCTTCAGAAACCAAAGTCTGCCTTTGGACATCCTTTGAAAGGATATGGGCAAGGACGTAGGCAGCATCAGATTGGTCAACATAAGAGTGGCCAGTAAGAGCAATATTGAAGGCTTTCCGTGCGTGCTCAACTGCAAGGTGGTGGTTTCCACTATTGTATTGGGCGAAAGCAAAGCAGGTCATCAGCAGTCCGTGGTGTTTTACACTCATTGACACAGTCGGTGTAGCAAAATACACTTTCAAGATGTCTAGCGCCCAACCACTCTCTGACGATCGGATAATGGCGGGTGCAATGAGCTGGATTAGCATGCTTTCTTTGACCATATTAGACCCAAGCCTCTCAACTTCCGTGAGGATGGTCTCAATGTTTTTCAATGTTTGCAGGTGACCACCTTCGTCTAGGCCCGAGTTAATGGAAAGAACGAGACACCTAATCGCTTTCATATAGCATCCGGCATCTCGGTACATCTTCGCCAGAATATCTTTACACTGAAGCCGGGTCTTTCGATCCATGTCCTTCTTGGCTTCTAGGCGAGCATCCATGAGGTCGATATGCCCAAATCCATGGTCCGTGGCTTTGAAGAGCCGTTCAGCCTCTTGATAATGAGAGTGTTGTTCCAGAGTGACAGGATCCGAATCTGCTGCTTTGGATAGACAAAAGACCAGATCAAGGTGCGTCAGTGCCTTTTCTATGGGATAGCGCTCTTCGTCTAGCTTCCCAAGGAAGGTTTCTAAGATATTGATCTCATCTTCAATGTTATCAAAAAGCCCTTGGCGCATATAGGTAATGTGCCGAGCTTCCCTCATGCGCCCGCGCCTTTCGCACCAGAATCGTAACGTATCGAGGCTGGCTGCGGCCTCCGAACAAGCCGTCTCCTTATCCAGAAGAGACTGATCTGCGAGTACAAGTCTAATTTTTAGATACCAAAACTCGAGAAGAACCTGAATTGGAGCACAATTAGAAGTATTCATGGTCAAATGATACATGGGGAAGGAGAAGGGCCATTTACTCGGGATTCCTGAATATCAATGCCATCGGTCTCAGATTCGATATTGGACTTAGAGTATAGTTCCTTACGCTGCTGCTCGATGCTTTCAAGACAGTTAGTTCCGGCCTGGATAGTACTTTCTTCCAGCAGGTCTAAGTTTTCCACCCCTTCAACAGCCAGTTAACGCAGACTAGTGAAGGGGACGGTTGATACGACAAAATCGATTAAAATACCTTGAGTGCCAAGCCAAACACCATGAATGCGTTCAGTGATCACCTTGGCAGCTTTAAGCTCGCAGAATCGGCGCATATGGGCATATGCGGTAAGAAGCTCAATACAGACGGAATCCACATCAAAGATCTCCTTGGTGAAGGCTGAATGTTCTAAATCGCTTGCGTTCACAAACAATGGCTTTCGTGCTATGACGCAAGCTTCGGCAGCGAGTGCATCATGCCCTTGGACCAGATGTAATTGAATGATATCGATCGCGACAGAAGGGATGGCACAAACCTTAGGTGGGAGGCTGCAAATGAATTCGTGGGCTTGGGCATATTGGCCGCGAATCCGGAGGTCATCGATGGTGGTTTTGATTTCTATAGTGTTCGTAGTCATATCTTATATGTAACATCTACAGAACTAGAGTCTGAGAGCAACCTTTATTGGTGAAAGCGATGGTTGGTGATAATTTTAATCAGAAGTTGAATAGTGTTGCTGTGCGAGGGTGGTACTGGTAAAGCTAAAAATAGCAACAATGTAACCCGGTAAACCGGTGGCTTGAGCGATGGAGGTGGGGTTTGCTGAAGAAATACCCGTAGGGGGCATCAGCGCCACACTTAGAGAAGATACCTACTCTGTATCATCCCACTCTCACCACTCTCAACCCTACTAGTATTGCATCAGTAAAGAAGAATGGGCATGGCTGATATCGGCACCCGCTTTTGTCTGCCCAGCCAGCCAATCCTGTACTTACAGGTGTTAGCCTTCTAGTCATGTACCCGGGGATTTCTGCCGGTATCCGCATATCGAGGAGCCACTGCCTGCTGACTGCCCATTTGCGGCTCAGGCGCTGATATATCAAAATCCAGTGCCCAACCCAGTAAATAATACAACGAGCAACCTTCTCTTGTGATACTACTTAAACTGACGTCTGATCTTGTTGCTGTGACGGCCGGCAGCCTGTGGAGCGCCATGGAACGGGCCGAGCCGCACCCAAATGGGGATTTTGAAACCGACTTTACAGACAAACCATATGAGCCTCTTCTTGGGATTCGTAACAACGACGCAATAAATCGAAAGCAATTAACTGCTGACCGTGTAGGGAGCACTTCCTTCAGTGCTACCCTTAGCCGTGTGCACTATGGCACTTATGCGGGGACTCCAGCCTGCTTGATCGCCATAGACTTCTCCTTTCGATTCAAAGCAAAAGCCATCGGGCGCTATGAAGAGGCCACAATTCTGGTGTCCTTCACAAGAGCAACTGATACGGGAAACCCCCGTGTCAAATCGTCAGACCCCTCGACCGACCCTCAAATATTGAATTTTGCCCCAAAGCAAGTGTACGGAGCTGTTAAGACCGTGGAGGAGAAGAAGAAGTATGATATATCAATTCCGCTGAC
The DNA here is from genome assembly GCF_003357145.1 of Venustampulla echinocandica. Lineage (NCBI taxonomy): Eukaryota > Fungi > Ascomycota > Leotiomycetes > Helotiales > Pleuroascaceae > Venustampulla > Venustampulla echinocandica. The sequence goes on along the minus strand of NW_022474206.1, from coordinate 3,271,450 downwards.
ATTCGAGACTCCAATTGGGCTATCAGCCGGTCTAGAGCCTCATGTGGGAAGGGAATCTTTGACCGTTGTCGAACATCGCATGGCGCTGCATGGCAATTTATTCTATGATGATGATCACGATGAAGCCAACGTTGTAACTTGGGATCTTTCAGAGAATTCGGCGCAGAAGGATGGGATCTTCCGCCACTTCGCCGCCGCAGTTGTGGTTGCAAACCCACCCGATACCCCGATGTGGATGAGAGTTGAAGTTAAGCCGTCTGTAAGGTTCTCGCTCGACCCGCGGTATCTGCTCGACAAGAATAGCGTCCTGGTCCGTCTTATGTCGAAGAATGACGAGCCGGTTCTGCTTGATGGCAAAACACCGAAGAAGCCAGCGGAACAGCCTGATTTGAGATGTGATGACTTCGCGTCGGATGAGTTTCCATGGCAAAAAGTGGTGCCATCTGCCCTTGAGTATGCTGTATGTTATTGACTTCCAGATACCTACTATCATGCGCGCTAATATTTCGGGAAGAACCACTTGACTCTGCGGTCGGCGAACGTGGCCAATGGCCCTGGAGTATTACCAACTGCGTGATTTTAGGATATAGTACGAAGATAGCCCAACTCTCTGACAAGTGACGGCTAACCGGTAAAAAAGGTCCGAAACGTATCACCATATTAGACACATATTGGGGTGTATCAATCAGGCTATTAGACTCAACTCGGATGTCTCATTCAAAGGCCTGATATCATTTTGCTGACTCTGTAAACATGGAAAACCAAGAGGAATGGGGTTGGTCCAGATATGGGATTACCTCAAACATGGTGGTAGCAAACCTATATCTCTTCCGCCTTAAGACAGCTAGCCCTAATTGTGGGAACAATAGTGAGTGAGAAATTCACACGACTCTCTTCCCCAAAACCCAAGTCGCTGCCACCTCCCCATCCTCGCCCAATACCACAAAGTCCGCACGCCGGCCAGCCTCTAATCTCCCTCGATCGTGCAGGTCCGTGGCCGAGGCGACGTTTTCCGTGACACACATGACTGCTTCTTCGATGGGAATTTTGGCCCATGCCATGAGGTTCCGTACGCACTCGTCGAGCCCGATGCAGGTCCCGATAAGGGTGTCGGTGCCCTTAATCGATACTTTGTTTCCGGTTTTCTGTTGGTTATGTGGAATTTGGGCGTGCCCTGGGTAAATACCGCCGGGGAGGCCGGAGAGTCTGAATGATATGTCAGCATTTACTATTTTGTTAGGATATTAGTGCAAGACGTGTAAAAGAGGGGACGACGAGCAAGGCTCCTTTTCGGGAGCCGTGGATTCTCCATATTCCTCCCACTGAAGTACCAAACAGGAGTTAGTGAAAGGCGGGGGAGGTGTCAGGAGCAAGGTATAAACGACACAAAGAGCTAAATTCCCCTACTCAATACTGTCTGTTATAAGGATGCAGTGACTAGGAGATGAGCGGTATGCCATGGCGACAACCCGAGGATGGAGGTGAATCGAGTCGGCGATTAGAGAAAAATATGGCGGATTGGGATGGGATATCAGGCCTAGAGCGTGTGAATTCGGCTACTGTCTATGCTTTACGAGTCTCTGGTGGAATCTCACCTGGCAATCCAGGTTCTCTATGATGAAGCGGATTCATGGCATTAAAAACATGCGTCATGAGGTTCGCACCGGCTTCTATCCCCTTCAAACCATCATCATGAGTCGCTGCGCTGTGGCCCATCGAGACATGAATACGATATTCATTAGTTAAGATCCTGATATTCTCCAATGCCCCTGGCAACTCAGGAGCAAGCGTCACAACTTTAATAGACTGCTTGAGGTTCTCGCCCCCGTAGACATCTTCAAGCCGGGAAGGTCCTGGAGCGAGCATGTTCGCAGCAGCATGGGCGCCTTTCTTGGAAGGGGCCAAGAAAGGACCCTCCACATGAGCTCCGAGTACTGAGGCTGAGCCTGGACCATGGTTGGGTTTCAAGAAGGGGAGGACCGCGTGGAAAACGCCAGCCGGGACGGTAGGAACTGTTGGGAAGAAACCAGTGACTCCGGTGGAGGGCAGGTATTTGGCCAACTTCCGGACACCGGCTTGGTATGACTTGGGATCCTCATAATGAGCAAAATGGAAGCCAAGAGCTCCATTTATTTGCAGTTCGAGAAAACCAGGCGAAATAATGGCGCCCTCTATGTCAACAACCCCGGTATGTGGAGGAATAGGGGAGTTTGGGATTATGAAGCCGTTCGTGTCCACGGTCAGAGGAGAGGAAATCAATCTGCCATTCTTGCATTGACGGCAATTGACGAACTGGACGGTAGACATTTCGTAGATGGTTTGATCTTTCCAGTTCTAACGCACGATTACGGTGACAGATAACCACTCGATCATTAAGTTATCGTTATTTCGTTATTGTTTTTCTCTACTCTGCAGAGAAGTGAAGTCAAGCCGATGTTACCTCGTTATTTATAGGCATGATGCCTGCACTGGGAGGATCCCTTCACTAACCGGCAGATCACCGGTGGATCCTAGCTGCCAACCTTTCTCGGTTTCATATGAGTTATGAATATTTATGCATGTCTACTGCTACGCAACCTTCTAGCACGAGCATGAGAATGGACACACTACAGGTAACAAGTCCATGTTCCATATAATATATATGAACGAGCCACCCCAAGGGATATTTGTGGCTGTTACTATTGCTTAGAGGAACGACACTCTACATTGCGAAATGTCATGTCTCTGTACACTGTAGTGTAGCTCCCCCGGTTGTTTGCAGATCAGTGACATCATCATTCCCTGCTGGGAACTTGCAAGCTCTCACTAACTGCTCGACGTCGTGCAACAGCATGGGGTAGAAATACTTAAATTTGCGGCGTGATGCCGACCCTTTCGTCTTTTTCTTCCTGTGTTTCTTTGCCTGCTTACCTCTTCGCCTCTTGCTCTCCTCAATTTCCCTTCCGACCTCAATTGCAACGCGTTGAAGAGAGAGAGGACTTCTTAGTATTGGCGAAGCAGAACCTACCTCCCCCTCTTTCTCGTTGGCATTAGCAGTGCCCATCTAGGTTATCCAGGACAGCACTTTAGAGATGCCACAGCAAAAGATGGGCCCCGGTGGTCATTATTCTGGCACCAATCCCATCCCAAATATCCAAAGATTCGTTGAGGGCTTAGACGCCGATAAAAAGCAGCGAGATGCAGCTATAGAAGAACAGGCCAAAGTCCACCAGAAAAACAACGTCGAAGACCACAAGGATGGTCAACCCACGGGCGTTTCTGGTACGAGGAAGACAGTCACCGACCCTGTAACCGGTAATGAAGTTGAGATCGAAGATGTCAATGCCGACGTCATGAAGGCTGTCGAAAACCCACAGGTAAGTCGGCTCTCTTCTAGAAAGCTGGCTCCTACTAATAATTAATCGTAGCTCTCCGTGCCGAATGCGAATCTCAATAAAGACACTCCTGTCAAGACGGAATCACATCAGTCCGGCGAAGAATATAGCAGAAATCAAGATATAACTGCCCCTCCAGATCCAATACACCCCGGCACCACTTCTGATGTCCCCATCCATGGCGAGAAAACGAATATTCTCTTCCATCCTACGCCTTCGGTCAGCTTTGAACCTATGTATGAGGCTTTAGAGAACAGAACAACGATACTTTGCGCCGGTGTATTGATCGGAATTGTCGTGCTAGGTAAATTCTTCGGAGGAGCATTGTATGGACTTATACCGCTTGGGATATGCGTTTCGTCGGGTATTTACTTGTGGATGAAAGATCTTGTACGCAAAGGGCGAGACCACGAGTGGTCCGCTGAGAAAGTGCGTGGCGAAACGGTAGGCTCTACATCTTGTCGCTTCTTAGAAATAGCCGTATTGACGAGTGAAGGCAACCGCAAATCTTATCCCAGAATCAGTTGAATGGGTTAATACCCTCCTCGGGGTAATGTGGGGACTTATTGACCCCGACATGTTTGCTGGTATTGCCGACACATTGGAAGATGTCATGCAAGCTTCTGTTCCTGGCGCCATCGAAAATGTCCGAGTTGCTGATATCAACCAAGGCGATAACCCAATTCGCATACTTAGTTTGCGTGCTCTTCCTGATGCACACGTTAAGGAGCTCAAGGATGATATTCATCGGCAGAATAGAGAAACTAAAGACCCCGAGGAATTGGCCGCCGACGAGGAGGGCGGGGATTACTACAACCTTGAATGTTCATTTGCATATCACGCTGCACCCTCCGGAGCGGGGGCTTCTGCAAAAGCTAAGAACATGCACATGCACCTGGTGTTTTATCTAGGAATAAAAGGCCTCTTTGGGGTCCCATTACCTATATTTGTTGAGTAAGTCTTTGTTTAATTCGCTCCATTCCAAGAATTCGCGATTTAATGTTTTGCAACATCTGAATTGGATTAGCCCGCTGCATATTCTCTCCTATCCTAAAACAGCAATATGTTAATTGTTTGAAATATAGGCTTCAAGGACTGGTGGGAACCGTTAGGTTGCGACTCCAACTGTCACCAGAAGCTCCATTTTTGAAATCTTTGACCTTCACCCTCATGGGATTGCCCAAGGTTCAAGCAGGCTGCGTTCCAATGATCGAGAGCGGTATCAACATCTTAAATCTCCCACTGATCTCCAACTTTGTCAACTACGCCATTAGTGCTGCTGCAAACGAATATGTTGCCCCCAAGTCGATGACTCTCGACATGGGCAAGCTGCTGCAGGGTGACGACATTCAAAAGGATGTCGAGGCTCTGGGAATACTTTGGATTAGGATCCACAAAGCCTCAGGCCTCAGCAAGCAAGATCAGCGCGGAAGCAAAGGGGGCGGAAGCGACCCCTACGTTACAGTCAGTTTTTCCAAGTATGGGAAGCCAATGTACTGCACTCGAGTCATTCAAGACGACCTGAACCCAGTTTGGGAAGAGACCTGCGCTATCCTCGTAACACCCAGCCTTATAAAGGTCGACGAACAACTGTCCATGGAACTATGGGACTCTGATCGATCTACCTCTGACGATGTGGTGGGAAAGGTTGAGCTGTCGATGCAAAAAATGATTCAACATCCGGGTAAGATGTATCCCCAAATTTCGAAACTCCGAGGCATGCACCAGGACAGCACTATGCCCGGCGAACTTCATTGGGAGGTGGGATTCTTCGGCAAGCCACAATTCCGGCCAGCACTCAGGACTCATGGAAAGGACGTCAACTTACCAGAGCAGCTCAAGGATATGCCGGAGCTACAAGACGAGAAGGGAGCACTGGACAATGCTACAGAAGATGCCGTGGTCCATACACCTCCAGATCCTCTCTGGCCAAGTGGTATCTGTAGCATTATCGTCCACCAAATCGTCAATCTAGAGCTTGAGAATATTCAGGGTAGCGACGGCAAGCGCAAGGGTAAGGAATATGAGCCGGCCCAACCAAGCGGAGAGAGTAAGGAAGAGGAGAACAAGAGGCTGCCAAGCAGCTACTGTACGATTCTGTACAATGATGAATTGGTAAGCCTGAACTGAATGTTAGTAACCACAGTATCAACCTTTGCTAAAGCGCCATTAGGTATACCGTACCAGGACAAAAGTTGTTAGCAGCAAACCCATCTTCAACGCCGGCACTGAGCGGTTCATGAGGGATTGGAGGTCTGGTATCGTGACGATCACAGTTCGAGATCAGCGAATGAGACAGCACGATCCAATTCTTGGTGTCGTCCCTCTGAAGCTTTCCGATATTCTGCAAACAAGTTCGCAAGTGACTAGATGGTATCCTCTTGATGGTGGTATTGGATTCGGACGTGTTAGAGTCTCCCTCCTATTTAGGAGTGTGGAGACCCGACTGCCACCTACACAGCTGGGTTGGGATGTAGGGACGTTTGAGTTCCTGTGTAATAAAATTCTTGCTACTGGTTATAGCGGTCACACCAAGCTCAAGATGAGAACTGGTGGTAGCTCTGGCAAGATCTCAAGATCTCAATGTCGGAAGACGGACGAAGGGGACGGGATTTACTGGGATATTGCGAAGAAGGAAGGCAAAAACAATGTCCGACTACCAGTGAGATATCGCTATAGGGCTCCCATTGTCTTTGAGTTTCATTCTTCCAGCAAGCGTCAGGCAGACGCCTATGCAGTTGTTTGGCTCCACCACCTCGAGGATATGAAGGAGGAGGATATCAATATCCCAATCTGGAAGACGGACAATGGCATGCGATTGTCACAAAACTACATCACAGAAGAGAACTTCAAATCCATTCCAGATCTTGAGCTCGAAGAAGTGGGCCGGTTGCAGTTCAGGGCTAGATTCAAGCCTGGTACAGACGAGGACCATTCCCGTTTTGTTACTGACAACGACTCTCGAGAAACGCAAGAGACCTGGGAGGCGTGCCACTCTGAGGGTGTGCGGGATCGTGTCGTGACGAAGGAAATGCCAGAGGCGGTCCAGGCACTCCACGATCAATCCTTAAGCCAGGGCCGAGATGTTCTAGCTTTGGCAGATGATGACGAGAAGCAGAAGTGGCTGTCAAAGGATGGCACAGATTGGAGCGGCGCCTTCGGAAGAGACCCAGCTTTGTATGCCAGTCATGTCGGGACGCGTCCTTACAGGAAAGCTGCTAACGGTCCTAGCGAGGGGGGAGACGAAAATAGGGGTGACACTAACGAGAGTATAAATGAACAAACAGATGATGAGGATAGAGATAGTAAAGATTACGAGTCCACCGACTCTTCAAGCGACCTTGGTGTCCATGATGCAACGAATGATGAGCAAACCACGGAGAATGCCAACGAAGAAGAACCTAGAGGCAAATCTGGATCTTCGCATGGGTCAAATCCGATAAGTCAAATCAAGGAATATAACGAGAACAAGAAAGGGCTCCATCGTAAGCAGAGGGGCCTCATGCAGTGGAAGCCAGTCAGGAACTTGGCGTTTGCAAAGGATGAGGCCAAGTTTGCTGTCAGGAGGACGTTTAAAATGGGTTCTTTGAAGGGTAGGCAGCCGGATGTAGAGACGGAAACTTGAGATCGGCAAAATGAAATCATTGTATACGATAGTAACACGCAAATTGATTTTCTGGAAGGGGCGTAATCATGGGATGAAAAGGAAAGCGCAGTGCTGTAGTTTAGAGATAACATTCAGATGCAAGCACCTGATGTTTGAGGTAGCTAATAAAACGCAATGTGATGAATAGCAATCGCATATGTCCATGTACCACACCAAGCATCAAGGCAAACCCCCGAAAGCAATTCCCCGTCAAAAACCACTCTCAACCTTCAATATACTCTGTCGTTCCACTTGCTCTGCCAGTTGTAATATAGGGGGAGTTTTACACCATCCTCCGTAATGGGGTTCAACCTCATGCGGCCCCGCTCATACTGCTTCTTGTAGGAGACTCCACAAGTCCCACAAAACTCCTCGTTAGGATCGGTATAGCGCCCTATGACCGGGCAGCTTCGAACGACGGGGTAATGGCCATTGGAGATTTGTTGGATAGGCCTATTGGGAGCAGGAACATTGCCAAATAGTCTGCCACTACCAAAGGATCTGCCGCCATTGAGTTGAAGCTCGTCTTGAGTGTCGTCGATAGCACACCAATCCGCTATAAACTCGGCATATGCGTCTGGTTGAAAGTATTTCTGCTTTTCCCTACCTGCTCTGGAAGTAGTAAACTGCTTGCATAGGCCTTCGCAGTACCGTAAGTGTTTCGGCATCCACGACTTCAGGTGGAAGTGAAGTTCGCAATGTGCTGGGAAGTAGCGCACTGGGACACAGTGTGTGCAACCGCGGGCAGAGACGAGACGTCGCTCGATGGGGGTCTTCGAGAACGGTGAACCTGCCAGAAGGTGTACTGCTGGGTACGTATATAATGTTGATGTGTCCATCTGAGAAGGAAGCTTCTGATCTTTGAGCCTGGGAGGGATGTTGTAAAGGACCTTGCTGTATGTGGAGTTAAGACTTTAGTAATTGTTTTAAAGTAGGCGTGTTTAAGTGGGAGAGTCAATGTCGTAAGAGGTTTAACCAGGAAAGGCGGTTGGGCAAGGAAATAGAGGCGTGATGATGAAGGCGGATAATTCGAAGCAGAAGGTGGGGAAGGGAGGTGGGCAAATAAATGTGGGTAGAATCATACCTGGCTAGACTTAAACATGTTGCGTCTATTGGGTTCAGTAGGCTGAAGAGTTTGCCAAGAACCGCTATAGGCATGTAAAGGAGGGTAGGGTTCCACTCGGTGGTATTTTGATGACCTCGAATAGAGACGGTCGACGCGTCTGGTTGCATCATCGCCGACGAGCTTTCGCCGCTGTTTCCGCCATTATCAACATCAATATCCATTGGATACTCCTCTTGCGACATCATCTGGAGAGCCATTTCATATTCGCGATTGTTGTTATAATGTTGTGGCATGGGGGTTGGTGGCGGTTGATGTAGAGGGGAAGAAGATGATACAGCCAGATTGCTATCAAAGGGAGAATGTATAGTTTCGGGGAGTGCGTATTATTTGTAATAAGATTGGCGGAGGCATTTGATGGGGGTGAATGTTGATAACCTTGGGCTTCAGGTAGGTAAATAAAGTAACGTATTGGCGCCCAGATGGATACGGACGTTCAAGACACAGGGCCGTTAGACCTAATAGCCGCAGGTGCCTGGAACATGTGCTGGTCGTCATAGCGATCTTCCCGAAAGCTGAGGTAGAATGCAACATGCAAGCACAATAGCAAAGCTGCGGAACATTTGCGTCTCTTAAAGCTTTGGTACATTGTCCGGGTATATTCACGTGGCCTAGACCGTGCCGTAAGACTATACGGTAACGGACCGCGCAGCCATGGGCCACTAATTAGTGGTGTAATAGTTTCTTTATATAGAAAGAAGATTTCTCCCGGCACGGGCCACAGCAGCCATGCTGCTCTGTTGACTGGGACATGTAACAAATTTCCACACTAGTCGTTAATTGGCAACCCTCTGGTCATAATTCAAAATCGATTATAATACGGAAGACAGTGGTAATACTTATTAACGTCGCCGTCACGCCGGAGGATTGGGCAAATAACACCCACCTACTCCTGCAAAGGGCTTACCTGAAAACAATGAACTCGGAGGGGTACAAATGCAGCTAATTAGACGGACTCAAAACTTGATGGACTGATGTTGGATCTGAGATTTCTGTCAAACTTTCTTTACCGTGAACAATATAATATCAAAGTGGAATCGCTGTTTTATATATACTTTGTACAAACTACAAAGAAATGGTTTGCTAGGGGGGTACGTGTTGTGAGTGCAAACTTGAAAGTAGATTGGTCATATATCATGTGTCTAGACTTGTCGATCACTTGACTAAGCAACAAGAAATGGAAAATAGCGACTAGCATCAAAGGTGAAAGTAAAACGGCAAGGGATATCGTTTATAAACTAACATGGTAAACAATGACAACGATCAGGTAGCATATGATTGAAGTATATGAGGTTGCCGAATTCCAAGACACAAAAGGCACAAAACACTGTAGCCGGGAATTGTCCCTAACTGTCCCCAGCACTTGCTAGGCACCCTCGAGTAAGGGCGAATATAGAAGTTCAACCCTTACGATCTCTAAACCTATCACCAGGGGCAAAGAGCACACCTCGAGGAAAGTTCATGGAGGAGAATAGATATATAGTATTGCAATTTCCAATCGGTCAAACGCCGCCCAATGCATATGCTAATGCGCTAATAGATATCGTACATTTTACATTCCTTGTGGCACCGGTCTCAAATGCCCTTTCTTATCATATCTTGCCTCTGCTTCCAGTTAACAGACGTACCATTTATCGCACAAAGATTACACTTACTAAAGAAGGTATAACTCAAAGTAACCTGTTCAATACCCCTCATATTGGGGTCGTTGACAAAATCTGGGTCGATATAGAAGAACACTGGCATATCGACCGTTTCACCGGCATTCAATCTCTGCTCCTCAAAACAGAAACATTGGATCTTGGAGAAATATGGAGCAACCTGCCCAGGTGTCACACTATACGTCGCAACCCCAATGATATCCTCGTCCGATTTATTCGTGGCAGTGTAGAATGCTAATGCTGTTTCGCCCGGTAGAACTTTGACTTCTCGTTGCTGAGGCACGAACTTCCAAGGCAGGACATCGGAGACGGAGCCATTGAAGGTGATTCGAATGCGCTTCGCGCCAGTGACCGGCTTGAGACGGGCAGATATATCCTCTCCTTCGACGCCGCCACCATGTGCTTTGATTGGCTGTCCTCCAAAGCCCGTTGTTTGGCATATCTATTTGTGGTCAGGTCCCTGAGCTTGCACTGAAAGCGGGATTGTTGGGGGGGGGGAAGCTGTGCGACGAACCATCTTGTACATTGGCACAGAGCCGTACGAAAAGGCAACGGTTCCTAATATAATGCTGAGGGCATAGAACAGAGTGGTTGCGTTCTTCTTTTTGAATGGAGCCCGCAATTCCTCCATGGTAGGGGGGGCATTCTGTCTGGGTTTCGAGCTGTTGGAGATTCCCCTCGTCGATGGTTTAAAGGCATGAGCGGCATATCTTTGGCTGGCATTGGAACATGATGAACATGCCCAAGCTGAGGCCGGAGCTTTGCGTATTAGGCGTGAACATAGTCGTGGGAGGCCGTTCATGGTATTAATGTTATCGCTGATAAAGATAAAGTTTTGTAGAATCGCACGATTTCCGAAAGAGGAAGAGTTGGGGGTCGTCGGCAAAACCGATGATCCGGGCCGAGATGTAGGAATCTGGGGTACGTGCACGGTGCGCCATGAAGCTGTGATGTTGGTGTACGAAATACTCCCTCCGTACATATCCAGTTTTTTTAACCAGCAAAATGAGGCATCGTAGATCCAAGGGATAGCAAACACCTAGGATCGCCAGGAAGGAAGCCGAATCTCCGAGGAAATCCCCTCCTGTCATACAGTTAAGCATCACTAGTAACAAGCTTTCCGTGCTCTCCCGCGCGAGAGGCCGAGATGCGTCATGCAAGTTGATGACGAACACTGGAACTAGGGGCTTAACCATGATATCATGGAGAAGCAGTCTAGACCTAAAAATTAGGGGGATTAGAAATATACCTTCCTTCCCGAGGTATATAGCAATCGTTCGCTGGTAATCAAACACCACTTATTCATTTTTCCTTACTGCAATTCTTATATTTACATGTCCGTCTCATCACTCACTCGCGCTCTTCGCTGTTTAAGACCGCGATTGATACTTTTCAAACCTTCTCCATTTCGAATCTCTTCTATAGTAGTCAGAACAATGGCGTCCTACAAACCGAACGCTGGGCCCCCATCGCACGAGAGTAAGCTCAAATTCTACCAATATAGTTTTCCATTCAATCCTTAACTTTTGTCCTCTTATCTAGTGGTATACTTCCCCCAGATGACCACCTCACTCCCTTCATCTTCCCGTGAATTCCGGAAGGTCCTATTCACGGGTCTCTACTCCCAAGTAGTCCTAATGACAGTCCCCGTAGGGGGCGACATTGGCGATGAAGTGCACACCGTCGACCAAGCCCTGAACTTCACAAGTGGGCAAGGGAAGGCGACAATTAATGGGAAAGATCAGGATGTGAAGGCGGGAGATTTGATGGTTGTTCCGGCAGGGACGCAGCATCAATTTGTCAATACGGGGTCTGAGCCCTTGGTAAGTTTCTTCTATGGTTTTATCTAGGGGTTGGTATATATAGGATGGGGAATGGGCACAGTAATTGCGAGTCAGGAGAGAAGCCGGCGCTGATTATATGATCCTAGATTCTATACACGATATACTCACCTGCGGAGCATAATAGCACTACGGTGCATCATACAAAAGAGGAGGGTATCAAAGCAGAAGATGAAGGCCATGATGAGGCGCCGGAGTGGAGCCGGAGGAGCAAGAAGGAGAATGAGGATTCGGGTATGGTGAAACTTAGCGGGAAGTATTAGGAGTGATAATTTGAATTATTTGATGTCATTGGATTATAGATCCGTGACCTGGTCACATGCAAGGTCTGAGATTGATAGGTCGAACAATCACTCCTTTGGCTGTCCACACAAAACAAACAAATTTTGGAAGATAATTAATGCTAATCCCTCTACCCCCCCTTGAAGTCCTGGTAGAAGTTGGTTTTATTATCCCAATTAGACCTGTCGATGAATACGTTAATGCATTGAACGTAAAGGAGCCGAGAACATATGGCATTGGCAATATAATTAACTATTAGTCGCTATCCAGCTAAGAACAAAAATCATAGCACTGTATAAATGTATTGTATCCCAGCTCTGGTACAATGCAAACCATTCTCCGCCCTTCAGTTATCCCCCAAACTCCCCAAGATAGTCATAAGCGCAATTAGAGCTAATCAGAAGTCAGCAAATATAAAATTTACACGGTTAACACGCAGAGACTACATACCTGCAGCAGCAGTAACAATATAAATCCCAATAGTCCACGCCGTTATAACATCTTCAATTGCTACCATATACCATACGGGGATCGCAAAAGATAGCAATAAAGGGATACCCACAACGGCGCCGAGTCGATAGCTCGACCAGCCATAGATTAGTTCTAGGGAGTACCTTCCTTCCAGTGGATTATTCTTGCACCCATTCAGGTTTTTGTAAACCCATTTTTGCCACGCTATAGCTACAGCATCGTCGGCATGGCGATTTGAGACCTTGTAGGCGAGGAAGAATTGGGAGAGGACGCTTTCTTGTGATGTGTTGAGAATGAGAGGGAGGTGCGCGCCACGGGAGATATCGCACTGTGGGAAGTAAGCCCTCGCCCCGTACAATAACGTTATATCGCGTAGAATGAAAGCAACTTGCCTTATACAACCCAAATCCCCTGAGGCCTTTAAGTGACACCACTTTTCTCCACCCTCTCACTTCGTTCTCCCCTTTTCTGAGAGCCCTAAATAAGTCCTCCGGTTCGTTGAATTGCAGAACGCGTTCTTTAGGGTCAGTGGTCGCGGTGGAGAACCATCCGATCGTAATGTATGGCATAGGCTTAGGCATGAAAAGCTCAACCTGAAGTTTGATATGTTCTCGGGTTGCCTGGAAACGCTTGTCGAAGACAGGACTGTGGCCATGTAATGAATACGAATGATGGCCTGAGCTAAAGCTCGACCCTAGCTTCTCACTTACTGATGGTGTATTGCCAGAGATTTCCAAGTGATTTTCTGATATTTGGCTTACATCACAGACCATCACCGGTGGAGATCGGAGAGACATAGAGCGCAACTGTACTTCTGATGCCTGCACAGCGTCATTGGTTAAAGGGACCTGGTCTGTATCGCCCTGTAGTTGCGATATACTGATTGACTGGGATGGGTGGTGTAGTGAGCCATTGCCTGCCTCTCTCATGATCCGCTTTTCTCGCAAGCGTTCCATCACTCTTATTGCAGCTTGCTTTAAGATTCTTCTCCTTCTTGCCATTAAGAAAAGAAGCCAGAGCCGGGGTCCCTTCATCCTCTCGAGCCAGTCAATCCTCGCGTTCCAGATACCCTTCTGATAATAAGATTCAAAGTCCCACCAGTGGATACTATTGACCAGCTGCTGTAGCCTTTGCTGTTCTCTTCCAAAGTCCTCGAACATGGCTTTATACTCTTCATAGTTGTAGTCTTCGGGCTCATCGGTCTGGAGAAGACCTAAAAGCAGGCGGGCTTCCGTCGAAGTGAGACCCACTCTCCGCGTACATTGCTCATCAGCCCAAAATACATCTAGAAGCGTCAATAAAGAACTATAGCAAGTAAAGAGCATATTGCCTAAGAACGGCAAAGAGATATTTGACGAGATATCGTAATCCGACTGGCTAGAGAAGCATGATGTCAAGGACAAATATCGAAAATACTTACTGCCATTTGCCGACTTAATAATGGGAGGGATACCATCCAGTTCGAAGACTTCTTGACGGTTCCGTTGCGTGTCCCGTCGGCTTTGGACACTTCTTATGCTCTGCGCTGGCTTTGCAAGGAGGGCATGGCTCGCGTGAATGTCTAAGTCTAAATCTGCTCCGTCTGGAGGAGTCTCAACATCGACCACATCTCGAGGCATTTTGATAAACTAGGCACTTTGCTGGCAATAAAGTCGAGAAGTATGATGCTAGTACACGGAAACGAAAAACGCAAGAAAGCAGTAGAAAACATCGCGAGAGGAAGGGAAGGGACATATAATTCACATCATCGTTGCGGATGATCGCGCAGCCTCAATCAGTGGCTGGCGGCAGGTGCGTGCTATACAGGTCAGCCGCAATTTGAGTGATACAAAATGCGAGGGCGAGGCCGCAACTTGAAGCACAGTTAATGTCTCAACACGGCGCTGGTCTGGTGATCATGGCACATCAGGCGTGCGTCTCGTCAGCCCTACGGAGCACACGCACACACACGCACAATATGCCAGATACGAACACAATTGTTTACAATTAGACATTTATCCTCAAAACTTGTGAGGAGTCCTGCCCCATCGCAAGTTCTAACTAAAGTGATTGCGATGTTCCTGGCCGCTGGTCCGAATCAGACATTTCCGAGTCTGTCGAAGGGCCCACGGATGGAACAAATCGCTCTTCTGGCTCCGACATCTCGGAATCAGTAGACTCGGATGCGGCGCGAATGACAGCCGTGCTAGGTGTCTTTTCTACCATAAATGCAGTCACCGGCGTTTTATTCGCCTCGGTTTTGGTCTGCTCGCCCTCTGCTTCTGGACTACTAATCGTCCATTCCCACTTTCTCTTCTTCTCTTTCCGCTTCCTTTTCCTCGTCCCGGGTGTTTCTAAATCGCTGTCTGCCATTCTCCTCCGCATCTCCTCAAATGGACCCGGGGTTTGCCCACCATCTCTCGTCTCAGCTGTTTGTATCAGCGCTAAATCTAACATTTCCGGCTTTTCCATCTCTGGATCCGTGGCGGAATACGGGGAGTCCTCCGCTAAGAGGTCGATATGTGATTTAATATATTTATTTGTTGTAATTGTTTGAGTGAGTGGGTCGTTGTAACCCACTTTCTTCGCCCGATTTGCTAATCGCAAAGAAACGCGACTCGGTGTAGCAGGCGTTACAGTGCTTCGCGGAGGGAGTGGCGAGTTCCTCAGGATGCTGTGAAGACTTCGGGGATGTGTGTATGGCGCAACCTGATACTGGCTCCCTATCGTCGCTCGGCGCCGTGGCGTTCGTGGGGTGCTTAAAGATTGCTTATTCGGTTCTGTATCGAATGTAAATATTCTAGATAGCGATTGATCGATAGATCCAGCTGATTGAGGTGGTGTGAATGTGAAGGATGTTGCGGTAGCCTTGGGCTCTGTAGGCCCACTGGTTGGCCCGCTCGTTGGGGTACAGCCCGGGTGGGCTGAACTTGGCGTATCTGGGTAGGTGATGGTGAACGGTCCCGGTGTTTGAGTCCGTTGAGAAGGGTGGATGTATTCATTGCTACCGCTAAAGTTCTTTGTCTCTAACCGTAAGGCAGTAGGTTTCGGGCATTTGATGTCGGCTGATATGGGCCGTGCGGTTCGTGGGGAGGCATTCTCGATAGCAACAGCATATGCATTCGAGAGTGTATTGAAAGCGGTAGGGGATGACGGGTCGACATCAACCTTCAATGCCGTTGAAGACTTTCCGAACGTCACCGCGGTGGCTGGCGTCTTAATCTGAAGGCTGAGCCTCGGCCGTTTCGACGGCGACGACGACTGTGAAGCGAAAGACATTCTTGAGGGATGTTGAGGAACAGAAAGTAGCATTATAACCAAGATCGGGGGATCTGGTTGATGAATGTCTCGAGGGCTGTGATAGGGGTGGGTATCTGGACCCCGCTTGCGTCGTCGATATTAAGGCGGGGGGCTGACCTGCTTGTGAGAAATGGCAGGGACCAATAGATCTAGCAAAGCAGACAGCAATATAAACCGAAGGGCATAAAACATAAGATGAAGATGATGACCAGAGATATATGAATTATTCAAGCTTTCCAGCTTTCGGTCCACGCCATGAATAGGTTTGTGGGGAGACGCCAGAGAATGATCTAATGCAAGTGACAAAACGAGGATGCGGGAACGGGCAACACTTTAGGCGCGAACGACGGGTATTTCTAGAAGCATTGGCCCAGATAAGGCAGATCCAAAATATCTCCCGGTCGTGCTGCTTCGTACATCCAGGCCAGCCAGCAGGCTGTTGGCGGCCGTGGCACCACGAAGCGCTGGGGGGCCAGCAGCGCCATCTGCGGGCCATCACACGGCCTCGATTGGGCATCTGGACACTGCGGCCCAGAACACAGCGGGCATGGGTTCCGGCGATGGAAGAGTAATGGCGCTTCACTGGACTGGGGGCTGCTGACTAGTCCTGGCACGATGTTGCGATGCCAATCAACGGCGCTGTTATTTCGAGTTCGCTCAAGCCGGGTGGGATGATGGCCTGCGACTCTGTGTGCCATGCCATTGTCCGGCAGCGTCAACCGTGGCGTGTCATGGCTCTGCGATTGGAATAGCCGCGACTTCTCAGGCAGAGCAGATCTCAGAATGGAACGGGTCTCATAAGATCCGCCCAAGGGTACCACGCAACTTGCCAATGCTCACGGGCTGCTCCTGCAACGGCGAGTAGGGCATGTCCGCAAATAGCTGGGTTTAAAATTGCCACTCCGGATGCGGATGCTTTCTGAGGGCGATGGCGATGACGATGAGGAGGACGCACGTTCGTCCGTAGGTGGTATTAATATTAATGACGATACGAGGGAGGCAATATGGAGTACGAAGTACGTACCTGATGGTGGAGTACGAACTCGTACCTTAGTCAACACGAGCAACGGTAGCTGCTTTCAGCCTAGCGGCGCTGACGAAGCCCAGTGGACCCCACCAGCTGCCATTTATAGCCATTGCCTATTTGGTAGTTGGTACAAAGCCCAGACGTCTCGAACTGTCGACTCTGGATTGTTGACCGTCTCGGGCACCGCGAACCGGGGAACATCTCGACGACATACGACATACGACATACGACATACAAGTATCTCAAATGCTGTTGGCTCGGCGCCCACTGCCTGCAGCTCAGCGTCCTATCTCAAGTCTAGCGCGCCGACTATTATTCGTATGGCGAGAATGAAACGGTCAACTCTAGACGCATTCCGTGGTAGCTTTCGTCTGCCCTTGCCCATATTGTTATTATTGCCATTATGATCTCGACAGCTGCGGCTGCTGTGGCTGCGCGGCCGCGGATTCAGACGCGCAACGACAACAGGATCGTTTTACATTTTGTTAGTAGTTGTTAGCTCCGCCTCAGCCTACGAAACACAACACCAACAGCAGCCAGAGCTGACTGGGCTCACTTAGGATTATGATTGCTTTTACGCGTCTGTTTTTGAGCGCGAGAATCCCTCCTTGAAGGCCTTGCCCCTAGTGAGTACACCCGATTATATCCCTGTCCCAAATTAGATCCTTTACTCCGTAATCCAAGCTGACGCCTCCTCCAAAGGCTGTGCAACAGGTACGAGCTCTTTTAGGACACGTTTATCATTTAAGTCTTGGTCGCTGACAGCGGTCGCAGAAACAAATCGTGGTCACTTGCAATTATGAAGCTCGACGGCGGGGACTACGCAAACTCCAGCTCATCTCTGAGGCCAAGAAGCTCGTCCCAGACGTCGTGATTGTGTTGGGCGAGGAGCTTGGCCGATTTCGAGATGCCTCCAAAGCTCTCTACAAGTTCCTCGAAGCATTCACGTGGAGTGGTAAGGTAGAGAAGCTTGGTTTCGATGAGGTATGGATGGACGTAACCGATTTAATCGATTACAACCAAGCCATTTTGAACACGAATGACCTCGAACACTCGTTTTTCCAACTGAAGCGTAATGATCCTACTGTAGGATTTTCTTACGATGCGACAAAAATTGCCGGGCATAGTTTCCCAGACAATCCGCAGCAGGGTATTCCGTCACGATCCTGCACGGTCACTCCGCCTCTTGGCCGTGAGGATAACGATACTGTAACGCTTATGACGCGGCTCATATTAGGATCACATTTGGCACATCACCTCAGATTGAATCTCGAGGACGATCAAGGCTACACATCAACGGTCGGAATTTCGACGAACAAGCTCCTGAGCAAGCTCGTCGGAAATCTAAACAAGCCTAAGGGACAGACCACTCTATTACCACCTTACGTGATCCTGGAGGATGCATCCTGCTTATCCTCTAGCGATGAAGCCCGTCGTCAGAGCCACGTTTCTCTATTCTTGGACGGCCACGATATTGGGAAGATCCCAGGAATTGGCTTCAAAATGTCTCAGCGGATTCGTAACCACGTCCTTTCACGGCCTGCTGATTTTGATGATAGAAGCATGTATGAAGGGACGAATGAATCTATAACGGTGGGCCACGTCGCAACTTTTCCAGGCATGGGCCCCGAGTTGCTCGAAAAGATTCTCGGCGTTCCCGGTGCAGAACGTGGGATTGGTGGTAGGGCATGGAATCTTATCAATGGGATTGATGATACCGAAGTCCAGCAAGCTAAGAACGTCCCGTCCCAAATTAGCATCGAAGAC
This sequence comes from Venustampulla echinocandica, assembly GCF_003357145.1. Classification (NCBI taxonomy): domain Eukaryota; kingdom Fungi; phylum Ascomycota; class Leotiomycetes; order Helotiales; family Pleuroascaceae; genus Venustampulla; species Venustampulla echinocandica. The sequence goes on along the minus strand of NW_022474206.1, from coordinate 3,252,979 downwards.
TCATATGGTCGACTGGAGACCATGTCCGAAGTTGTGAAAGAGCTTCGAACGCTGACCACCAGCCTGATAAGACGGATGCATCGTGACCTTCTAGAGGATGACGACGAGCCCGACTCAGCAGGTGGGAAACGATGGACCGCGCATCCAAAGACGCTTCGTCTTTCGACACGTCCACGTTTACCACTGAACGCTGATGGGACTCGGACGCGCAGTTTCAACCGAATCTCAAGATCCGGCCCTCTACCTAACTTTGTCTTCAACCTCAAGGAAGACATCAATGCCATAGTAGAGAAACTCGTCCAAGTGGCCTTAATTCCTATGTTCCGCAGACTCCACTCGCAGCCCAGCGGTTGGAGTCTCAGTCTCTTGAACGTCGCGGTGACGAACATGGTTGAGACCGCTAGCGATGATGGGAGAGCTGGTGGTAGGAGAGATATCGGTCGTATGTTCAAGCGGCAAGAGGAAGTCCTAAAAGAGTGGAAAGTTGAAGATCGAGATGTACCTCCTGACCATCCTGCTGGGTCGGAGGCTGTAGTACCATCTCATGCTATCCCTCTTCCACCTACCTTGGGAAATGAAATCCAGCATCACTGTGTACCAACTGCTCTAGCTGGTTCCGAGGATATGATACAACCCACACAGACGTCGACCGATGGCAACGCATCATGGGAATCGGACGACGAAGATGACGGTGCTGGTAACAGGGCGATGTGCGCTGTGTGCAATGCCGTCATGCCTGCTTTTGCAATGGCGGCTCATGAGCGTTTCCATGACCTGGACAAATAAAATCATATATCACAAAAATTAAGATTTTGCTACTGGGATTGGAGAATTATCTTTTTTTTTTTGTTCTATGTAGATGCTACACAAAGTGAAGAATATCGGTATAGCCGCCCGCGTTTGTGACTGTTTAACTCCGCGATGTGAAGCCCCGATCCCTTCGAAATAAAAGTAAAAGGATCTATGTACGTAGATACCATATTTAGTATCTGCGCTTCTCTGGATTTGGTTCGTAAACCGCCCTCCCGCCGTTCTTTCATCCCATTTGTATCAAGTCATGATTTCCAAGATCCTGTGTATCATGAAGGGGCAGGCAAGCCAATCCACCCACCCCCAACCGGACCTCCCAAAATATCGCCTAATGTAAAACTCCATATCCCCCCCCCTCCCCCACCGCGGCCACGAGCCAATTGTGAATTGCAGAAGTACCATGACCCAATAATTTTCGCCCATTAACCCCCCTCCATAATCCTACACCTGCGCCGCGTATCACCTCCTCCCCTCCATCTGCTCCAAGCGCGCGCGTAGCATCTCATTCCCCCTTAACAAATCCTCCATCCAGTCCGCAGCCATAACAAGTACCGCGCTCTTGCTGAAGCCACCGCCCTTCAGCCCGGGAACCAACTCCCCTAAATCCTCAAATCCTTCTCGGATGAGCGTTCGTCTTTTCTGCTCACTCCGGATATGGTTTTCTCTCTTCTGGTCTTCCGTGAGGTTTTCTCGTGCGGATTTCCCGCCGGTACCACTTGATTTCCGGCGTTTTGAGGCGTCGGCGTCTTTTGCTAAGGATTCGAGAGGTTCTTTCTTTGTTGGCCTTCGTTTCTTGGCTTCTTGTGCGGAGCTTGGGATTATGTCATCCTCGTCGCCTTCTTCGTGGGATTTGCCCTTCCTCCGCTTCGTTGGCCTCGAATCTGGGTCTGCTTCATCGCCTACCTGACTATTCGACTTGTTCCCTAGCTGGGGTTTGAAATGTTGCACGGGGCTCGTGGGATGGGAATTATCGGTGCTGCCTGCTTCGCCTAGGTCGAGCTTGAGGGCCGATTCTATAGTTTGAATATGTGCGCGTTCTAGCTCCGCTTCCGTATCCTGATTACTAGGGGCCATGAAACCTTGTGCCGCGGCGAACGACGTATCTGATCCCCACCGAATATCCAGCTTTTGGTTGTTATTCCTCGGACGTGGGGGGTTCTTGTCAGGATTTCTCCCAAATACCATATCCGCATAATATGTATCCGGTGTGAACTCATTTCTACTACTTGACCGTTCATGGGCCCCAGGAAACGACCGCTGTTGGGTATATTGTGGTCTGATCAGGCCGTTCGAAGGTGGTATCGACATATCCTGTGGAGGAAAAAAAGTCCCCTGGGCAGCACCACGAGGCCTTCCCGCAGACCCATTCTGTAGCAGTGTCGCCGCCTCTATCACATCATCGGGCGTTGGTTGTGGTAATGATGGGCCGGTTGGCATCTGTAAGGACAAGGCATCGAAATTTGGATCAAGGAAATTATGAGCGCCCATCGCAGGTTGCTGGCCAAAGGAAGAGGTCGTCCCCATAAACGTCGGCGGTAGTTCCTCCCATCCAAACCCTGCATCGGCCCTACCCGGCGCATTTGTGAAGAAATTGAAGTCGAACTGATCCTGGCTCACATCGTCGAAGAAGCTGTCTAGGAATTTGGATTCATTGTCGTCGAGTAAGGAAGGCCCTGGAGCCGGAGGCGTTTGCGAAGGTAAGGGGAAATTTGAGTTAGACTCGTTGAACGAATCTATGTCAAGTCAGAAGAGTTTTGTGCCTTATGCAGTCATACGTACAGCCAAATGGCATATTGAAGTTTGGTGGCTTCGACGAACCCATGCTTGGACGTTGAACCGCGAGCATGGGGCCGTCGCACTGGGCTACCGCAACTGGTGGTAGGGTGGAAAGAACGTAATGATCACGGTGGTTTTGCTGGGCCTGATCTGGTATGGAAGTGAATGTGAGATCTTTCCCGCTGTCCCTCAGTCTTTAGGGCTTATCCCGCACTTGTAAATAAACGTCACGAATGGTTTGTGGCGTTCTGGTGCGAGGGAATACAGGAACGGCTTTGACGACACCCGGGGACCCAAGCCATAGATCGCAGGAGGGATATGAGCAGCTCCTTGAGAGTATAGGCGCCCTATAGGCTGGCGACGTCTTGAGGTTGGTCTGCGGTGGTTGCGATGGTCTTTGGCAGTGAAGGAGCTGTGGCACGCGCTACAACAGGCTCGACTACAGGCAATCAATCGCCCTTTTCTCTCTTATCGTGGTGACGAGACTGCAAAGCCGCGGTAATGCGACAAACTCCGAAGGATGATTTGGATTCCAGAATTCTCCGTGACCGGCCACAGGTTGCAGTGCAGATGTAAGGGAAGGACGATATGGAAGGGATGTGCGGGTGCATATGGGGATGAGGATGGGGATGGGGATGGGGATGGGGATGTCTGCAGACTTGGACTTTGGGCTTGGGACTTGGACAACTACATAACACAAGAGTCGAGCGGTCTCCACTTGGTGCTTGGAGCGGGTTTTGCGCGAATGTTTAGAGTCCGCAGCGTCCCTGCGAAGAGTCCCTAGAGCGGTGTGGGCACGCTGTGGCACCGAGAGGCTGTGGCTTGGATATTGTCCGTCCAAGCTGCGAGAGAGAGAGAGAGAGAGAGAGCGCGAGAGCGAGAGGGTCTTGGTCTTCACATGCCAAAAAAAAAAGGGAGGCAGAGTGTTGACGTTATAATTAATAACAATAATATCAACAATTAATACTAACAGTGTTTAACTCCAGCATCCTCGACCGTTATACGGCTAGTGCTGATGGCAATGTCAATAATGAATACAGTAGGCTTCGTTATGCAGCCAGAGCCAGTCCCAAGTAACCTTACCAGCACTCAAACCTCCGTCCATTAACGTTACGCCTAAGACCACCTATCGAACTGTGAATAGGCCCCTCCTAAGCAACTCCAGGACGACCCCGTTTCAACGTACTGCAGCCCTTTGCGAAGGAAACCTCCTTTGGAACCTTCCATTGCCCCATAGAATACAAGCCGCCTCAACCTAGCGGAGATTGTCTGCCCAAGAGCTGCTCTGCTCGTCATGCACGCAAGCCCCTTTCAATGCAAGCCCAAGTAAGACGCCGCAGACATACGGTATTGAACACCTACCCCGTACCCCATAGTTTCGGAATTATATGGAGGCCTCGGTCGATTGTCGCGGAAGATACCGTAGAGAACAGAGCTTTCTGGCTCGTAATCGAGCACATTGGACGCCTTTCAAAAAAGGGGAGCTAGTAGCACCCGTGTAGCCAATCCGATCTACGACGCCGTTCCCCCTGATCAGCACGATGTCACGACGGGAGTATTCGCAACCGCCACGCTAATCATCCAAGCCCTCTTTCCCATCACTACTCACAGTTCCGCCCGTACTAACTTCCGTCCTCGACGGGCCTGTTTCGAAGTGCCTTGGCCCATCGAGATAGCGGCCGAACTTCCTTGTCTCAAAGTCCGGGGTACTTCCCTTTCGCAGCCATCGTCGTCGAATAGCCTCGGTAAAAATCTTCAACTTTCCTCCCAACTCTCTTTGGACTCCCATTATTGCCCAGTCCGCATGTCAGCCAAATGTCCTGGGACGCCGCAAGTGGCGTCCATTGCCGCCCGTCTTTAGTCTTTAGTCCTCAGTAGCCTGGTCGTGGGACCTCATCTCATCACAGCAGGTGGTTTTGATATGCGGTGACTGAGCTGCAGAACATTCTCGATCTGGTGTCGAAACTTCGATCTTCTGTCGTTTGATCAGGTCCACGCTGTGCAATCCATTCCCCCGCTGTTGTGGCCATGCAGTCAGCCGCTCCTCCACGCCAACGGCCTCGAGTCGGAGGGCTGATTGGGCAAGGAGTGCCTCCTATTCTGCGCCCTGTGTTGCGTGCCTATATTCTGGGTTACATATCAAGCACCGCACCGAGGTTGCTGACGCTGCTCCTCACGCATCTCGGCCGGAAACGGAAGCTTCTAGATGAGAAACCCAAGAACGACTTTTCCACTTCCCTAATCCACATATTGAGGGGCGGGCTAGAGCTGCAACGCTTTCCTACTTTCTGTGCTGCCCTTGTTGGGGGATCGACTTTTTTGCAGGCACGTGACTCTGATCTTCCCTGTTTCTTACTCTCAACAATTATTAACAACTCTCTCAGATACCATTGAGGAGGTTATTTGCAAAGTTTCTATCATCTATATCCGCTTCGGTACAGAAGAGGTAGGGATTTCTTTCTATTCAACTGCGTTATCTTTCCATCTATCTCACAGCAAGTGCTCTCACCCAACCAATTTTTGAACTAAAGTTATACTGGGCCGGCCCGAAGTCCACCAATAATCTGATTATATTTCTTGTCAAGTATTGGCTAGAACTCTATTTCTAACGTTGTACAGACTAACTCGATTGCTTTCAACCTTCATTGCAGCATGGTTCAGCCTCAAGCTCCTCCAATCCAAGAAGAGTGACGCCTACATCGATTATGTCGCCGAAGAAACACCTACGGGGTCAGCCCTCAGACCAATACGGTTTGCTGGGCGAACCATGGATTTGACACTCTTTGCTGTTACCAGAGCCGTTGATGCGCTAGTTGGAGAATTATGGTCTCGGCGAGAAACCAGACGCAAAGCAGCGGGGAAATGGACGCAGGTACAGTTCATGCACCTATCCCTACATCTTATTAAAATGCTGATATCAAAACCTAGATTGAAAACCTCGCCTCTACCTTAACAGACCCCTCAATCTTCGCCACCTCCTGTGCTCTAATAATGTGGGCCTGGATATACACGCCGGACCGACTGCCACGCTCCTATAACAAATGGATCAAATCAGCCGCGGCGGTCGATCATCGGCTCCTCATCGCCCTCCGGCGTTGTCGCTGGGGCGAAATAAAATACGGCGTTGAAACCGGTCAGGCGCCCTTACTCCAAGGGATGTGCAAAGACTACAACCTGCCGTTATCCTATGGCGATCCTGTACAAAGCATCCCCTTCCCCTGCGAGCTAGTCCACATGGCCACGGGGAAAAGCTGCGAGTATCATGCCCTCTCCCGCTGGTCTCGCTCCTTCATTTGGGCAATCTCAACATACCTCCCCATAAACCTCCTTCTCTTAGTGCGCCGCCCTAGCAAAGACGGAGCAAAGCGTGCCTTGAAATCATCCGCGCGCTCCTCTGCTTTCCTCGCGTCCTTCATAGCACTCTTTTATTACGGTATCTGCATAGCACGCACGCGCGTCGGACCATCTCTCATCGGCACCCATACCTCAGCACGACAGCAAATCGATTCGGGGATTTGCGTAGGAACGGGTTGTATGTTTTGCGGGTGGAGTGTGCTAATCGAGAATGCCGGTCGGAGGAAGGAACTGGGAATTTTTGTCGCCCCGAGGGCTTTGGCTACGCTTTTCCCTAGACGGTATCTGTGGGAGAACCAGTGGAGGGAGAATGCAGCTTTTGCGGTTAGCACGGCGGCGGTGTTCACTTATATTGCTGAGAACCCGGAAAGGGTTAGAGGTGTATTTGGGAAGGTGCTCAAGAAGGTTCTAGTTTAATCGGTGGACATGGCTAAAGGGTAGAACTCTAGAAGTTGTATATAATTTGGCTCAAATCATTTGTATAATATACATGGCTATAAGTATTAAAGTTACAACTTTGCAATCCCTACCCTAGCGCAAGAGCTTGAATATCTAACGAAGAAGGGAGTGCCGAACTATGTGTAGCAGGAGACCATTCTTATCAGAGGCAAACCCACAGCTCAGCATCATCTAACAGCATGTTAAGCGACCTTAGAGCAATACTCATGAAATTCCCCATCGCAAGTGTGTAGCTTTTGAAACGAATATCGATACGCCCCTCGTTCTCTTTTTTGAGGACTGTGGTAGTCAAGGTAAATGTAATCAAACATCGAACTTCAATCCCATCAATTTATTTTGCAACAACCTCTCCAACGCTCCTCCATCATCGCAGAAATGAGTGATGTTAAGAGCCTTGCCCACCCAGGTCTTGCAAGCTTCATCTTGGCCATTACAATAAAGGTCGATAGCATGATTGAAAGACTTGGTAGCGATCCAATCAAGCTCCTCCGTAGGATATGGCTGATCAATCTACATCCATGTTAGTTAAGAATATACAAATTAGAGGGGGTGGGGAGCCTCACATCTCGGGATTCTTCAGCTAGATCACGGATTTGGTCGAGGAGTTGTTCTGCTACTCCAGCATTATCTGATAGTGCGATTTGGAATAGACAACGCATGTACTTCGCCAGTTTGGAATTGTCCATTGCATCGAGACTGCAGGCTTCATTTATGATTCTTTTTAAGTTGACGATGAGAACTATACGAAGAATTAGAACTAGTTCGCAGTGGTAGTGAGATGTAAAAATTCAACGAACCTTGAGTTGGAGGTTGAATAGAGAGGATACAGTCCGCCATTAGTTCTAAGGCACGTACACTCTTGGTGATATTGATCTTGAGGATAATTTCTCCCAGATCATCCCAAGCCTTTAACTGACAAGCTGCTTCGAAGTCGAATGCTAGAAGGACAGCTAGCTTCTGCAGCAGGTCTTGACTCTGAACTTCTTCTAATTTAGGCAATCTTTCTACTAGTAACTTATCGAAACTACTGACGTGCTTGCGCAAGCGGAGGTAATCTTGGGATCGCTGTTCGATATTATCTTCACTACGAGCTAGTGCAACAAGAAGAGTTCCTGCGGAGAACTCGCAAAACATCTTGCGGAGATCTAGATCGTCGGAGATCTGCTCACTGATATCCGAGGGGTATTGGGAGATGAATGAGGTGCAACAGACCAACATTCGTAATACATAACGTGGAGGCCATATAGATATATGTTTAATGGCGGTGTTGTATGAATTCTTCGAAAACCAATCAACTTCAGATGAAGTCCATAAAACGTCGGTGCCTTTTACAGAGTTCGGTGGCTTCTTCATCGACGAGACAGCTGCTCAAGAGTCAGTTCCGCTACAATTTGAGTCTTTGTGAAGCCTTACCTCCTTCGAACATTTTACAGAGCTTGTCCACGAGCACTTCATAGTCCCCCTCGCCTCCTGCATTTTGTGATTCTTCGAGCAATGAAGATGTTATACCGATGGTGACACGAAGCAGCGACGGCAAGTGAACAGGAGAGAGCGGTGCATAATTGGATTTCTCAAGCACGAGCTGCAATGCAGTTAATGTTTGGCTTTTGTTGTTAACCTGTAGGGAGTCCAGGCAGCAAGCATATAAAAGGGTCGGATCGCTGTTGGAAGAGGTACTGATAATTTGTAGGCATTCAGCAGCCAGTTCGAATTCCTTCGAGCGTATGGCGATTTTGTACATCAGGAACCTTGTCATGGGCTCATTTTTAGCCGTATCCGACATTGACCCAAAGGCACCTCTAGCACTACCAGTATCTTGTCTAGCTAGAGCGCATAACAAAAGCTTCCTACATATATCATGTAAGCATCCGTCCCTTTCTGAAGTTCAGAAGTAATCACCTCGATATCCGAGCCATGTTGACGTCTCCCGATTTCTCGAAAATTGGGTGCAAAGCTAGACGGCACCATTTCTCAGCAATATCGTACTGTCCCTGAGCGTAGTTCGACTCGATACGCTTCCAGAGTAACTGTTCAGATATCAGGGCCGTCATATATCGCCAGAGAAAGAGGCAGAACATACCATGTGTGCTGCCAAAGTTGCTGATGAACCTATAGGCTGGTTGAAATTATCGAGCGCGGTAGAGAGCAACGTCTCGAGCAAGCCCGGGGCATCTGGAGCATCCATCTGACTCGTCGTCATCCATAAACGTGTAACTACTACTCTCTCAAGCAATTCCTCTCGCCCTTCTTTTATTACCCGCAACCTTAGCAGGTCGTCTAGTACTTTACAGGCCAAACTTGGGCTTTTGTTGTTCAGCTTTCGAATATGGAACATCAAAAGCTTAAAATTGCCATCGCTCAATATCACCACCCGAATCATCCTGTGTAAGACTTCGCTATAGGACAAACTATCGAAAGGATCCGCCGTGTTGGCATTAACAAGTTCTAACCGGAGCAACAATACGATTAGTTTGTCTCCAAGCTCGTTTTGGAGAAGCTCGACAAAACCACGGGCTTTTTCTAGTGCCCCATCGTCCTTGAGCTGAAGCAGAGCTTTAACAAGTGATTGTATGATGGAGATTCGAAGCTCGCTAGCATCCATGCTAAGTCTGTCGAGCTCCTGGGTGGTTAACACCTCGTATGCTCGCTCAAGCCATTTAACGGATAACTGGTATTGTTGAGATGTTATAAGATCCTTGCCCATCTCATAGAGAACATCTGCTAGGCTCTCTGCGGTATTCGAGTCGAAATTGCGCTTCGAAGCCATGCAATTCTTGTACATGTGCTCGACAATATCATACTGCTTCTGATACCATGCCTTGCTTCAGGTCAGAAACGACGTATATGAAAATCGCACAGGCTTCACCTACTAGAGCTGTGCGTAGAACAAAATACTCTGCGCTTACTCGCTCGGGCTCTTGTCCATCTTCTAGCCCGAGCTCCGACTGGCATCCCTTCAACGAGTCTTCATACTTCCCAACCTTCTCGAGGACCTTAAAGGCGAGCCCGAGTTCTTTCCGCTCTGCCATCAGATCAGCAAGGGTACTGCGGACCATCGAGCTGCATACCTAAGCAATTCTTCGCAGCTTTGATACCAATCTTGGCCAACCTCAAAATATTACCCGTTGTAGACTTTCCATGGTCGTGCGCACAGCACAACAGAAGAAATGCAAACACACGTGTCAAGACCAGTATAATTGGAACGGCCTCAGTGTTCTCGGTGTCGTGATTGCGCCTGAGACGGGTGCAGATATTCCATAATGTCGTGCCGGAGCTATCGATTTCCTGACACTTCGATGCTGCAGCGGTGCCCAAATTTCCAGGGAAGGTGGATATGCACTTCTCAATCTCGTCAAGAAGGGGACCTGGGGATCTCGAGGATGCGGCTGCAGGCAGCTGAGCTTCTAAATCGGCAGCGAAGGCTTGGGCTGAGATAAGCAATCATTCAGCAATCTTCTTGGGCATGGGAACTTGCATAAGAGACTCCGGACACGCTTCTCTTTCTCGGGGCGCGCTGATGGGAGCGGCGCCATGGCTATATCTGCGAGATGTGCTGCCAATTCCCGGTGCAGGGACCCTTCGACGGGGAACTCGTCAAGTCACGATAAAATCCCCTATTATCCCGAATTACTCTCGCTACCAGTGCTTCTTGGTAGGCATGAATTGAAGGAAAAGGGATCGGATTTGGAAAATGGGCTGAGTGGAGTGGGAGTGATGTGTGTTGTGTTGATTTAGTCAAGCACCTCAAAATAAGCTAGAACTTTCAAGGGTTGCTCTCCTAGCGAGCACAATAACGCAAAGCGCCCCCTACTATCTTGCGCAGCACATAAACTCCAACAGCGCCTATGCAGTGTATTTACCCAAAATCCTAGTATCTACTTTGAACAACCAGCGGAGGTTAACGCTTTACTGGGTCTTGAGGTAGAAAATTGCCGACAATAAGAGAAGGTCTGTGAATTATCAGCATGGCAAGCTGAGGAGAAAGCGACGAGGCAATTCAATACTTACATCTTGTGGTCATCTCTCCTTATCGTGAATGAAAAGCAACATTTAATAGTGGTCAACGGATCATCTGGATTTTTCAAAGAACAGCTCGTCAAGAGTGCTTTCTGACTCTGGTCGAATGCAATGGCCCCAAATTTCTCCCAGTAGTTAACAAGCGACTCCTCAGTAAGGATATCGTGTAACGCAATCTTGCCCTGTGTTGCTGGTTAGTGCGTATATCGGCTAGATGGATAAGAAAACTCACGTCTCTAAGTTTATCTATTGGTACATGAATTAGTTCCGCCATCTCTTTGTTGCCCCTGAATATCTCGCCAGTTCTCCTCCATAAGCAGGCGGGAATCGCCATACTGGCAAAGACGCGATCATATTCCATGAGACTACGTTCGAACCACATTTCTACATAAATGAGTTCAATGTCTGTCAAGGCTTGGATCTTCTCCCTGAACTTTGGCCTAAAACGATCCAATTGCCGAAGGATCTTTTGCTTAGAAGCAGCATGCATATGGCCATCCATGTAAGCGGATAGGCGTGCGTATCCTTTCACGTAGTTGAAAGGCTTCAGCATACCAGCGTCATACTTTGCTCGAAGAAGGCGTTGCATTCTCTCTTCAGGAGCATCGTTACCTGTTGGGTCGGCTGCTTGTAGATAATATTCTCGCGCCTTATCAATTGGAATGGTACTAGCTGGCCTTGAGATCCCGCTGCTCTGGGGATTCCCAGGGCCCACGGGCCCAGAATGGTGCAAACCAGAAGTGTTGCTTAATCCTCCTGGTAACATGTTACCGGCTTGATCAGCATACAAGTTCGACGTATCGTCAGGAAGTAAAGCGCCTTCGTCAAGTAGACTATTATTCAAGAAGTCGTTCAAGAGATTGTACTCAGTTGTGACCTCCGGCGCGTTGAACATATAAGAGGGGTGGTAGTTATGCATATCTTGGAATTGGCTCTGTGTCCCAAGCCAGTCATTTGAATACCCGAGAACTGTACTCCCATTAATAAGTGCCAATACTCATTCCCACGTTGATTGGGGCTAATCCTATAGCTTACATTGTGTGCTATTGCTGTTGAGAGCATTTGTCTGAATCCCTGAAACAGGTGACGGTTGAACCAGCTGAAGTGGTCTACCTTGTGAGAGGGTTGCGGTCCCAGATGTAAGGCTATTATTATCTTGCGATTGCTCCTGGGGTAGCTCGACCGAATTGCTCATGCCACCCTCTATATTGCCTTGTCGCTGGTCCGCGGCCGTACTATTCTCTTCCGCCGTCGAATTGGAGTTCTGCTTCTTCGCTTTCTTCGTGGCTGTCTCCGGTTCGCGCGGCTCATCGTGGCAAAGATGCCCAATATTCCGTTTTATACAACGCGCACATGGGCGTTCCTGTACGACGCAAAACAGTTAGTCATGGAATACAATGGATTGCGCATGGCTGCATATATTAGAGAAAAAAGGTCGTACCAAATCGCATGTCATATGCTGACCAGGTCCAAATCACATTAGCTTCTGCCAGACAGATCTGCGCGTAGGTGCATCCACCGACGCTCATCCCTTGTATTTCAACCCAATGCAAGACTTACAGATCGTCGACAATACACACAAGCTGCAGGCACACGACTCTCGGTCAGCGATATTTTCTAACAGGCCATTGCATCGGTAAGATGCCAACTTCCTTGACGTACCATGGTTTACTTTGCGCCTTCTTTTACCAGCTTTAGCTGTCGCCGCGGCCGGCGACGACGTTTCGGGTTTCGTATCCTGCCCATTGCTGGCCGCATTTTGTTCCATGGCATCGGAGCCTACGTTTCAAGAGATTCCATCGGATTGCAACTTGACGCTGACGGCCGTTAGGCCGAAGGGGACTCGGGAAGGCGTGCCGCAGCGCTTTGCACGAGCCAAAGCACCGTCCAGAGAGGCTTGGGTTGGAGTGGGATTGGACGATTGGTGAGTCGCAGCGCGGCGCACCGTTTCGTTATTTGCAAGATTCTGGTTCTGGTGGATTTCGGGGATTCTACGAAGCTATCGCATAGGTAGATATGAAGTACTTGGTTGGTGTTGTCTCTCCTCAAGATGCTCACGCACAGAATTGCGGGGCCGGCCGAGCTAGCTTAAACAGAAGCCGAGAATATTTTACATTACAGCTCAAGTGGGTTTCAAGGCGGTAAGCAGTAAGCAGGTACACATGCAAAGGTCTCGAAACGGCTAACAATCATGTGACAGCGTTTGGGGCATCACTCGACGAGGTAACCCGGGTGCCTAGGTAGCACCCTAAGTACCTCCAGGTATGTAGCTATAACTAAGGTATAATATAGACCACATCTCGGCATGCCCCGAGCACTCCCATTAATCGTGATTATTTGGCTTCCTTCCGTCTTCCCGCGGTCTCGAGAATTGCTGACCACGATACCAGAAAAACCCAATAATTATTCCGTGCCCAATACGACCTCCTCAGACCGAGTACGATCGAGGTGGTCAAAAATAATGACTTGCACAGCCGCTTTGGTTTTCGCCATTGCTTCAGTTATTCCGTGAACTTGTTCCAAGTTGCCACCCATGCTGTCGACGTGGCCCTCAAGTTTTTGAACAACAGCTTGCATATTCTCATCCTCCAAGATCTGGACACACAATTAGTGGATGGTACATGTAAGGAGTTCAGAGAACTTACACCCAACGTTGGCCGCACGGAGGTTGATACTATTCCGGCATCGTCCATCCCGTCCTCCGTCGCGGAACCGTCAGGCTGGAGCAGCGGATGGAGTTTCCGCTCGCCCTGCTTCCTTTTTCTAGCCTCAGCTTTTGCATTGGTCTCCAGTTTAGATAGAGCAGCCGTCTCCGACTCTAACAGTGCCATCTCGTTGCTCAAACTAGCATCCAAAAGTTTGTTCCCATCTATAGCGGCTGTGAGTTGACTGTCCAGCACCCTGTTCCGGTTAATTATTTTCTCGAAATTGAAGTCGTCTTCGCGTTGACGGCTGGTCCCCGGTGGAAATGGGATGCCCTTTGAGATCTTGCTAACAAGCCGGCGAGAGACCATCTGCAATACTGTGCTTGCCTGAGTCCTCCTATGCTCATCTTTGAAACGCACGGCAGCAGGTTTTTGTATGTCAGCCAGCAATTGCGAGATATGCTCAATGCAACTCGGATTTAGAGCTTCCCATTTCGCCTCAATAGTTTGGCGAGGCACTCTCCGAGTCACAGCGGCCAAATGTTGATACCGAAGAGGCACCTCTGGCACCTGGCCGCCATCCTCTTCCTCCTGTGACGCTTCACGGACCCGGCGACGCTTGGTATCACGTAGTTCATTCGCTTCTGAGATAATATTAGCATACGTAGGCTCAACTAATCTTATGTACCTACTATCTAAGGCCTTGGGGTTTTCAGCAGACTGCTTCGAGACTGCTGAGCTTGATGGACCATTGCGCTTCTTGAGATTGGGAGGCTGGCTGCTCCCATGTTTTGAAGATTTAACTACTCGTCCGACTTGAGGGCGTGTACTTCCGAATGCCGATGAAGCCGTCTGAACATCGAGCACTTCGCCTACGCGGGCTTGCTGTTTGCGATCTCTCCCACGCTGTTTCTTCGTCCCGTTCCGATCAGGAGCGGATATAATTTCATCTGTGCCCTCCTGCTTTGATTGCCGTGTTGGGGGCCTCCCGCGCTTCTTCGCTGTGGGCAAGATGCTACTTCCAGCGCTCTGTTCCTGATCTCGAGATTGGGCTACACTGTCGGATTTGGCCTTCCGTTTCAAAGGTTTCACTTCTGTATTCGCATTCTCATCTATCTCGGCTATAACATTCTGGTCCACCGGTTTCCCTCGATTCGAAGCAGATGGGATCTCCTTAATTGCTCGCTTCGGATCAATCGTATTAGGGCTAATCCGCTTCTTCGCTGTTGGTTCATTTTCCTGGAATGAGACTGAGGAGTCCACTGCCCACCAGTCCGAAGGACGCGAACGCCTTCGTTTCGAGGTTTCTCTTTGTGTTGACTGTAGAGTTTTGGAGGCATTCGCATTCTTAGGTGATTGTTCTGGAAAATGTTCTTCACCTGTATGCTCCACCGGACTGCTCCCGCCTCGCTCTTCAGGTCGTTGTTCGGTTTGTTGCTCTAGCGGATGTTGTTTAACTGAAGTGGGAGGAGTCGCAGTCCACCACTCCGAGGGTCGAGAGCGTTTTCTCTTCAAAGTGTCGGGCCCTGGCGCCTATGGATAATTAGTAATAGCTCGTAAACACAGGAAAGGGTTCCTTACCATTTGTTGCATTAATAAGTCCTAAGTTTGAAGCTTGTGTTGAAGTCGCGTAAAGTGTGGTGGTGGTGACGCGACGGGCCTTCCGAGCCTCGGGGGTTGGCTCGCCGTGTTAAGGAAACTCAATGCAATGGTTGCACAATGTATTGTGTACTTCGTAGGCAAATACAACAAAAGGTTGATGTTATCAATCAAGGAAATAGTATCATGTTTTCAATCATTTTATTTAGGATAGTCGGATATCTCTATATAACGGCATTTAACTGAAATCGAAGTGATCATCCCATCCTCCCGCTCCCAAATGCCCCCTATGAACGCCGCACTCCCAGAGCAACGCAAACCCAAAAAGCTTCCATTCCCCTATTTAACCTTGCTCATGATTGTTTCTACTCCTCTAACGACATCAATCTGCGCTGCTCGTGTCTTAACCGCATTAAGCATACTCCGATCGAAATCATCCCTCGTCCTTAACACAGCCTCCACCCAACTAAGCTGCAAATCCCAATAATCCAACTTGAAGCCCGCAAAGACCTCAGGTATAATGTTTTTGTCTGCTTCAACGAGCTGCAAAAATGGTTCTGTGACTCTCCACTTTTGCTTAATTGTATCGCCAACATCGGGACTTAGATTGGGGTTATTATTGAAGAATTCAAATGCTACGGAGACGTCGTTGAATAGTTTGTCTTTGAAAGGATCTTGGCGTTTGAACTTCGCTCCTTTGTTCCTGACGCTTGAAAGATACCGTATTAGCAGCTCATCTGCTAATTCCTCGATAAAGATGTCGAGCAAGGAGTGGTGTAGAACTGCCTTGTAATCGCCGACGTATTCCTCAAATGTGACAACCATTTGCTTCATAGCAGTTGCAGAATACCATTTCGCAGTGAAGAAGTCAGGAATAACAGTTCGGAAATCCACGGCAAAGATAAGCTGCGCAAATTTGGCAATGCAGTGGGTACTGAGGTCAACATAGCCGTCACGAAGGGTAGAGATCTCGACATCCACGCGCTCAAGATATTGAGGCGATACCAACGGCTCGAATTTCTGGCGGAAGCCTGAGAGATATGCGAAGCGGCCATCTTCCTCGTTATCATCGATGCAGGCGATCTGGTCGTTCGCTGTGGCAACAAGCCAATCTTGAAGAGCCTGGAAACCTTCGAGCTCAGGCGTACTGCCATAATATCTCGCAGCCTCTTCATCGAGCATCTTCTGCCAACCCTGTTGCCGGCTTTTCAATCGTAGAATCATAGCGTCAATAACGCCTTCCGCGACATCCGCCCTTTGAGAGTTTCCGGCGGCATCAATTTGTTCTCTCAACATCCGCCACATATCGACCAGATTCTTCGTCCGGAAGTAGCCATATTCATCAACATCCAAATTGGAGCCGTCCACATTCCGCTCAGCAAAATCCTTCTTCTCTGTTTTGAATATCCTGTCTAGCCATTGATCAAGATATCGAATAATGAGTTGGCGGAACTCGCGGACCAGCTCACCCTCTCGGGCGTCAATGACATGTGGCGTCAACTCGTCTTGGGAGAATCCTAGCTTTGCCATCTTTTTATAGTACTTTTCAGGCCAGTTGAGTATGGAAAGCATATTGGCAGAACTAGTATCGGGATCGTCAATCATGCCAACCAGAGTGTCATGCATAAGTGCGTGATAGGTCTTGCCGTATGTTTGGAATATCTTCCACTTCTTCGGCATAAGAGGCACCATTCCTTGCTTAACGGCGTTGAGATCGTTGAAGAACCATCTCAGACTCTTCTCTAAGAGCGATGGGTCCTCCAGGAATGCTTGCTTGGTTTCTGTCATCTGCTCATCGGCATGTACCTGTATGGCCTGTAGGAACTTCTCCTTATAGCCTCTAACAGTCTTCGCGCCATCCGTAATGCTTTGGAATCTTGCTGCCATTTCCTTGTGATCCTTCAATGCGTCTTGTAGCGCCTTGACTCTTTTATCACTCTTCTCTTCCGCTTCAATAATCACTGCCAGTCGAACCACCAAGCCGTTGTTCCCGTTAATGAGCACACTGATCAGATTCAAGGCGATAGTCCCAATATGCTCATCAAACCAATCAATCGTCTCATCCAACCTCGCAAAATAATCTTCCAAGGTGCTCTGCAGACTCGTATCGTCGGCTCTCAATATCTGTTCCATAGAATCATCCCTTATGTTCCGAAGTTGCGTCAATTCATAGTGGACAGCCAGCAAATTCGGCATATTCTCTGGATCCTGGTCGTCCTCCCTCAGCATCATCTCCACCTGAGTCAGCCGGTCATTGAAGCTATTCAAATTAGTCCGCATTGTCTGCACGGCGCTGAAATTCCGATGAGTCTGCGAAACCAGGTTGATATTGGGGAAGTCCCGGATCATATTTTGCGACTCGGCGCATAACTTGTCAATCTTCATCATCTCCTCCTTGATAAGCTGTACCGTCCGTTGCCCATCCGTAAGCCCATTCATCCCAGACTGCGTAATTTCCAATTGCTCCTTGAGCCCGCCGCGGAGCTGCGAATCGACTGCCCCCTTCTTCCGTAAGTATTCGAGCTTCAGGGCCGGAATTTTGTCCAGGTCGTCGGGATGCCGGAGCAGCTCCGAGAGCTTTATCGTAGAGCTCTCCATTGTTATAGCATTGGCAAGATGCAAAATTCGTGGTTGCCCGTTCTCAAGCCATATTTGAACGTTCACTCGAGTCTAGGAATGTGAGGCGTCGCGTCCTGGATCCTGGGGTTTTAGCGCGCCCTGTCTCAGGGCCGACTGGGAACATTTTCTTGCGAACCTTGACATTGTGACCGACCGAGATCAGCTTCCCAACCCCAGGGCACCAAGAAATCCTCACACACAAAGGTAATTAATTACTATTGCATTATGGAATCAATCAAATGTCCCTATTGCTAATCTACCTACTTCGTAGTCAAAATGTCATATTTCCGCATCACCCTCCTACGCTCAGGCATCGGCCTGACCAAACGAACACAAGGTGTATTGAAAGCACTTGGTCTCCGACATCGAATGACCACCGTCTTCTATCCCGTCACACCGGAAGTCGCAGGCCAGATTATGCGAGTTAAGGAATTGGTGTCAGTTGAGGAGGTGGAGAAGCCGTTGACCAAGGCAGAGGTGAAGGCGGAACGGACACCAGAACCTGGATTTTATTTGGAGAAAGCAGCACCCCGGTGATTGTGAATACGTTGGGAGAATGGAAGAATTGGAATGAACAGGCAGTAATAAAGTGTCAATGGCTCTTGGATTGCGGTTCTTGAAGGCTAGGAAGCTCGGCGAGTACCGTTTGGATGCGAAGTTCCTAGCTATTTAGGAAAGCCCTCGATTGCGGGCTTGCGGAGGGTATATCATGCGGGAGTTTGGTTCCTTCTATGGCAAATGTAGCATACCATGATGGGTCCGGATGTATGGAGACCTTTGATGGGGAGTAACTGTACACTATGTAACATGACCAAATCCACATCAAAACCACTATTTTGGGATAAGGAGTGAGAAGCGAATCCGAATATGCCGTTCTTCGCCATCAGGACCCATTTATCGGCGCAGTTGATACAGGCTACACGATGATAGGTATATTTGTAGGAATGAACACGGGCACGGTCAGAGCCACTTGGAAATACTTATCTTGAGCTTAGTTACTAATTGACCTGTTGGACGAAAACAAACGACGTGTATTATGATTTTGAAAACTAGATAGCAAGCTCGTAGTTTCCACAATCAATGACTATAATATCAAGCTGACTGAAGCTATGCTAATCCGTAGTTTCCCAGGTCTCAGTCAGACCACCATCACCATGCCTCAGACTTGGAAAAAGGAAAAATAGCTCTTGAAAACAAGCAGACAACCAACACCTTGAGCCGGACTCCGAGAAGACTAAATGTCGGCGCCAGACCATCAACACCATGATCCAACGCGAGAGTATGCAAGAGGAATAAGGACCATCAACACCATGATCCATCGCGAGAGTCGGATGAGGGATAGAAAGACCATCAACACCATGGTCTATAGCGAGAGTAGGCGTAAGAAGTAGGGGTATCATCAACACCATGGTCCACCAGGCAAGCAGGTATCGCAATGAAGAAGACCATCAACACCATGGCCCAAGCTTCGAGATGAGTTATTTCTGTCTAAGCACCACGTGCTTTCTCGACGTAGTCCTGACTTGGAATTTCGTATTCTTTGGCGAAGTATGTCTCCGCATGCTTGCCAAGCCAGTTGGTCATCTTGGTGAGCTCTTCACGAAGTCGGTTGACAGATTGCATATCCATGTTTGTCTGGGCGATCAACTCTGGGAGGGAGACTTTGAGATGTTAGCTTTATGATTTGATGGTTGGGAAGGAAGCTTACCAAGGAGGCGGCACAAGTGTTCAGCCCCATATGTATCTCCGGCACCCTTCCCTGCTAGGTCACCTTTGTTGGACATCCAAGATTCGCGGATCTCGCTATATTGCTGACGCTCAAATCTAATTCAAATGTGTGAGCTGTGGTCAATTTGAGGAGTTAGTGCTAGCTTACCTGTAAAGAAGAATACGTCCAAGGCACTTGTCAAAATAGTCCTTCAAACCGGCAATGACTTCCTCCAAGATGTCTGCTTGGGCACTGCCTGCCTGCCTCTTAGGCATCTCGTACTCCAGATAGTCGTCCAGGATTGAGTTGACCGGGTGAGCACTTGGAAGAGGCACAACCTGCTGGTTTTTTGTGACGTTCTCCCAATCGTCAACTAGGATCGCTTTGATATGGTCCGGGATGACGAGCTTAATCGACGGTCTTGCGTGGAAGTTCTCCTCCTGTTGCTCCGTCAGATTGCTGGTGGTAATGATGCCAGCAAGTGGCAGAGACACATTGGCTGGGATGCCCGTATAGTACAATCGATTGTACCTGTTTACCTTCCCCCTCCGCCTAAGTTCGGCGAGTTTTGGGTGAACCAAAGAAGGTTTATCCCAGCGTGGGGCGGAGGGGGCGTCCAGGAGCATCCGGCGCTTGTACCGACTCTCCCGGGCAAGGTAATGGTGGCCGGGAGGTGGTAACAAAAGCATCTCGTCAGGCGCGAGACAGTCCTCCCAGGCATACCGTCCTTTGCCATTAGTGGCTCGGACGCAGCCGTTGGGAGAGCCTGCTCTCTTGACCTTGGGGGCGCTGGTTCTTCTGGCTGATCGTGGCATTTCGGGATATTGGTCAAACGTCGCTGGTTCAGAAGAGAAAACTCACGAAGCTGCTGCGAAGTGACCACCCCCTTTAAGTACTGCCACGAAAAGCGCATCCCAACTTTGGGACAATGACCAACTGAATGACAATAGCAAGAGCCATTGATGGACCACGCCCGAAAACCTAACAATAGGCAAACGCACCCCACGAACCACGACAATAGGAAAACGGATCGCTTAAACACCACGAAGCAAAAACATCAATAGAAAACAGACAATACTTACATGCTCTAAATCATAGTCCCTATTTCTCCTAGCTCCACCACGTCCGCCTTGCGCGGCGACAGAGGTATGACGCTCCTCGCTGCCTCGAGCAGAACTGAAGTCCGAGCCATTTGCTCGTTTCTTCGACACCGATTTTGGCGCTCGTTGCAGGGCCTTCATCTGGTTATGCAGCTGTGCTGCAAGCTCTTTGTTCTCATCGGTGAACTTTCTGACTCGGTCTCCAGGAACCCAGTCATCCCACTGTTTGGTACGGTCAGGAAGGTTCAACATTTTAACAGAGGGATAAGGGTGATGGAGATATGTGGTTTTCCCTCTTGTGCCTGACAGAGAGAAAGAGACAGTACATCGGCGCTTGGCTAGACAGGGAAGGGAGATTGTCGGGTTTAAACTTATAAAGTGAGGCAACTCCACGCTCACGTCCTTCCCAGCTTCGGAAGGAGGTGTGAGGTGATGTAGAGGCGGAGAGACTTACAGCCGCCACAAAAACCACAACAGATAAACTCTCAACGAAAGTCCAAGAAACAGGGCACTTACAGTATTCTTCCATCCTTTATAGTGAATCCGGTATTGCCAGTTATTGCCCCCCACAAGCCTGCAGTCCAGCACTTTCGCCTCATACAGCATATCGTGATGAAAGCAGAGAACCCTCTCATCCTTGGAGAAAGGGGAAGCAGGTCCTGCAGTCTTTGAAGGCGCCATCTCCGCGCTGTTATTAAAGCAAGTCGGAGCTAATACTACTATTATTCTCCTGGATGTTGCTTTGCTGGCGTTGTTCACGTGTCTGGTACGGCGATGCGGAAGTTGCGGATTTGGTGTTTTGTCTTGTCCAGGAGAAGACGGGGAGGAGCCAGCTGGGATCTCGAAGCGAGGACGAGACGAGCCGTTTTTTCGAAGCGCGTTCTTTCAACGCGTCTCCCCCGCCAACACCAGCTATTGGAGCACCTTTGTGTCAGTCAGTGTTGTGTTGTTTCCGCCACTGCATTGCAGATGATTGCAGACAGGTTTCTGCTTATTAGATATATGCATCAACCAATTCGCTCATTACCAGAGTCGGACAAGCCCTTAACTAGCTAGCTGAGCTGAGCTGAGCCAGCCATACTGGATAAATCCACAAAAATAACGTTGCTGTTGCTGTTGCTGTTGCCACACAGTCGTTCTCACTATGGCACCGACCGAGGCAACCATCCTCTCCAGCTTCCTCCTGCCTCCCGCTCCCCTGCCCTCTCTCATCTCCCTCAAAGCCTTTACCGAGCTATTCCCACGCTCACAGCAAGCTTCACCTCAGATTAAAGCACTATATCGGGATCTACAACGGCAACGTGCCCGGCTTACTGATGCAGTTGCGCGCAACATAGCTACAGAAGTTAAACGAGGGAATGCGCAGCGACGGGCAGTTGTAAGGGCGCGGAGACGGGCGGAAAATGAGGAGCAGGATGATGAAGCCGATATTGAGAATGCCGTAAGTACAGGATATGAGCGTAACTACCACGGCTGTTGCTGATCGTTCCCCAGCTGTTTGGCCCGGTATCGAGTTTACCGACCTCTAGGCCGCATACTTTGACATCGATACTACCTGACCTGGAGAGCGCTGCTGATGATGTTGAGGATGAGATCCTGAGGCTTGAGGAGGAGGCGGATACTCTCCTACAAGACATGCAAGGCACTGCTGGAGGGCTAAGTGACCTACGGTATGGTAGACTGGCGAATGAGAAACTCCCAGGGCAGATCTTGGAAGGTCTAAATAGATTGGAGAGCGCTTGCACGAAGACATGAAATCAGTGGCTTGGAAATCACGCCGGAAGTTTGCGACTAAACAGGCGTTTTGATACCCAGTGGAATTACATATGAATACTATAATAATAAGTTCGTTGAGCCCAACATTACTATCAGATATCCTCCTTTAACCATTTTCCCGTACCCATTCATGTGACAACATTTACTATACAAGAATTAGTTATTTCCCCAAATTCAGTACGATATTCCATCGCCCCGTGGTGCACCTACGCGAGCGGGAGGAGCTGCGGCCCCACCTGGTGCGGCTCCAGCAGGTCTTTGAGGGGGAAGAGTCCTCTTGCTCCTAAGGCACAATTAGTACATCATATGTAATAGGGATAGGTGGTGACGTACATAATGGTTCTGCTGATGAACGAAATGCCAATCATGAACGCCCAGCTAGGGACGGTAGCGAAAACCCACAACACATAGCCAAGAGGAACGGCAAGCCCGTACACCGCGAGAGGGCCATCGAATGGATGGAAGGCGCTGATATACTTAGGCTTTGTCTTCCACTCCTTGGAGGAACGGAGATCAGTGAAGGTCTTGACCGTGGTCTCTGTAGCATTCAATCCCTTGACACGAATATCAACGTTCGCTGGTGGCGCGGAGACCTCCATAATCCATAAGGCTGGAGGCCCTGCGCCCCATGAGTTACAGAGAACTGGTTGGTCATCGCAGTTCAAGTATCCCGTGTTAGGAGAAGTTGGATCCGTAGACCACAGCGCGGCAGTCTGATTCCACGCAGTCTCTGCGGCGAGGCAGTGGCCGAAACATGTCTTGTTTCCTCCCGTCACCATAATCCACCACTCCTCTGGTGTAGTGCTGGCTGGGTTGACGCTTCCTCGGATGGTTTGCACCCAGCTGTCAAGGGTCAAGACGTGAAGAGGTTTGCCGGGCGCCTTAGTAGCTCCCAGATCCGGCGCATGGGCTTTGTTTGGGTTGGGGATATAGGAGGAGATCTTGTCGAACCAGTATTGGGCCTGAGCTTTGGCCTGGTCCAGAGGGGTTTCCTGTTGCGCGGCAGCGGCCAGGAGAGGCAGCGCCAGAATAGAAGCAGTAGAAAGACGCATGGCGATGACTATGAATCTAGATGGACTCAGGAGGATAGATTCGAAGAGATGCGTTGTTGGTTGATGGTTTTGATGGCGTAGGCGGCAACTAACGCGGAATTATGATGCGATGCGATGCGCGGGCGCGTCGTTAAGGCAGGTAAGGCAAATAATAGCCTAGAGGAGCGAATAGGAGACAAATGTCAAGGAGAGACTGGTTTGAGGGGGAAAACAGCGGAAGGTCGCACAAGAGAGGAGGATAGAAGGTCTGGAATAAAATGAAGAGGTGAAGAGAAAGGAGTTTGATGAGGCCAGATGCCAGGTATTAGTGCGGCGTACTGGTCCGGTCTGGTCTGGAGAATGTTGTGGAGAGAGAGAGAACTGAAGACTCAATCAGGATCCCCGAGCCAACGCCCCCTGAGCTGCTATTCGAGAAGCCCGCGCTCATTGGCCGCCGATGCGACCCGCACTGCACCGCCACTACTCCGTAATCGTCTATCGTTTATCGCAAGAAACTTTTGAACTTTTTTTGTGCACCGATTCTGGTATACCACCACAATGAATAGCATGGCGCAAGAGCCCATATCTTCCTTCACCATGTCTCTCGAAGAAAAGCTCGACAAGATCCGATCGCCAAAGCTACAGAATCAGCAGCAGGTACGGGAATTTCCGCTAGTTATAATTTTAAAATAGCCAAAGAACTGACCGAGTTGCTCCCAGACTCATGTAGTGCTGTCCGCCGTTGAAGATACCCTTCGCGACCAGAAGACGGAAGCGTCCCCAACGGGATATTTTGCAGCTCTCCTGGCGCTTCTGCGGCAATCAGTCTCGGCGACAAGCGTGAACAAAGATTTGGCTACTTCGGTAGTTTATCTTCTCGATGTTATTACACCCTATGCCCCGCAGCCTCTGCTCCGATCCAAATTCTCGCAGATCCTCACCAACCTCGCTCCAGCTTTAACATATCCCGAGGCGGATGCGCCACTCCTTAGGCCATCTATAGGATGTCTCGAGTCATTATTGGTCGCCCAAGATTCAGCAGCATGGGAACTGTCACATACACAAATCGGTCCACGACGGGCGATAGCAGGGCTCTTAAACCTGGCGGTTGATCATCGGCCGAAGATCAGAAAACGGGCTCAAGAAGCAATCACCAGAGTTTTGAAGAACCCCCCACCGAGTCCATCCCTCGACCATCCTGCGGCCGACATGTGTGCGGAGACCGCATTAAAGAGCTTAAGTGATCTCGCGGCACAGGCGACCCAGGCTGGCAAACAAAAGAAGGGCGCATCTGCAGAGCATGAACCTGCCTTAATACACGCCTTGCAATTGGTTAAGACGGTAGCTGTGGCATCGGGTGGTTGGCCCAGCAAGAAGATTGAAGCATTATGCGAGGTTCTTCTAAATATCTCCAAGTCCAGCAACGAGTATATGACCATGGCCGCTTTCGAGGTCTTTGAGATTATATTTGAAGGCATGGCCGAGGAAACATCTTCATCAAAGCTCCCGAGACTACTCGAGGTAATCTCGGAACTCCGCCCATCACAGAACGACTCCCAGCTTTTGCCGCCCTGGATTGCGGTTCTCTCGCGAGGATATGATGTTTCGGCGCAAATTACCCCAGACGAAACCTTCCAAAAACTCCCGGAGTTATTCAACCTGATCAGCTCATTCCTAGCATCCTCATCTCATAATATTAGAGTCTCTGCGGCGGAATGTTTAATCTCGTTCATGGCAAACTGCATCCCAGATACTGTCCTTTTAGAGCCTTCTATTTATGATGAGAAGGTCCTAGAGAAACTTGCCAAAGCAGCAGTAGATCTCCTTAGCGTGAAATACCAGGCCGCTTGGATGGAGACATTTACCGTCATGAGCGCAATGTTTGATGGTCTGCGTTGGCGAGCCGATCCGATCATGTCAGATGTTGTCCGAACAGTGGGCGAGCTTCGTGCCAATGGCTCCTTTACCGGAAAGAAAGAGGCCGACGAGGTTATTGGCAAAGCAATCCGAGCTATGGGCCCGGAAAGAGTTTTGGACATTCTGCCATTGAATCTGTCAAAGCCAAAGCAGGGGCAGCCTGGTCGAGCGTGGATGCTACCCATATTGCGCGACTATGTCAGCAATACTAATTTGCAACACTTCAAGACCGAATTCGTACCCCTGAGCGAGGCGATGTTCCAACGGGTCATCGACAATGGTGAGGCCGAGAAGTCAGTGGAGATTAAGATTTTCGAGACTCTTGTTCAACAGATATGGGCCTTATTACCTGGATACTGCGATCTGCCCCTTGATATTACCGAGTCCTTCGATCAATCGTTCGCTGAGCTGTTGTCAAATCTATTGTACAAGCAAGTCGAGCTGCGTCCAGATGTCTGCAGGGCGCTTCAAACTCTAATAGACTCGAATAAAGCCATAGTGGCAATTGAGAGCGATGAGGATCTTGTTCTACAAAGCCGAGTATCTAAGGCTACTGCCCAGAAGAATATCGATTATCTTTCGGGCTTCGCGAGTAACATGCTGGCCGTGCTTTTCAACGTATACAGCCAAACATTACCTCAATACCGAGGTTACATCCTGCAATGCATAAATGCATACCTGAGCATCGCACCATTAAAAGAGGTGATGGAGACCTTTGAGAGAGTCACATCCATGCTAGAATCATCACTTAAGGAGACCGTGGAGCAAACCCAAGCTGAAAAGCAAAAGAAAAAGGAGCAAAGCGCAGCAGACAAGATGCCACCTATGAGCCATACCCTCATGGACCTGGTAATCACCATTGCTATCTACCTGCCTCGAGACAGTTTCAGCACCCTCTTCAATATTGCATCACTCATCATCGTCATGGACAGTGATCCTCAGCTGCAGAAGAAAGCATATAAGCTCATTCCACGCCTGGCCGAATCTCCCGCGGGTCAGCAAGCGTTGCAAGAGCGCAGTACCGAACTACAACAGCTACTGCTGAATAGCGCTGAGAAAGCATCCGCTCCAGCTCGGAGGGACCGGTTAACAGCCATATCAACGCTCATCCCATTCCTTCCTAACGACTCACTCCACTTCATACCTTCAATTCTCTCGGAAGTTGTCATCTCCTGCAAGGAAGTCAATGAGCGAGCACGCACTGCCGCGTTTGATCTCCTGATTCTCATGGGGGAGAAGATGGCTTCAGCGTCCGGAGCAGTGATAGACAACAGCAAGGTCCCTCATATGCCAAGTGACGCCCCAGCCGTCACAGCGAACCTCGAGGAATATTTCACCATGATCAGCGCAGGCTTAGCAGGTAGCGCATCGCATATGGTATCTGCGTCAATCACAGCATTGACTCGAATCCTCTACCATTTCCGCGAGTCGATGAAAGTAGAAACTCTCAACGAGCTAGTCGAAACCATGGATCTATTCCTCACGCACAAGAATCGCGAAATCGTACGCAGCGTTCTAGGCTTCGTCAAAGTTTGCATAATCAGCTTGCCCAAAGACCTAATGGTTCCACGACTGCAAACCCTGATACCAAACTTGATGGTCTGGAGTCATGAGCACAAGGCACATTTCAAAGCAAAGGTCAAGCACATCATCGAACGCATGATCAGAAGATTTGGTGTCGAGGTCGTGGATAAGTACTGCCCAGAAGACGACCGGAAATTAATCGCCAATATCCGCAAGACTAGAGACAGGGCCAAACGGCAAAAGGAGGCCACTAAAGGGGCAGCAGGCGGCGAAGGTAGCGATGAGGAGGGCGCAGCCACAAGCGGACGAAGAAAAGGTCACTTCGAGAGCGAATACGATGAGGCTGTCTACGGCAGCGACGAGTCGGACGGCTCTGATGTCTCGGATGATGAGGTATTCGGCAAGAGCAGAAAGCCTGCTAAGAAAGGCGGCAACACATTTATCGTTGAAGATGAAGACGAGCCTTTGGATCTCCTGGATCGCAAAGCGCTGGCGAACATCTCGTCAACTAGACCTCTCAAGCAGCGCGCCCCTATGCGTACGAAAGCTAAGATGGACTTGGACGGGAAGCTCTTGCTTGGTCAGGACAGCGACGACGACGCGATGGTTCTCGATACACCCGCAGAAGGGAAGGCTGATGATGACGAGGGCGGTGTTGGTGCATACGTGAAGGCTATCAAAGGCCGAGACGCGGTACAAAGAGGACGGGGAGGACGGCTAAAGTTTTCTAATAAGCGAACTAATGATGATGATGACGAGATGGATGTTGATGGTGAAGACATCCAAGCTATCAAGAAGAAGACTGGCGGGGATTCTAGAGGTGGCAGCAGAGGTGGAAGCAGAGGAGGCGGGAGAGGCCGCGGTGGGTTCCGTGGTGGTAGTGGCAGGGGTGGCATTTCCAATGGAAGAAGAGGACTGGGAGAGGATAAAAGACATGGGAGTTCCGGACAAAGAGGCGGTGGTAGAGTTATGAAATCTCCTAGGGGTAAGAGCGGGCGTGGTAGGTGAAGAGTTATTAGCGGATTGTCAATGAATGCATTTTAAGGCTGCAAGGAGTCCTCGTTATAGGCAAGACAAGCAGCACTCCATCTAAAGAATTTTTACAACGTCTCACTATTTTCTCGGTGTTTTCGTCCTTGAAACCCGGGGGGTGTTCCGGCAAAATAGGTATCCTTCAACATTGGTGGAGTTTTATCCTCTTAGTATGCAGCTTATATTATATACCAACCTAAGTACACTAGTAGACTAGACAGAGTCGTATGGTTATATCTTATTAAGCAGCGCCCTTAGACTTCAAAAGGATGGCGAAGAGTCCGTATGCTGGTCGTGGGTTTACATATCCATTTAACTTAATCAACTAAGAGAACCCTAATACTAACCTCATTTAACGTAGTTAATTTTACTCCACGCTTCTACATCTACTCGAGACTTATTAATCCCCAGATATCGGGTATAAAGACTTCCATCGAGAAATTTCCCAGTGGTTCACTTGCTGCCTTGGTACTATTAATTGGCATCTTATGGGCGCAGGGCGGGTACTGGGAATATTTTCTTTGACTAGCAACGATATGTATATCTTATACCAAAAACGCCCATCCCTCCACGATGAAATGAGATTAAACTTATTCTGAAAATCCCATGACAACTTCGCCAATTTACCCGCTCCCTCAAATAGAAATAAAGAAGCTCTTCTCCCCATCCTTCGGCTTAACAAAAGCCCTCCTAATAATAGGATCCACGCATGAAGTCCTAATCCTCTCAGGGGTAGCCGGACTCTCCAACCTCAACAGCCCATCATCATTTGCATCCTTCCCCAGCTCAGCCTGGACCCCATACTGTTTCCTCGCCGCCTTCAACGCGTCACGGATGGCGAAGAACACCACACTGCCCATGAAGAGAGGTGGCTCTCCAACACCCCTACTTCTTTGGATCGTCTGCAGATTCTCCCACTGCACGTCCTTCAGCATGGAGACGTTGAATTCCTGTGGAATGTCGCGGAAGCCGGGGATTTTGTATGCCCCAGGGCCGCGGGTCGCGAGCTGACCTTTCATCGGGCCGCCGCGGAACCATAAGCTCTCTTCCATTGTGAACAGGCCCATGCCTTGCACAAAAGCACCCTCGATCTGACCATAATCTATGGAGGGGTTGATCGAACGGCCGATATCCATCTTGATATCGGCTCGCAAGCACGTCCAGTCACCTGTTAGTGTATCTACTTCGACCTCGGCAGCTGCGACGCCTTGAGTAAAGTAGAAGAACATTTGTCCGGTGTTCGGACCCCATACGTAACCAATATCGGGGGTTTTGTAGAAGCCGTTTGCTGAGAGATTTATCCGGTCGAAATATGCAGCACTTGCAAGTTTCTTCATAGCGGCATCTTTTCCCAGCCTCTCGCGGTATGGTGCCAGTCGTTCGTTGATCTGAGCACATGCGTTGAAGATTGCATATCCGTTTAAGTCAGAAGAAGCCGATGCAGCTGTTGATGATGTGTTCGCAACGGTGTTGGTAGATGTCTCGGAGATGTGAACATCTTCAAGAGGCACTCCTAGAGCTTCAGCGGCTATCATTGTCATCTTTGTGTGGAGGCCTTGTCCCATCTCCGTGCCACCGTGGGCAACAAGAACCGTTCCGTCGTGGTAGATATGTACCAGAGCACCAGCTTGATTTAGGAAGAGAGCTGTGAATGATATGCCAAATTTGGTTGGAATTATTGAAAGACCCCGTTTCTTCCATTTGTGGGAGTCGTTGAACTTTGTAACTGCGTCGCGCCGCTTAGTATATGAAGTTTCTTCGTGTACCTGCTTATACATAATCGGGACATGCCAGTCCTTTAAGCTCTGGTTGAAATGTGTCTCCTCATTTGGCTTGTAGAAGTTGATCTCCCGCAGTCTTTCCACGGGAATGCCGAGCCGATCTGATATCTCTTCCATGTAAGATTCGGCGATAAAAAGACCCTGGGGTCCTCCAAACCCCCGGAAAGCTGTGTTAGACATTGTGTTTGTTCTGCATAATCGTCCTCGAACATGTATGTTTGGAATTTTATAACAGCCATCAATGTGGGACAGGGCTCTATCGCAGACAGCAGCACTCAGGTCCTGTGTCCAACCTGCATTACAGAACACATCCGCATCGAGTGATTGGATTTTTCCATCTTTATTCACACCAACTTTCCAGCGGGCAAGAAAAGGATGTCGCTGGCCAGATGTGATCATATCTTCATCGCGATTTAGCATGCATCGAACAGGACGGCCAGTCTTTTTTGCACTTAGTGCCACTATTCCAGTGAGCTGGATTGACCGCGTCTCTTTGCCACCAAAGCCGCCCCCGAGACGCTTGACTCGAGAGACCACCTTATTTGCAGCGACGTCGCAGACCTGAGCAACATATGTTTGACTTCTTAATATTAGCAAAATGCACACGCCTAGAGTGCCAGATGTCACTTACGTCTCGGTTGGGTTCTGTGTGCTGGCAAAAATTTCCATTTCACCATCTTCCGGCTTTGGAATTGCAACACAGGCTTGTGTCTCAAGATAAAAGTGCTCTTGGCCGCCTATTCTCGTAACACCTGTGAATACATGATCGGCATTGTTAAATGCTGTTTCCGTATCGCCATTGTTTATATACCGATGATGTTCAAAGAAACTCTCCTGCTCAATGGCCTCCTCTATCGTGAAAATGGTCGGTAGTTCCTCATAATCCACCTTGACAGCCCTTGCTCCCGCAGTAGCATGTGTAGCACTATCTGCTAGTATAATACCAATAGGCTGCCCAGCAGTGAATACTTCGTTGACGGCAAAAAAAACCTCATCGCAGACAGGAGCTCCCCACCGGTTTGCCTCGGGCGAGGGCATATCCGTGTGATCAAGCCACTGAACTACGCCAGGTAGATCCATGGCGGGTGAGTAGTCGACAGAAGTAATCTTGGCGTGAGCTTTGGTTGAGAGTACAAGACAACCGTACAGCTCGTTCTTCTGAACCGGTATATCGTCGGTATATTGAGCCTCTCCACATGTCTGTTTAAGCGCCGCAACATGCGGATTAGCCTTTCCTAGAATATTTTGTTGGTAGGCAATGGTAGAGTCATGGTCTTCTTTCCCAGTGGAAATCATTCTTTCGATCTCATCAATAACTTCTTCATCCACATCTGCCTCGTTGACTTCCAGCTTGGAGAGGACCTCGTGGTAAAAGCGATAGAAAAATCCCAATGCTAGTGATTTTCTATAAGTGGCCATACCACCTGGCACACCAAATCTAAGATCGAAATCTGCTTCTAAAGCATTCATGGTGCCCTCAAGGGTTGATGGATCTGTAAACTTTTTGCCTATGAGGTATGCTCCAGCTTTCTTAGCAGCTATCGTCGTCGGCGCCATCCCGCCGTAGATGAGGTCAGCACTGCTAACCACACATGAAGCATTCAAAGAGACTCGGAGCGCAGCGTTGACAATAGCAATGTCATCGTCTTTCCGTTTCGACTGCTTGTAGGCCTGGAAGAACTCTCCCTTGCTACTAGTCACGGGGATCCGAATACGAGCAATAATGCCATCGGGTGGGAGAGCAGTCAGTCGATAGCCTTTGAAAAACTCGGACATGGGGATTTCAATCTCCTTATCCAATGACTTAGCCACTAATATAGCGTCCGAAGCAACGAATACTGGGTTAAGATCGGAGATGGGGGACGCAGTCGCCAGGTTTCCAGCGGGTGTGCCAACATTTCTTATCTGACGACCTGCGAAATATTTGAGCTGTTTATGAACCGCAGCAAATACCTGACCTCTGACCGGCCCATAGTGTTCGATTGCTTGGAGAGCGATGGATTCCAAGTCGGTCAGGGTGACGTTCCCCCCAATTTCTAAGTGATCTTTCTTGAAGGAGAACTGGCGTAGTTCTGGAATGTCACCAACGAACACCGAAACTGTGTACTGCATAGCTTTGAACTTAATCTCGATCTGAGTCTCCGTACTCCCGCCAATAATTTTGGCAGACGGGTAAACACTCTTAATCTCCAATAGCTGTTGTAGAGTGACTGGCCGATACC
Source organism: Venustampulla echinocandica (assembly GCF_003357145.1). Lineage (NCBI taxonomy): Eukaryota > Fungi > Ascomycota > Leotiomycetes > Helotiales > Pleuroascaceae > Venustampulla > Venustampulla echinocandica. Next base: position 3,221,609 of record NW_022474206.1, on the reverse strand, counting down.
ATTTCTTCCTTTTGTTTCCCAGCGCTAGAGGCCGGAATTCATGCTTCCTCAGTGGAGGAGGAAATATTAACTCCGTATCTGGATTGTATTCAATGAATCCTGGTGGCGTAAATCGCTTGATAGGCTGATCATCTTTAAAGCCGGCGTCCTTGCAACACCCCCCAGACTTGCTCCCACCATTTACCATACAACATCCACCGGCCGCGGCTTTTCCACAGGACTTTTGAGCACTGAATGTCTGAGCGGCATCAAGAATCGGGCGATAGCCAGTACATCTGCAGAGATTTCCATCAAAGGCTTCCTCTATATCGTGCTCTGATGGGTTGGTATCGTTTCTAAGCAGAGCGTACAAACTCATCACTATGCCTGGTGTGCAAAAGCCACACTGGCTGCCGTTGCCTTTGGCAATTCGCTCTTGTGTCGGATGAGGCCTCTTAACATTGCCAATGCCCTCAATTGTGATGACATGTTTCCCATCTACACTGACCAGCGGTGCTAGGCAAGCATTGACGCTAGCATGATATATCTTCTTTGTGGTAGGGTTGTATTGGGATACAACGACCGTGCATGCTCCACAACCGCCCTCAGCACAGCCCAGCTTTGTGCCCGTCAGCCCTATTCCACGAAGGTATTCGAGAAGGGTAACTTCGGGATCGATGTCGTCGAGGACGACTCGTGTGCCATTGAGGTAGAAACGGAGGGTATCGTCGTATGCGGTAGTAACGGAAGCGAGGGACTGGGTGGCGGAAATCGAAACTGCTGGTTCAGGAGAGACTGCGATGGGCGCCATGATAAAAATTGACTGGAATTATAGAATTCCGTAACAATGGATTGCCCACATCAACAGCTAACAGTCAGCTGTTGAAGGGAGGCAAATGCTCGATTTGTTGTTCACCGTCAAACAAGAGTGACTCTATCTAGGTACCTGTTCGGATGTCATGGAGATGGGGACTTGGGAAGAGAGGACTTGAGAAGAAGGGACTAAAAGAAAAACGAAAATAGAATTCAAGAGATAACGAGATAATGTCTCTTTCCTGAAGACATGAACGATATCGCGGCCAGCGGCGTCTTAAGTCGGCCCTTGTCGACAAGTGCGGCGCTTGTGGCGGGGGGAAGATCACGACCTGCCAAAAGCAAGGGCGGTAAACGGGAATTTGACAGTTTAACCCAATCACATAACAGCTTGATAAGAGGGAGCTTGTGAATGGCCGAAGCAGCACAGAATAATCTTGTGATATGTGAAAAGGAGCTCGGCGCGGGGAGAAATGCGCGCTAGGAAGACGGCCGATTCCGACGCGGTGGCTGACTCAGCAAGTCGAGCATGTACTTGGGTACTTGGGTACCTAATAAGGGCCTACTGTATGGTGGGTTTACTGTTTGTTTGTGATTATGGCATACCATACGGAGTAGGCAGAGTAAGCTACATGTACCTTGTGGTATTACAACAACTGCAGGGCATATAATGAAAATAACCTCAAGGGCTTGCGACCAACACTCGGGTCACAATCATCATCCGAGTCATCACGCGGTCAATTTGCATGCTGTTTATTATATTGGTGTTGGTTTACCGGATTTCCGTCGTCCATACCTAGTACCCGCCCTTACTCTATGTACCTGCCTTCAAGGTACTGCCAGCTCTCATACCAGTCCCAATAGTTCAAGAAATACAAATACCTATCACTGCCTCGAGACATGCAAGGCTAACAAACACGCAGAAAATCCCAGCCTCACCCGTTCCAAAGCCTTCCGTCCCAGAGGCTTCGGTGTCTTGGGTTCCCAGAACAGTCGCCACGAATATTCTTGGCTCGGGCACCAAAAGCATCGCGTACTTAATACCTACCTAGGTACCTACCCATTGCTCCCGCCTACACTCGTTCCATCATTGTGACGAACCGCGCCTCTTCTGCAGCCATGATTCCATCCCCCAAGAGGCCAACCAACGAGCCTAGCGAGGCAAGCATACTCGCGGCTGAGACTTTCCTAAGGCAAGAATTTGCGGAGAGAGACGGAGATGGCATCGATGAGGAAGATGTTGGCTCGTTTGACAAAGGCATCTCATCTCTGAGTTTCGCGACCTCATCTCAACTTCACCCAAACATCTGATGACTACGAGGAAGATAACACATGTATTTGTACTCTTCATTTTCCCTGTCCACAGTATGAGCCACTTATTCCAACTTCCCGATGAAACCTTGAGGCATTTCCGGATCCATACTCTAGAGGACCAAACGGGGTTTCTGCCTCTATGAGAGCTGCTGCAAATCCCGACCCGCGCGTCCTTCGAGCTGTTCTCGCGCGCCAAGAACCAACCGATCCTTCAGAAGACGGTGGTAACAATACATCAAATACTTTCGGACCCAATAGCGCAGTTCAAACACTAGGCCAACAGCCAATCAACACGCCTCTCCTGCAGGCGATTCGGTCTCAGTTGGTTCGGAATGTTGACATATTACTCGAGTCTGGAGCAGATCCAAACGGAATTGATATAAAGTCTCTTGAAACATATCAATCTTTTTTCCTCCGCTTTCGACCCAGCATCCCAGACTATGTCGATATTGATGGCGACGTCGCGGACAGGAAACCGCTTTTGAGATGCATGAAATTATCGTAAACAGCAGCAATTACCACGGAAGAGATAGAAGAAAGAGCTCATGCCACTACACCATTCTGGATGTCTTCTGAGGTTTCGGCGCTGGACACTTTCCCCGGAGGAGCGGAGATGCACTCTCTAATCGCAGCGGCAAGGCAACCCTCTACCCAAATATTCGATAGAGTGCTTAAAGCCGGGGCTGATGCTTCAAGCTGGACTTCAAAAAGAGTCCTTGATTCATACAGTCCGACGATTTCCAGTCTCGCAATCTCGAGCCCCCAACACACTACGGTTGAAGCAAATGTTCCCATGATACCTCACCTCCTTTCTCTCGGCTTTGATCTAAATTTAGCTCCACTGAGCACATCACTCACATGCTTGACTCCTGTTATGAGTACTTTCCTCACCATCGACACTCCACCAGTCTCCCCTAAACCCGTGGAACCACCTTCAAGACTTTCAGCTCCTGGTTTGCCTCCAGCATTCAACCTCCGCGCCTACACATCCTTCCTTTCCCACGCTTCACCGAGCCTAACTCTTACCACGCCCATCCTCGCTATCCATACTTTCCACTTAGCTGTTGCACATGGCTCTCTCCCCCTCCTCCAACACATTATGTGCACCTTCTAATATCACTAGCCTACATAGCACTAACCGCACTAGGCTATACCTTGCTACAAATAGCATGATTACCCCTTTCTGCTGCCCATATCAGAGTCCATTCACTTGCGGTCTCAAAGTCTATGCACGACACGCGGTCACTAGCTTATCCTCGGTCTTGTTCTATCACCCCTCCTGGACTAGGAACATCTCAAGCCCCTTCCACCCTCCAGCAACAAAAGCAGAGGAGAATTACCACACTTCACAGACCGCTCTTATAGACTATGTTGTCTTGAAACTAACTCAAGATGTCCGCAAGCAAGATGTTTTCGGAAACACATCTCTACATTACCTCGCCTCACACGTCGTCCCAAACAAGAATTCGATTTCCCTCTTACGCGCTGTGGAAGGTGGGGAAGAGGGTTGGGGCAATATCAGAAATCCGTGGGGGTTAGTGCTAAGGATTTATTCGATGGAGACGAGGCCGAAGACGAAGTGCAGAAATGGAGGAACGAGAATGAACGAGAATTGAGGGCAATGAAGAGGAAGAGGGATGGATGTTGGGACAGGAAGTTACCAAACGAATGGCGGCGGGAAATAGGGGCAGAGGCAGCGCGAGAGGTGGAGGGGGGGTAGTGAGAGGACGAGGCGGTCGTTGTGGTCAGTGCCGCAGAATGATGGATGAGCATAACGAGGAGTTCCCTTATCATGTCAGGATTTCAACTGAAGGTCTCTAAGCGTTAGTTCGTTTACGAACCCCCCTTTTTCGTCGTTTGCTTCAAGCCTGGCTCCCGCTCTTCCCTGTGTCATCTCGCTTAAAGGAAACCCGCCTTTTCTCTTCTGCTAACGGCCCCCCACTCTCCCTTACTACCGAGATTTAGATCGGCTTGGTTGTCTAAGAGCGGAAGCCAAGATTAGCAAAAGAAGAGAGGGGTAAGAAATGAGATAGTAAAGGAGAGCTACTTGTAAGCTATTTATTAATATAGTTACTAGTAGCTTGTCAATATATTCTTACCCCCTCTTCTCTTCTCTTTATTCTTTACATTATTATCCTTCTTTAATCTTAATCTTAGTCTTATTTTATACTACTTTAGGATTTCTTTCTTTTATTCTCTTTACTCTGCCTTATACTCTCTCTGTTGCTCTTAAAAAAAAAAGAGGACTGATATTTCGCTTAGCAAGAATTAATACTTAGTACTAGTAATATATTTTTGAGATATTCCCCCTCCTATTCGCTAAGCGACACCTACAACAGTGAATAGCTGATGCAATACTTCCTTGCTTTTCTCCTACATTTATCCTCGGAGTGACCTCCATCTCCGCCTCAGCACCAACTTTACTTCCACTTCGCTAGGGTGGTCGTAATACAACAAATATAGCTCGTTAGTATATTCCTACCTTAGAAGGTACTTTGCTCACACGTTACAGGCAATTGCAACTACCAAAATCTTCATTGTCGCGCGACATTCAAGGACCGCTACTTCAAGTCAACGTAATATCTGGATGGCCAATATGAGTGGGGATGACTTATACCAATTAGCTGCCACCACCATCGAAGCTCTGAAATACGAACTGGCAGTGCTGGATAACGTCGAGAAGGTTCTGAACAGACACACGAGATTTCTACGGGCCGCACTCTCCGAGTAATCATTTAATATAGGCAGTGTTACTCTTAAGCATATATAGATTTTATACTTTTATAGGATGTGGTTTTTGTTTAATAGATCCTCCTTCGATTTAATATACTTTGCCCACCTTTAGAGAACAGAAATACAGCAATAAGTGTCCAACCACAATCCGGCACAGGTATCCTTCCCTGCCGCCGGATTCCAAGCATAGAATTGGGCTAGACTAATTCCAGCCGTCCTACTAATGCTATCACAGTTATCCCCGTTCACCACCAAGTGGAAGGTCTTGCAACTAGTCGTCATTCCAGTCTGGTAGGGTGTTGGTGTTGCAATCCCGTTTCCAGGAGCCGTTGTAGTCGGTGGTGCTGAAGTTGTAGTTGGAGGAGTGAAGCCGATGATGCCCACGCAGCAGTACGTGTCTGCCCACAACCCCGCGCAAGTTGACCCGGCTGCCGGATTCCAGGTGGTGAACTGAGAGAGGGAGATGCCGTTTTTTGATACGATTGTCGCGCATCCTTCACCTGCCGGTACTAGATAAAATTTGTTGCAGTTGGTGACCATGCCACTCTGAATAGGGGTTGGAGTGGCGATCCCGTTTCCAGGCGCTGTGGTAGTGGATGTAGTGGTGGTTGTTGAAGGTTCAATGCCGGTGATTGAAATGCAGCAATACGTTTCAGACCACAATCCGGCGCAGCTCGTTCCAGCAGCTGGGTTCCAGTTGTAGAATTGGGATAATGAAATTCCTGCAGCGGAAGCTATACCCGCGCATCCTTCGCCGGCCGCTACAAAATGGAAAGCATCACAATTGGATGCCATCCCAGCTTGAATTGGGGTAGGTGTAACGATGCCATTCCCAGTTGGAGTGGTAGTGGTGGCAGCTGAGGTGGTAGTGGTTGTCGTTGGCGGGGGCTCGCCGTATGCCTCTACACAGTACGACGAGCCCGTGTTGAAGTTTGAACATTCAGGAGTGATTGAAGGATTCTGGGAACGAGTTTTAGTAACACACTTTGAAGGCCGTTAAAGAATCAACTTACCCATCTTAGAAAATCCGGTAGTGAAATGGCCCAACTTGCTGGCATGGCAGAGCACTCAATTGATCCATCATTGTCAAACCACCAAGTACAATATTTGGTGGTGTCCGGATCATGAGGCAGAGCAGGGCTCTCATCACGACGTAGCCTTCCCACAGAGATGGCCGAGCTCGTGGGAAGCAGAGAGCCCAGAAGGAGCAACCCAGGGATAATTATAGATTGATACATTATTTTGGGGGTAAACTAAGAAGATTAGAGATGTAGTTCTCACAAACATTATTTTTATCGAAGAACCAGCTTTTAATATATATGTTGTTGTTGAAGTGGGCATCATTCTGTCTGCCATTGCATGGGTTTACCGTTTCCAAGAACCTAGGTAGGTACCTTCTCTCTTGCAGCTAAACCAATCTAACCTTCATCTTAGCCGCGGGTCTTCGACATCAATATTCTGCATCTTATTTCTTCGCCCCTTACTACCCAACTGTCATACATTTGATGACTGCATATCTGTAATCTTACATCCCCTCCTCGCCGGATAGCCAAGAGCTCGCATGATACGTTATAGAGCATCAACGCTGATTCGCTAGCCTGTCGTACATATTCTACCTTCCTAACATATTACTTTCGTCAATAACATCTTTCAATAATCTATCCTTCAACGCAGCACCACCCGGTGTAAGTTTACGTGGCACTATGTCCTTCCGATTTGTGGAAGATAAGATTGTTTATGGTGAAGAAGACGTGCCGAAGTTCGGTGAATTGCCTTTTGATCACTATGTTTTGGTAAGTGGCCCGGATCGAAATGCGACGGGACTCATAGAGATGCATCTTTAGGAAAATTGGGATATTGCGAGCCCGAAAAGTGAATCCGAGCAGAAGGCCGACTTGGTGAAGGCTTGGTTAGAATTAGGCAGCCAAGGCAGACTGGTGTGTCCTCATTCACAGTGCGGCCCCCTTTTTCCCCGTTACATTTCAACTAACATCTATCAGAGATACCACCGCATGCAAGAGGCAGTATGGTCCTCGGGGGAGGTTAAACTTCCCGAGGTTCCGACAGGGGTGCCTAAAAATCTGCAAACTCCCCAACAGCGTGCAGAAACCGGCAACGAAAGCACATCCGTCATGTGGGTGCGCACCTGGTATGGAGACAAGGATATAGAGAGGGGTCAGGCCGATGCGGCATATGCAAAGCTCTGCCAACATGTTGGTGAAGACGACGAGCAGTTTATCAAGGGAAATTGGGCTTTCGAAAACGACGAGAGGCTCGCTGATAATATTGTGGCGCCTACTGCGACCGGTGTCACACCGTCGTATGTCCAGGAGCTTTTTAACCGCTATCCAGATGTGCTTGAGGGTGGTGGGGGGTTGAGGGGGAATGTTGTGGAGTATATTGAAAGCGGCCGTATGGCGGGGAAGCAGCATTTCATGATGATCATCGCCGACAAACGAGCCTGTGAGACGGGCGCTGTTCTGCTTCTTGCGATTGATGACTTTGGCAAAATGATGCCTCAAAGACTTCGAGTCAAGGCTGGCGCGGTTCATATTTCCAACAATAATTGGATGGATGGACAAGGCCTCAACGAGAACTTTCTCGAGGGGGAAGAAGGTGAGCAGGATTACTTTTTAGGAGATGATGCATGGACCTCTCCAAGCTTCAGAATCAGACCAGAAAACTGATGTCTAGATACCTCCTGTTATTTATACACATACTCCGTAAATACATGTTCTAATGACCAATTCTTCATCTAACACAATACGCATTTCCAACTATTAGGTTGTCGCATAAGGTGCTCAAAGACCGATTTAATTGACGGAACCGACTGACAATGATCCCGTAAAGCTCTGCAATGGATGTACAAGTGTCACCTACGCATAGGGTTAGAGTTTTGATAGAAATTGAGGATCACGGACATGACCTACTAGTTTTGTCAACATGCCACTTATAGCAAGCTGCTGATGTGCCGGATGAGGTTGGAGCTGGCGGTGCGAGAGTGGGGCTGGCTGTCGCAGAGGTAGAACTCGAGCTCGGCTCAATCCATACTCGCACGCAATATGCGAAAGACACCATAATGTTTGAGCATATGCTATTGATCGATGGATTCCACGCCTTCAGTTGCGCGAGAGTGATTGAATATTTGGAGTCAATTGCGTCGCAAGTATCGCCCGAGGCCGCAATATGCCATTGGTTGCAGTTGTCTGGAGTCCCGCTTGCGGTTGCTGCTGGGGGTTCAACATATTCCCTTGTGACTGTGGAGATTAATGGATAACAACTTGACGGTATGGTGGTAGGGCTCGGGAGAACAGCAGTTGATAAGTTAGCATTGCAGTACGGACCCCAAAGGGTTTGGCATGACTCGTCCAGTTCGTGTCGGCTTGGGCGGTATTCATCGGCGGCAAGCCCAGCCCTCCAATCTTCGCTCCCTTCTGCTAGAAATGGGCAATACGTTATGCGCGCTAGGGCTAACGATATGCTAGATGATGCTGGCATTGTCCCATTGATTGTTGTGATGGTAGGGAAGTCCGGCGGCCATGTCCATTGAAGTGACCGGTTGGCTGTGAGAGTCGGGGACGCAGTGGCTGAAACGGTGCTCCAGGACCAAATTGCGGTATCGCTCGAAGTACTGCTTGTTGAAGTCGGTGGAGGCTGTTTTTCTGTATAGGATGTGGTAGTTCCTGGAGGAGATATACATATCATCTTCCCAACCATGTTCTTAAGATTCCCACAATCGTGTCCCAAAGTTGGATTCCAGCTTCTGAGCATAATCTCATTCAAACTGAAACCTATCATTTCGAAAAGCGAAGAACAAGTGTCCGATGGCTGAACAGCTCGAGTCAAACATACCGGGACGTTATCAAGACATAAAACCGTGCCCGTTGAAAAAGTTGTGTTCCAAGTCAACGGGATATTGTTATTCGTTAAAAGCCGATCTGTGGAAACTTTGAGAGCTAAGGCGACCGAATTTGGCGTGTCTGGCCCCTTTGCAGCGTAGGTACTCGTGCAAGCTGGCCTATGAAACCGATCAGTTATGTTCCGCGGTAGGAAATTGGAGTAGTGAATGCTCACGATGCTGTGGTGGTTATAGGTGCTGTTGTGGTGGCCGTCGGGGTATAGGTAATTGGATATGAACTCTTCCCGCATGAAGTTACCAGTGACTGAAAGGATACTGGGTCTTGCACTCCTGGCTCGAAAGGGTGATTCAATTGCAATTGGATTTTCTTCAAATTACAGTCAAGACATTGCATATCGGTGGTCATATTTGAGAGTTGCTCTTTGCAAAATTTATCGTCCGGGGCTCGTAAAATGGTAATTAGCGCAGAATCCCGAAATCAAAACAATACACTTATCTTGAAGACATGTCATATTAAATCGATACACAAGTTCACCGGCCATATTCAACGGATTGACAACAATGCTCGCCGCTTGCTCCGAACCAACTACTGGCACTTCAACATCATCGGTCCCGCACCTAGAAACAGCTAAAATATACATGCTATAAAGGGCCGTGGAGCAGCCAGAGGTGCAAACTTCGTTCAGATCCTCCACAATGATATCCTCAACCGGAAGAAAAAGTTTGTTAGAACATTGAGTTATGAGGGTGGAAAGCGTGGCTCGGCATGCTGCTCGAACAGATGACGGTAGGTAACCCGGTCCCGGAATTACGAAGACTTGAGCATTCGTAAGAGTTTGAATGCTGACTAGGAGCAGTAGCAATGGTAGTCTGGCATTGAGAATTTTCATTTTCATTTTCATTGTTGTGTGTGCTTGTCTTTCTCATTTCTTCAGAAGAAATTTGGAGGAAGCCTCGTTGTGACACTGATTGCTTCCCTCGGCCGGCGTTTATTTCAGGCTCCGCTATGCTGAAACAATTGGTAGGGCAGATGAGTTGATCAATTTGTGACCAACTGCATGATTTCCTAGTAACCGTGTAATCTCGAAGGAGTATCGCTATACCACATACTAGGCAGTTGAATGCCAAGATATAGTACGCACTATTCGAGTACTTTGCAGGATGGAAACCCAGCTCCGGAATGGGCTCAGGGTGGAGCCTTGACCTTACCTAGGTAGTTGGTAAGAGCCTTAAGCTGAATGTTGTGCATCGTGATTATGGTCGAATCGGATCGATACAGGTGCCAACCCGAGTACGCACACTGCAGGTAACGCGCTCGCTGTGCTTCGCTTTATCCGAAATAAGAGAGTACAAGACAAGAGGGACATTATTGAAGTTGGTATCTAAAAAGACTATCGACTATACTCGTAGTGTTGGGCAGAATATCTCACCGCCCAGTCCACCTCATCTCCGACACAGTTGTTGGTTTTAAACCACCTTGCCATCTATTTGGCGCTTACGTCCTACAGGACTACTCTAGAGACTTGTAAAATGGAGAATGTGATTCCCTCCTTGCGATCCCATTGGCACCTGCATAAGAGTGCCTTAAAATCCATATTCAGCAACGACAACCGGTCATCTTGCCAAGCGGCACCTGTGGGCTTGGGTTTTGTCACAAGAGAACGATATCGACATAAGATTACCATGCTCTAAATCGCCCAACGGCGCATGCTGCAATGCATAGAGAAATTATACAAGGGTTTTAACAATAGTTCTCACGGTTCCATCTCGCTCATGCGGATGGTTGCACCTCAATTTTGTAATTCATGATAGCCCGACTGCGATTGCGGGCACTCTCGCTGGCAAAGGGGGTCTTCAGGGCTGCCGGCCTCTAAGTCGTCTAGCAACCTACCTTAGCTTGAACGGCACTCTCTTTACTTCTTCTTCTCTCTTAAAGTTCTTTCAAATTCTATCTTTCTGCTTTGGAAATTTGAGACATGATATTTTGGCTGATCATCTCAAATCATGGTTAACATGATATTATCACGCTCATTCATACTCTCATTTGTATGGTTGCTGTATTTTTCTGGTTATGTCTTAGGTCAACAGGGTGGCACCTGTGATACTGAGCATCCGTGTAAAAGTGGTTGTTGCTCCAGATTTGGAAGCTGTGGCTTTGGAGAAGGATGGTGTGACGCAAAAAACTGCATAGGTACTTGTAATGCTACATCTGAGTGCGGAAAAGATGCCAGCGAGAAGGGAAGTCTGTGTCCATTGAGCGTTTGCTGCTCAAAATTTGGATTTTGTGGTAAGTATCTATCGACTTATAGGGGACATTTGTTAATAGACATGCCATAGGAACAACTTCTGAATTTTGCGGTACGGGGTGTCAGAGTGGTTGTGAACCCGTGAAGTACATAAGCTTGCTCCCCAAACTCTATTTCCTCACCTTGACATCTATACTGATATTTGAAACTTGTCCAGGCGGCCAATATGCCCGTCTCAATGGATGCAAAGAAGAGTCGCATACTACGAAACATGGGCAGATACTCGAAGTTGTGATAAATTCAAGCCCGAAGATATTCCAATACATGCCATTACTCATCTCAATGTCGCATTTGGGACACTTGGAGCAGACTTCAAGATTGGGGCGGAAGATGAATCTATGATCCGCCGAATTACAAAGTTGAAAATGCAGAACCGAGCACTGACAATCTTTATATCCCTTGGAGGCTGGGTTTTCAATGACCCTGGACCGACTAGGACCCGATTTTCTGACATGGCGGCATCACCTTCAAGTCGAACAACGTTCATCGATAGTGTCATGGACTTTTTAGAAAAGTACGGACTTGATGGTATTGATATCGGTGGGTATTCCTCCATACTGGCTGTGGAAAAGTACGTGAGACTAACCAAGGCGAACAGATTGGGAGTATCCTGAGGCAGACGATCGTGGCGGTATTAAGGCAGACTATGATAACTATCCCCTCCTCATCAGCAATATGAGATCCTCGTTCGACAAGCGTGATCCTTCATGGGGTACTTCATTTTCGATTCTCAACCATTGGAAATCTAGTCTAATACGAGATAGGTATTTCTATGGCAATTCCAGCATCGTATTGGTACCTTCAGCATTTCGACGTCAAGGCTCTCCAACGAAGCCTTAGCTGGTTCAATCTGATGTCTTATGACATGCACGGTAAATGGTTTGTCGCCGCATTTTCTTGATGTTTTGACAGCCAGCTGAAGTTCTTTAGGGATCAATTCAACGAATACACCGGGCCGTAAGTGCATATCCACATTTATAACTGCTTATCACTCATTGATATTTCAGATGGGTCTTTGGCCATACGAACTTAACAGAAATAGAAAGTGCGCTAGACCTGCTCCGGCGTAATGACATCGACCTCAAAAATGTCAACCTAGGGATAGGGTTCTATGGCCGAACATACACCCTAGTTGACTCCCACTGCACGGATCCCGGATGTGAATTTAATAATCCTGGTTTGGCTGGTGACTGCTCTGGCGAAGCAGGAATTCTTACTTTTCGAGGTTTGACTCTAGTGTCCGTCGAGTAATCACTGCTAACCAGAGTACTTAGAAATTGACAGGCGAATCCACAGGCTCAACCAGCATGAATTCTATTACGATAAAGCAACCAGCAGTAAGTGGATGGTCTACGATGCCAACCAATGGATATCATATGATGATGCTCAAAGCTTTTCTGAGAAACGCACTTTTATGGACACTCGATGTCTTGGTGGAGTAATGATATGGGCGATAGACCAAGATACCGAGGACTTCCAAGCTCTCAGCGGTCTCTTAGGTGATGGATTTGTAACTGATGCTCTTATTGAAGGCGGCACAATGAGCGATGAAGAGAAAGAATCCCTGGCTCGTGAATTGAGCGGTCTATCTGGCGATGGATGCTACGTCAGTCTCGGGTGCAGTGGTGAAGGTGTGACCGACACCGTATATTCTTCATGCAACAAGGGCTATGTTCCCACCGAAAGAGTTCATAGTCCAGGCGGTTCTGATATTAACAACTATGGGCCACTGAATCACGAAACCCGATATTGCGAAGTGGGTCAGTGGAAGACTGTGTGCTGCTTAGCTACCAGCCCGGCACAAAACTGCAAATGGAGAGGTGGGCCTGAAAGAAGCTCGATGTATTGCGATGGTGGACTAGGGGACACGACTTGCGGGCCAGATCAGTTCGAGCTGGTTACAGATAAATTCACAAGTGCGGAAGGTGGAGCGATATGTGCGAGCGGTCTCAGGTCTCTCTGCTGTGATGGGATTCCAGAAACCGATAAATGTCGATGGACTGGTTGTTCTACAACACTAGACTGTGATTTCGAGACTGAAGAAATAGTTGCGACTCGTGGAGATTTAGATGGCGGTCGTCCTTGCGCCAATGGTAATTACAGGACTTACTGCTGTCCAAAACCATCCTTGAGTGGTAAGTGTTTCTGCCATGATCATTATTCTATAAGCTTAGCTAACACCCTGGCAGCTGGTGGTCCTAGAGCTAGTATGTTCCGATGAGATTCTTCGCCGTCATTACAACTGATGCCTTTTATAGATCGTTACAAGAACTGCGTTTGGAGTCCTAAAGTACCAACTGTTGCTCAAACCCAGACCGACCTCCCGTGGGCATATTTACCTGACTGTAACATGGGAACCTCTTGCCCTAAAACACAAATTACCATGACCAAGGCTAGGATGCCAGACCGTTATCCGCCCCAACCGGGATACTGCCAATGGGTTGCTCCTGGTCTTGAACATAGACTGTGTTGTGACCCACCAAGAAACGTGCAGCTTCCCTTTCGCCCAGCTGATATTTTTGCAGATTCTCATGGTGGGGATGACCTGTACATGTGAGCACTCGAATCTTTGATTTAAATGTATGCCAGAGTTGTTAACAGTTATATACAGATACAAGGACAACTACGGCAATAATGATAGGGATCCACATGGACCTGACGAGCAAGATTATGGGGATGACCCCTATGGGTTTATCCTCTTAGACGGCGCTGAAGATGCATTACAAGGAAGTTTTCCTCGCAACTACATCTTTGTGCACGATGAAGACGGATCTGGGTTGCCCCTCAAAACGAGGGACACCTTCATGTCCAATGATCCACACTTGATGAGTTCTACCTTCGAACATGAAGAGTCTTGGCATTATGTCTATTGCCACCCAGGAAGGGATTCGGAGTGTAGCAAAGTGTTCATCGATGGCGCTCAGGATACGATCATCACTCTCCCTCGGCATATCGGATCTGGACCTTACGCTAGAATTGTAAGCATGGAATTGGTGGATCATAATGTTCTTCCCGATTACCATTTGGGGAAGAGAGCGCTGGAGAAAGACCATTCCCAAGTATATAAGTTGGTGTTTGACTACGCATTTGACCGCATTAAGAGATCGACATCAGTCAATATTCGGGTTGATTACACAAACATGGTCGACTACTGGGACAAAATGACTGGGTTGGAGTCCGGCAGGGGCTCTGGTGTGTCTAGGAGGAGTGAGAAGCGGTACTGGGGAGAATTCGTAGCCTGGATCAAAAGGTTTAATGGTGAGGTTTGACATTCCCACCCACACAGCGAAATACTAACAAGGATCCAGAGGTTAAACTCTCAGACATGGGCAACCTTCCAATGAAAATAAAGAAATCAATCCTTCTCTACCGTAGGTTGTAACACTCACGTATCCCTAAACAAGCTGACCGGTAACAGGATATAGGGTAGGCTGTCCGCGTGGAACAAGTGTTCTAAAGGCTGGGCTCGATATCACAGCTAATACTGACATGAATATGAATGCTCGTTGGGCCTACTATGTCTCGGGAACTATTGTCCCGCTTGACATTCATAGAACATACGCTTATTTCGGTAAATGCCCTTTTATAGGAAGTTTATATCTTTGCTAACGGGATTATACTAGGCGTTCAACCTACAGCACAGCTGACGATAGAGCTGAAGGGAAGTGCTGAAATGACGTATCACAGTAAGCCTATCAAGTTGATTGACACCTTGGCCTGGCCGGGTCTAGCCATCAAAGGGTACGTCGGGTTTCTCTTTTAAGATTAGATTTCTACTAAGCATACAAATTGTAGAATCGCGGCCATTGGTCCAACAGTCGATCTTTGGGGACAGATGAATTCCACCATTACAGTTTCAGGGTAAGTGTGCCAGTAATATTCTGTAGCAATAACTGCTAATGTAACGGCAGTGAAATGAGGGCTGGAGGTAACCCCCCCTCGTTCTTTAAGTACCCTTCTTCCTAAGAATTACTCTAATGCTGGAGCAGCCAAGGTCGACTTTCCTCAATACGAACTTTTCTTCCCCCAGAATGACGAATCCGAAGAGTTCCAGAAGGTCAAGAAATCTCCAACTTATCCTCAGCATTGTGGCAATCTAACATACATATTTAGTGGCTGGAGCCAAACAAGCAACAAGAACAACAATCAGGTATTTCCGTCATTACTTAACTTCCTTTCATACGAAGCTAATAATTCACAGTCCTAACACCAATCCTTGATGCTTCGGTTACCGCCCACGTGGGTCTCGATTGTGAGTATAATTACATCCAAGCTGCTGCAGCTTAACTTGACTAATGACAAAAGTGACTATTACTCCAGAGGTAAACTTGGGAATCTCCGTGGGATTGAAATCTGGAACCAAAGTTGTTGATGCCCAGGTAAGTATTCTGCATGCGAGGTCTAGTAAATGAGTCGCAATTCTGATCATCACTAGATTGTGGCCTTTGTAAATAACACGTATGAACAATCTTTTCGAGTATGGTGATGGGAATTAACAATTTGCAGGCTTAGTTTTAATGTTGAGGCTCAAGCACAGGGAGGGATTGATAATGGCGGACACGCGAGTGCAAGCTACAAGGTGAGTTCAGATATCCTTCACAGTGGTCTCTCGCGCGTTGCATATTTGGGCGATATATTTTGTGGCCCTTCGGAGGCTGATATATCCGAGTGTCCTTACTCACTACTCTTCAAACATCATATTCTCAATACCCGCTGGCCATGACCTGTACTGATGTTTGATAGATTTGGATTGATTATTTCTATAATTTTGGTGAGTACTCTCTTCTGTGTCCAACAACAAAGTTACTGACACGTTTAGGCATCGGCGGCCACGCAACGTAAGTGAAATAGGACGCCCCTGAGGTGTGAGATGCTAATTCGAGGCAGATTTGTGAGCTTTTTCAAGACAGCTCTCAAACGTAAGCCTATTTATGACATGGCTTAGTATAACATTAACCGTCTCCAGCACGAACACTATGGGATGGCAAAGGCCAATCAATCCGCCTATGGGAGCATGAAGGTGTAAGTTATGCATGCCCGTTGCCAAAGTATGAACTAAAACACCCATAGTCGGTGAGTACCGGCACGCCGCCTCGATCGCTCACAGGGTCCACATACTGGAATGACACATTGGGTGAACCCATAGGCTTAAATGACAATTGGTTCCGAGATGAGGAAGCAAATTTCGAATCCTCAGGACTACTTTCCAAGAGACTTTCATTATCGGATATCTCGGCTTTCGGAAAGGGATTACTGCAATGTAACGACGGCGGTGCCTGTTCAGCAGGTAAATGCAATGGCGACGCCTGTGAGATAAGTACTCAACCGGAGGGTACCAAAAAGCGAGCAGACGACCCTGACGACCCTATGGATATCGATATC
This sequence comes from Venustampulla echinocandica, assembly GCF_003357145.1. Classification (NCBI taxonomy): domain Eukaryota; kingdom Fungi; phylum Ascomycota; class Leotiomycetes; order Helotiales; family Pleuroascaceae; genus Venustampulla; species Venustampulla echinocandica. The sequence continues at coordinate 3,205,223 of NW_022474206.1, read as the reverse complement.
GATCACTGCATCACCGCCATGCCCGCCATCATGTATAACTGCAAATATTTCCCTGACCGGTCATTGCGCCGCACAGCTGGTGGACCTGATAAAGTCTTCCCTGGGATCTGTCGTAATATCCTCGACCACTTCGCCAACGCTGGGCTCGGATCAGGGCCAATGATGCTCTCTTATGATGGAAGTAGCGGTAATGATGCTAATCGAGACGCTATGTGTGGTTCAAACGTCTTACCCTATACGGAAAACGACGGTAACGGCAACCCCATCCAGAAAATGCAATCTTGGCGAGCATTCTGTCAGAAAGACTCTGATGAATTTTCTGACGCGCAAGGAGGGCCACGAATTAAACACGGAAATGAGAATTGGTCGTCTTGTGACGAGTTTCCGTTCAATAGGTAATCTCATTGCCTCTACTCTTCAAAGTGATTAAACTAACATGGTGTTCTCAGCGTTGATCAGGGAGGTGTCGGGGTTAGGGCTTGCGTACCAGGATATCAGCAACAAATCCAAGGAACCTGTAACGGCTTGTTCAAATTCATCGATCAGAACATTCCTCTAGTCCCCAGCATTCCAAACTGGAGAGTGAGTATTCCCCTTGTGGCACCTAGGAATCTTCTAACAGGGGAAATATAGCGATGGGATGCAAACTGGAAAGGAGCAGCCCGACCAGGCGGCTGGAACAACGCAAATCCGAAAACCAAAGACTTCACCTTTCACCTCTTTTCTTCCGATGGCACAACAATCCCAGGGAGAAACTCTGCTTACCAAATCTTCGACCACGTTCTCGTTGCGGATCCGCAGATTCCAGGTCTCGAAACTGACATCTCTCTCGTCATTGCAGCAGTGAACCTTGGGGGTAATCCAACATACAGAATCACGAGGAACAATGGCAACAATGCTTATTGCGACTCGGGATTCGCATTAAACTCGGCGAGTTGGGGAAATTATGTCAGCGCGAAAGGGTAATTTTCCTTCCCGTGCTCCTCAAAGTTATGAATTTATGATGCTAATACTTCAAATCAGTTGTAAAGTAAAGTTCGATACTCAGGCCGCTTCCACCAAATTAAAGCGTGGAATCCAGCCCAGTACTGATGATATGGTCAAGATCACCTGTGAGTCTATTGCATCCGTCTCGTTCATGTTGTGGCGACTCCTCATTCTAATTCTCATCTAGCTGTTGAACTTGATCCTGCGGCCCCTGAGCAGTGGATTCGCGTTAGTGGCCCAGGCGAATCGATGGACGACCAGCAAGGAACCGGTCAAGATGAAGGGGGAAGCTCGCCAAATGAACCTTTTCCGGTGGTTTCTGATCGGCAGCGGGGAAGGGAATTAAGAAGGAAAAGGCATTCGTTGTTTCACAGACACCATAAACATTGAATTCCTTCTCTCGTGTTGCAAATTAGCTTGCGAGAATTTATGTAGTTGTACTGTTTAGTAACTAGGGAAGTTATGTGATTGCGGATCCGATTCTGAACCTGAAAAATCGGCAATAGCCGTGGCTAGATGGTCTAGTCTTTCATACATACTCGCTACCTGCGCGTCGTACTTTGAATTTCGGAAGAGTCCTCCATCTACACAGGATTAATGAGTTACGAAGAAGAGAGAATAACAGGGATCTTCAATGTTACGATTTAGGAGGCTATTCGTCTTTTGGATCTTAAGCAACTGCTTCTCGAGAGCCCAATCCTCCATCGAGGCTTCAGCAATAAAGCGTATGGTAAGAACCTTGTGCTTTTGAGGGATCCGAACTGCGCGTGAAAGACATTGAAATTCTTTACTTCAAGATTGGGCCCTTCGAGTTGTTCTTTTTTCATGCCTGCTTTTGAGAAGGTGCTGTTAAGTACCTTTGGATGTAGACAGTTCTAAACTTCTACTGCGAGTTCCTCGTGCGGAGAATAGGTTCTACAAGATGTCAAAGATCATACAAACACATATTCAAGATATTGACATCTCTTCCGGGTAGGTTTTTCCGTGCGTCTTCGGAGGAAAGGCTGACGTAAAATAGCTTCTCCTGTTCAGACTTATTAATACCATCATCACATACTTGGTCCTACGGTACCTAGGTAGGTAGTATAGGCAACGCGCAGCACCCCACGCTGCAAAGCACAACTACCGGCTGTCCAGCTATTGCATAAACTCGAAAAAACTGCCTCACGGCCCTCACCTGGCATGCTAGCATGCAGGCGAAGGGCTCGCATATGATCATATCAGACTTTATCCTTACCTGGTGCGAGTTGGTAGCCGGTGTCAACATCTCCATCTAACCTGGACAAACAACCAGATATGTAAGCCAAGTACCGACGTAAGAAGCATCTGCGAACAAGTCGGCGGTAGGTACGCGATCGTGTGTGTGGCTTTAGTACACGCCAAGTGGCGCACAATCTCGAGTTTCTTGGGCTCTTGGGCTTTGGCAGTCACATGGCCGGCTAATCTGGCGCATAGAGGAAGGATATGGTCGGATATGGTGACATTATTGAAGGCGCCGTGGGATCAATCTCAACCTCTGGACGCCACGTTGGGCCGGGCCGCCATCCCCTGAAACCCGCATCAACTTTAATTCGACTGAGGCCCCAACCGGACAACCCACGCGGTGCTTCCCAATTATATTCTCCTTGCCGCTACGAAGTACATATACTTTTCAATATAAACCGGCATACTACCTAGGTACGTACAAACGTCGTAGTCGGCAGGCATCGTCAAAGCGAAAAGGAGCGTCTTTAAGTGCTATTGGTGTTGATGGGCTTGTGCGAGTACGGAGCAAAGATGCTTGCAGGCTCTTTTTTTTTTAACTTTTGCACTGTCTGTGCAACCCCCGGAGCGGCTTTTACTCGTTCGCTACCAAATATACCGCGCAAGCAATGTAGGACGGGTATCAACCTCGTCCGATGAGTCAGTTGAAAATTTTTGACTGATCAGTCCACTAAGTCGGCACTCTACCCGGTACGCGTACCATCACTGGAAGCCTTTGCCCTATCTCCGCCCCAAGAAAGTCCAAAGGCTGAGCCCTCTCCTGGAAGGGGGAAGTACAAGTTTTGGAGGGAAGGGGCCAGGCACCCGGTAGTTGATACCCAGCTTAGTGCTGTAATCAATATGCCGTGCCACTAAATTATATTTCTTCCTCTAGAAAGCGCCACCATTCCAATTGGCTCACTTGGTTTGCTTTTATTGATGTTCTTCATTTCAAATCGCTCTCGGATTATTCGTGATACCGGAAGGGGCGTCTGCTGACGCAATGGGTACATCCAATTATCAATCCTGTACTCCTGGTTTCACTCCCTGCCTCGATTCCCGAGAGCTGTACGAAACGCAATCACCCGTGGAAGTGTTACGATTACTCAATATACGCCCCCCAGGCAGGCCGGTAAGTTCGAGCATCTCCTCTTCTCCGTGGACATTAGATCTTCTTCCAAGCCTGTCCACCTCGCCTTATTCCTCACCGTGAATCCAAAGTTCGTTCCAGATGCACAAGCCTGGCACCCAGCAGCACACTTGACATAGCAGTTGTTGGCTATTACTCGTATGGATGGTATTATCGAAGATATCCGGTTGTTAGGCGAGTTCACGGCCACTTCGTGCATTCCTGAGCATTTCCGAGGATATTGTACTTCTGTATCATAGGAAATATCTCGGGCTTTGCCATTAGAACACATGGTTCGTGTGATGCAAAGTTTGTGTCCAAACTTTAAAGTGGGGATGCAACAGGCTGTGCTAGACAAATATATAAATGAAGGTGCATGGCCTGGAATGTAGAGATCATATCCAGAACATCCAGATCTACAATCTCCATCTTTCAGTAACTCTTTCGTCTTGAATTTCAAATCCCACGAAATATGTCTCCTCCAAAATTCCCCTTTGCTCGCCCTTCAGGCTACGAGCCTCCTCTTGAATATGCCCAGCTGCGGGCCAATGAACCTGTGTCTCAAGTTAGACTCTTCGATGGCAGTCTTGCCTGGCTTGTCGTGAAGCACAAAGATATCTGCAGCGTCTTGACAGACCAGCGGCTCTCAAAGGTGTGATTTTGTTCTTCATATATGATTACTAAATAACTAATATTCTCTCAGGAGAGAAACCGTCCAGGTTTCCCAGAGCTGAGTGCCGGTGGCAAGGCAGCGGCAAAGAATAAGCCAACATTTGTTGACATGGTAAGTGGTGAAATCCAACTTTGTCTAGATGTATCTGACTAGCTGGTGTCTAGGATCCACCGCATCATATGCAACAGAGGTATTTAAAACCTTGAAAACATCCTAGATCAAGACTGATATATCCCTTTCAAGGAGCATGGTTGAGCCCATTTTCACAAAAGCGCATATTGACAGCACACGCCCTCACATCCAAAAGACAGTCGACTCTCTACTTGATATCATTATCAAACAGGGAGGTGCAAAGCCCTTCGACATAGTCGACAAATTTGCCCTCCCAGTCCCATCATACGTATATAGCCCCGCCTCCTTTTCCGCTCCTACTAATTATTAAAGATCATCTATGGCATCTTGGGAGTTCCGTTCTCAGACCTCCCATATCTCACACAGCAAGCAGCAATCCGCAGCAACGGTTCGGCAACTGCAACAGAAGCGTCAAAGGCGAATGATTCTTTGCTCCAGTATATTGGCGGCCTCGTGGACCAACGCATGGCAGCCCCTAAAGATGATCTCATCAGTCTCCTGGTGACGCAGCAACTCAGTCAAGGGCACCTGAGAAAACACGATGTTACCCAGATGGCCTTCCTTCTCCTGGTCGCAGGAAACGCAACCATGGTCAGCATGATAGCGCTCGGCATCGTTACGCTCCTACAACACCCAGACCAATTGGAAGACCTGAAACGATTTCCTGAGAGATGGACAGCACCATTCGTGGAGGAGCTTTGTAGGTATCATACTGCTTCGGCTCTGGCAACAAAGAGAGTTGCCAAAGAAGATGTGGTTATTGGTGGGAAGACAATTAAGCAAGGTGAGGGTATTATTGCTGCGACGCAGAGCGGAAATCGTGATGAAGATGTGTTTCCTAACCCGGATGTTTTTGATATGAAGAGGAAGAGGGGGAGGGAGGAGGCTCTGGGTTATGGTTGGGGTGGACATCGATGTGTTGCTGAATGGCTTGTAAGCATGCCGATCTCCCTTGCATCCTATTCACTTTGTTTTCGAAACATATGTTACCGTCTATCCTATGTTCTTATTTTACTTCCCTCCCGAGGAACTAGAGAAGAACGAATGCTAACCTACCCAATCATATAGGCAAGAACAGAACTTGAAATCGTTTTTGGTAAGAGTCCCATCCTCATCCCTGGCACGATCACCCGCTAATTTATATGCTCCCACAGCTACGCTATTCAAGAAACTCCCCACTCTCAAACTGGCTATCCCCTTCGACCAAGTCCAATATTCGCCACCGAAAAAGGATGTTGGAATCTCCGAGCTACCAGTTGTCTTCTAATTGTCCTCCAATCGGTGTTCTATCCTCTATAATTACCTAGGTAATCTGCGGCGAAACCTTCTCGACATTGCTTCTAATGCGTTTGGTAAGCGTCGCGGCTCTCCTTCCCTAGCCTCACCACTCAGTCGCGTTTCTGGTCTACCTTCTGGGAAAAGTTATCAACTCTACATAGTACGCGAGTATATTCAGGGGGATCAAGTCGGCTCCCAGCGAGTCTCAACAGGATCCCCCCAAAAATAAAATCCTTCGATTGCTCAATTCGCACTCCTCTGACAACATGACATGACCCATGATTTGTAAACAAGCCGTACATATTATAATAGTCTTATTGTTGTATATAATGGTTCAGGGGCTTGACGAGGTCCAGTGATGTGGTGCTGTGCCAGTCTATAACTACCTACGTAAGTGAGATCACATATAAGAAGGCATAAGACCCCTTTCCATTTAACTCTCTAGTCATTACAACTACTGTCCACCTTGTCCTAGACCATGCCTGCTTTGTTGTCCTTTTGAAAGTTCATATCCTTACTTAAAAGTTAAATTATAATCAAAATCCCGGAACAAATCCCAACCCCGCTTAAAATATTATTCCTTTTACCTACAAAATAAGATAACCCTCCTCTGAAAACAAGGCTACCGTAGGCCAGAAAGCTGGGAGTTATGCACCTGAACCAATTTCTATTTATACTCCGCAGGCACTCTAGCAGCCTTCCGACAGCCACTGGGCGGAGCTTTACTGTATGGATCGCTGGGCTTAATTTCAAGTCACGTTAGGAAGAAAGTTTCACAGAGCAACGAGAATCAAGCAACTATGTGGAGCTCTGAGATAGGAAGTATTAGAATATTCAGAGAAACCTGCAGCCGGATTTGGCGGTTTTCAACGCTGTTTTTGACTGCAGGTTTCCCTCCATAAACACTAATACCACATAATAACTTATCATCTTGGAAGCAGATGTCTGATCTACCCTACTCGGAGAGTATCGCAGAACAAAGGAGCCGTACGTCAGGGGAGAAGGACATCTGCTGGCCAAACGATTCAAGGTCGAGTGGAAGGAGTTCTTCGAGCATGGAGGTACTACTTCCTAGGAGATCCAAGAACCGACGGTGCCGGTTCCTGAAGCAGACCCCCTCAATGAACTGATAGACTGTGTCATAAAGTTCAACCACCTGCACCCCGCTGACAGAGACTACCCAAACCAGGAACCCCTCCCTAGGACGATGGATTGCCGTTTCTGTGGCAATTACCTCCTTGAGATCATACATGAGAACGAACATATCCTATTATGCGAGGGAAGGTCATTGGCGTGGGCAATCATGGATGAATTTGAAAACAAGGAGACTGAAAGTCCTCCCTCCACAACTTGCTCCATGGCCCAGTCAGGCTCGACAGGAAAAAGATGCAAATACAAGTACAGATCAACCAAGTCGCCGCGTTCCCACAGATCCCACGCCTGCCATGCTCACCGAGATGGGCAATCGAAAGGGTTGGTATGCTATGATCATTCGACTATCTTTCGGAATATCCATGACTTCCGCGTCCATCTTATAATGCTCCACTCTGCACCTTCGAGTATCATCGCTCTCGAATCATCTTTGGGCGAGATAGCCCCAGAGACATTGGTCTTCTGGTGTAAGTTTTGTGAAGTGTGGATTCCTCGAAAAGAGTCTTCCGAGGACGAGCACTTTCCGAGCCATATCGGGAACGTCGATTCTGCCATCGCGAGGTACTGCCGTTTACCATGTGTATGGGTGCCAACATTCGGCATTCTGCATATTCTGTTTGTTTGACGAACAGACTGGGCTCTCGTCTCAATTTCGCAGATTTCCTCATCAGAGATCCTTCTTCCAACATGTTGAAGGACATCTCCAGGCTGTGGGCGCGGGGGAACATATGGTCTGCCCCGCCGCATCTGCAACTGCGAACGGTATTCCTGCCCAATGTGCTGACATCGAGGCCCTCGATAAGGAATGCTTAGCAAAACACCTAGTCGATGCTCATGGCTTGTTGATCGATGCCAACAAGTTTGTCAAGGCGAACGACAGCACCGATTAACGAGTCAATAAACAGCAGAAGGGGTCTGCACTAGAAGATAAAGATGCCAACCAGACTCCGAAGGCTAGCGGACAACAGCGTGGTAATAATGGATATGGTTTGAAGAAGCTGTAAGCTATGTGTTTTTGTTCGCTGAGTAGGATTCTTGGAGCGACTACGTTGTGAGGACGGTAGGGTGAAGTTTGCTTTATCTTCAAATCTATCCTTAATATTGCGAGCATTGCTTTGAGCAATGTAGCAATCGACACTGTCAATTCTTAGATATTAGCGACATTAAGACGCGATGAAAAAGCACAGGTAGCTCCACATAGCATTACAATGAAACTAACATACTCCTGAATCCAATCCCTCACCCAAGTCCTAGACTCTCATCCATAAGCTCAGAACCCCCGTCGCATACCCAGTTATTTCACTAGCTTCTAATTTCGAGTCGCCATAAACGCGATTTACGAAGCTGATGGGCACCTCAGCAACAGTGCATCCCATCAGCTTGGCCAGCACCATGAGCTCCATCTGGAAGACATATCCCTTACTCTGCACCTTCACAATAACCTTATCCAATATCTCTTTTTTGTACAATCTGAAACTCCCGGTCAGCCTATGTTCACGGACGTAGGTGACTCCTAGATCAAAGCCATTCTATAAAGATACTGACGCAGCTTCTCGTCCGCAGTCCAATTCGCTACGGGTAATTTCGTGATTATCATGGACGCCGATTTCAGCCATCACCCCAAGTTCATCCCCGAAATGATTCGCGTTCAAGCGACCAAAAACCACGACATTGTGACCGGTACAAGATATTCTGGAAACGGAGGTGTTTACGCTGGGATTTAAAGAGGAAGGTCGTGTCTAGAGGCGCAAATCTCTTCGCGGATACTATGCTCCGTCCCGGCGTGAGCGGCCTGTCCCTAAGCCCAACTTTCCAGTACGCTGCTTGAGGATAATGCGACCAGGGAACGCCTTCTGGAGTTGTTTCGCTACCTCGGCGGTATTATCCGGGCTTGAATCGTCGACAATGACGATTTCATATTCGAACCCGCTGTATGCTGTTTATGTCTTACTTCTTTGTGAAGCTGTCGTTCAGGAGAGACACAATAATGGGCAAATTCTTGCGCTCATTATAGGTCGGCAAGATGACGGGATACTTGTTTTTGGGAGCCATTGATGCTGATCGAGGTGACAAAAGAACTACAAGGTACGGAGATACGCGCCCTTGCACGTGATCACGCGACGCCGGCCCACGCTTCAAACCAGCCATCCAACTTCCCATCCCATGTTCCTTGTCAGTCCCTACACATCCACTAGATCAACGAGCGACTTCAGATCACCTAGCGATTATCGCACATCGTAAGAACCATGGGATCAGGGCTCTCCATTCATCAGGAAATCAATCAGTAACATGGAACCCATGAAGCTACTCGTTCCGAAGAAACCGGCCTCCTATTTGAGATATCACTATGGGGAAGATTGTAACAAAAAGCATGGGCTGCATATATCACTGCTGCAATAAATGATGTTGTTTACCTGGTCCGACTCCAAAAGTGTATCCTAGCTAACTCAAGGAAGGCCGGCCTATTAGCACAGCGAAAATAATTCCACACAAGTTGGAAGTGCAACTTACATAGGACGACCTTTTGTTCAGATTCAGTGATCATTAGTGATATTTTGTCTCTTGCATTGACCTTGCTATCGCCGAGCCTGTTTGCTGGTGACTAGCCGTTGTTTTCGCTATCATCTAACTCGTCTTCGCTACTGTTCATTTGAATCATTTCATATTCATCGCATCTTCGTCGCCATCAAACCTCTCCTCTTCCCCCTCGTCAAGTTCTTTTAATACGACTTATATTTAAATAATATAAAAACTATAACGGATCTGCGAGGGGCTAGAAGAGGATCCCCTGAAATATGATCTAGCTGCCAATTCGGCGTACTTAGGACTTAGGACTTAGGACTCAGGGCTCAGCTCAGGTTAGAGCAGCGACTGCTCGAGTCCAAAGACGGAAATAGCTATTTGGTGAAATCAAAATTCGTAGCAGATTATAGCGGTACTCTAGCTTGAAAATTGAATATGAAGCTCCCCTCTTCTCATTACCGCCCAGTAAAAAGGGCGCCGTTTCGCCCACCTACAACCAGCCACCGCCCGCGCAATTCACTCCAAACATCCCGTCGATATCTAATACGAAATAACCAAATTAATTTCTAACAAGCGCATAGCCCAAATAGTCAAGCGCCCGTTAACTTTCTCCCCCTACCAAAACATGTAAGTATCCACTCCCTCCACCACCTCAAAAGTTTACTAATAAATAATAGCCACCAAAAAAAAATGAAAAGAGGAACCCCCCTAAAAAGAAAGGGGGGAGGGGGAACCAAAAACAAAACCAATCAAGGGCCCTGAAAAAGGGCCCAAAAAGCGACAAAAATCCCTAGCCGACTAGGGTAAGGGTAATAAAGGCCATGACGTTGGATCATGGCTCCCTTCCGCAAAAAACCAGTTCAGTCTGGTTTTTCCTCTAAAGCGAGGACCCTCGAGGGGTCTTCCGCTTAGAGTTTTTGCAGTTTTATTCCATGTTTACTTTTTTTGTTGGGCTTCCTCTTGGGAGTTGATATTGGCTAAGCAAGGATACATAAGAGCGTGTGGAATTTTATTGTCGGGCGACGGGTGTTGAGTGTTGCGGATGGTCTTTTGCCATTCCTGAGCGCCTGACAAGCTACTTGTCACCTCATGCTTCGTGGTAATGTGGTAATATATGGCTCAGGTCATGGGGATAAGAGCCAGCTGTTTAATGTCTAAAGCAATGGATGAATTATAGCGCGCAGATGGCGGCTTAATATACCCATGGTAGGTACCTAGGTACCTACGGAGAGATATCCACGAAGCGTTCAGCCAAGAGGGAACCTGTGAAAACTCTAACATACCTAGGTATCCTACTCTCGCGGTAACATCACTTTCTTTAGACATTATACTATTTATAATCAGCCAGTGGCAAATCTTTTGACCGAAGGGAGGGTGTAATAAAATGATCGAGGAAAATGTAGCGTTCTTCTCGAGGATTGAAACACTTATTGCGGCGCAACATATCTACAATGGAATATATCAAGCACCAATCAGCTCTCCATTTATAATTTCTCCAAGAATGCCCTCTTTTGGTTATCTCTCTTATGGCTTCGTCTAGCTTCAGTTATACTTTGATTTGCATTTTGCTCCCGCTGGGCAAGTAAATGGCAGGGAATGATTAGTAGACTTGTGCAAATATTGATTCGCATGGGAATAATAGGTTTCACGGTTTCATCGTCGCGTACGAAGTATTGTTAGTCGTTTTACGAAATATAGTAAAGACCGAGGGTTGTTTTAGGAGAGCACAGCTGCACAAACCGCTTAGTAGGTCCAAACGACAAAGTTCCCCACCTCGACCGCCCCGTACTGCTTACAATTCTATGAGTTTTGCTCTTAATATTAAATAAGCTAAAGTTTCGGCAAGATTTTATGCTCGGCTGGCACAATTGTAAGGGCTTAATCATATCAGTTCATTAGTTTATTTTTAACAAAGTATCAGGGTTAGCGCGTGGGCCTTTTAAGCCCAAGGTTGAGGGTTCGAGCCCCTCGTCGAGCTCAATTGAATATTTTTTTCTTGGTTTTTTGTATTGTTCTTTATCTTTTGATTCTTTTAGTTCATTTATCCTATTTCCTTTATTTATTCAGCGCTCTTGGAACAGTCGTTTATTAATACTCGGCGAAGTCCGGAGGTGTGAATTGAAAAGTTAACCGAGCATACTCAACTCGCTACAAAAATTCTTGTTACCTCACATCATCAAGCATATACCTACTGCGACGGCCGATTTATAGGTACATAGTAGGTACTTTTTGATGCTAACACTTATGGTGGTAGTAATTAATATAATTAATTGGATTATTATGTAAATGCACTCCCTTTCAAAAGAATCAGGGAATAAGCGGTGAAATGGCGGGGTTTTAGTGTTGTGCAGCGCATTTTGCTGCTGCCGTGAGGGGTCCACTCAACGGACAGGTTGGGGATTTGCAGGGTAGGTTGTAACGTATGGTAAAGTGGTAGGACTAGTTAGTCGTTTGGTACGTAGTATAGCTCTTGTTAATGGAAATCCAAAATGGGCCCTCAGCTGACCCTTAACTTGCTTTTCTAATTTTAGCTGGCAGTAGTTGTAGCTGAGGAGCTAAAACCGGTCGCCTTCCGCACTAGTTTGGGCCAATGTCTATCATTGCTCACCTCCTTTAGACTCGCTGGCTTAGACTGACTCAGCTTTCGTCGCTCACAGCTCAGGTTAAAGCAGTAATAGCTCAGGAGCAATGGACGGAAATGGAAAATGCTAATGTCGAGGCTCCGATGTCAAATACGCTGTTGTACAATGCTTTGAATTTAAGCTGCTGCTGTGCTCAACAAACAAAAATATCCGGAAACCGCCATAACGCCATGCCATTACCCAAACCTATCTGAACTTGCTAACAATAACAGCAAGAATAAGAAGTACCAAAACTGTGATAATACAGACCGTTATAATCCGATTTGTAGCCATCCTGAATCAACGGCATTAGCAAGACTCACGCCACACCCGGCCTATGATGGGGATTAGGGGACAATTTACCTACGCGCCATCCCCCTTAACGTCTTCACACTCCTATCCACATATCCCTCACTCTCCATCAGCACATCACCAGTATGCTGAATAGTTTCCCTCTGCCTATGCAAATCGGCAAGGGTGCTCGCTCCAATAGCCTCGGTATCATTTGCTAGGGCCTGACTAGATTTCAATCGCTGCGAGCTACGATCAAGTCTATCCGTCCCTGACAGGAGTTGCTGCCGCTGTTCTAGCTGAACGTCATTCGGATTATCCGAGTAGCGGGATCCAAATAACGCGGATCGATCGTCGGACAGCGTCCGCAATTTTCGTTTCGCAACATCAACATCGGTTTCGTGGTTCCGGAAGCGCTGGTTGACTTTTGTACGGGTCGCCGAGGGAATGTTCTGCTTCTCCAGGCGCATCTGATCGAGCTGGCATAGCAGTCAGTACATGCGGCCAACAGTACCCGGTATTATGTATAACTATAACTCACAAGCTCGCTGGCCTCCTCTAATGCTCGCTCTGCCTGACTGATGGCAGCCTTTCGGGGCTCTCCACCTAGATCCGGGAGCTGGTCGAGCTTTTGATCTAAATCGGCCTGCACGAGTTTAAGCTCGGCTTCGTAGCTGCTGAAGAGCTCAGAGCCTGCATCGGTATCGAGAGGGTTCGCCATATTTATCGAGCGATGGTTTAACAGTGGATCAGATTGATGCTGTTAAGTTGTGTTTGACAGTCGGTTGTTGCCTTTGAGAGCGTCGCAATGCTTACGTAGTCGTCCGTAGCTCCGCCTTCTTCGATGTTGATGTTCGGTTATGAGGCGCTGTAGGGTCTAGCTGCGATAAAGATGGATCACAAAATCGTGTTGCTGTATGTATCGTAGATGGGCGGTCGCTGTTCTTCACTGATGCACTTGTGGATTCCCAGTATCGAGTCCTGAGGTCAACGATGATGATGTTCCAAGGGGTCGGGGAACTGGTCGGCTCAGCCAAGTCCCCAGCCACCAGAGCCACGCACCCAATCGTAATCCTTGACAACATCAATTGCTGCTTTATCTAATCGCGGCGTCCGTCGCGACGCCACTCCTACAACACTTGGTGGGGCTTCGATTTCCAACATATAGATTTCACTGTGTAATTACATACATGTTCAGTTAATATGGTAAATAAGAATCGAGAAAAGACCTTGATAATTTCTATTTCTAGTGAAGTCAGGATCCAAGCCCTATTATTAACCCTTCACATATCCTACTTATACCGAACCTCATTGCGAACCTCTCTTATATCGACGCTAAGTGAGGTGGTTGCTGAGATTGGGGAACATGCGAAGAATGGCGAATATAAAATCATGTCTATTAATGTCACTGAATACTCAGTGATTTTATTACTTAAATCGGAGAGAACAGACGAAGATCTTGGGGCGGTTTTCACAGGCTTGAGTAGAAAATTGACCCAGGCTACGTTTGAGAAGAGCCAACAAGCAGCTCAAGCAGCTTCAGACATGAGTAATTCAAGCTAAATAAAGGGAGGGAAGGGGCTAAACAATACTCATAGAGTCGTCTCACAGAGTGATAGAGGAACTAGGAAACTTGGAAGTCATGTAGAAAAGTAGTGTGCTATATATTGATAACATTGGAGATTTAGTTTGAGCTATTACTTGCGAGAGGACTTTGAATCGTGTTTTGAGCCCGCACAGTTTGTCCTTGGTATTCAAACATGAAACTATTCTTGAAATGAGCCATCTTCACTTTTGTGTAGGTGGAGTTAACTTAAGGGTTGGTTTTACTTAAGCCTAGTACTATTTCCTTTTTATAGGGAGAAGTAATTAATTTAATATCTTAATTATAAGACCAATCTTTGAAGGTGTTGCTTTTTTCAATAACGCGTTTCCCTCAACATAATAACGAGTATCTGTGGCTGTATAGGGATGTAGTAGTAGTGTTGATGGGTTTGTTTACATCTAGGTAATTGTCGACTTTTAAGGGGTGGCCCTTATTAAAATACCGTCCAAGAAGGCCCACCGTATAATATACTATAAGTTATAGACTTTTATGTTTTGTTCTTTAGTCGTCAAACAATTATCACAGGCTCATTTATATCGCGAGTACTAATAAATTACCACGCAGTCGGTCAGCCGGTAGAACCTCTCCACCAGCGCCAGTTGGCATATGTATATTTAAATAAGAAAAGTGCATTTAACGACAACCTAGCTCTTTAAGACACTCCCCACAAGTGTCACACGACACTCATAGCGGAGAGAAATATAACTAGGTCTAGCGACAACTACAAACCGGCAGAGATTAATTGGCTGTGGGCAATGAACTCTTTTGCCATTTTTATCCTTTTCCTTTTCTCTTCCTAGCATTTTGCCTTGCTTACCGTTTTAATTCTTTTGGCCGTTCTTTTCAAATAACATAGATCCTCCTCGCTTCGCACTTGTTAAGCGGCAGTAAAGGCAACTCTACCGCTCTGGCATAACCTCAACCCCAGCTCTTGGTAAGATACCTAGATAGGTACCTATACATATATCCAAATAATAAAAAGGCAATTTAACGACAGAAATAGCTATAGCCGACGGGAAAGGCCGAGTTGGAGAATGATATTCCAGATTGTACACTTCAACTCGCGTTGGATCTACATAAGACTGATCTCTAAAATTTATAAGCCCGTGAATGTCAATAGCAGCCATGTCTTATCTGGAGCAAGAGAGTATCGGAGTATTTCAAGAGAGAAAGGGCTCTCGAGCGGACTCCAAGTAGCGTAGGATCACTTTGACATGAAATTACCCGTTAACTTCAAGGATAGCACGTTTAGTAGAGGAAAGGGACCACCCTTGTGGTGATATATTTTCATATTACGGCTTTGTATTTTGGTTGTATAGCGGTTTATCTTTATGGTTCAGAGGCCGTTTCTGTCCGAGGAGGACGTTCTTGTAGAGGTGAAGCTGAAGGCTCCGAGACGCATGAGGAATGAAAGATGAACAAGCTCATGTCTCTATAAAATCTATGGGGTGCTAGAATGAGATGTACCACGCAAAAACCATAACCAGTACCAAACGGAGCAGAATTTGCCGATCCTAAACCACACGAATCGCCAGAAAAGAGAAAATGAAGAAATAAGATCCCAGTGCCATGATAATATCAGCCTTTCTATGCGCCAGCCTCCGAGCCATGCAAGCTAGGTCTCTGCCCATAAACTACATAAAGATTCGAGTAGAGATGGTACTTTGAACTTTTCAGCTCATTCCTCACACGCGCACTCAGTACATCGTATTCTTCCTTGGTCCAGCCTAGAACACGGGTGAAATGCGCCTGGCCGTATGATGACGACGCGTCGATCATATTCTGTTGCTGATACACGCCGATTTCTTTCTGTGTGGGGTCTTTCGGCCAAGGAGCATTCGGAACCTACGCATTGTGTATAATGAGCATCACTTCCGTCCCATTGGATATAGTACGGAAATATGGAAAAGGAAATGGAAAACATACCCTAACAACACTCTCCACAACGCCCACGAACCCGACCATCTCAAGCCAACGCTTCAAATTCTTCGCCACCTTAAAACTCCTCCCGATTCGTTCACCCGCGTCAGTAAGACCTTCCTGCCACCTCTGAATCATCGGCGGTGGCCCCACGACACTTTCATTCTGACACTCAATCCAGACTTCAAACTCAGTGACTTCAATCCAGCCGCCGGGATCGATGTGGTCGTACGCTTGCGCGAGAAGTGCTGGCCAATCTTTGATGGCGCCGCTTAGGGATCGCAGGTGGATGAAGCTGAAGGGCTCGTGGCGCCAAGTGTCTTCAATATCGTCGACCTGGGTACCGTGGTTAGTAAGGTGGGGTAGGAATGTTAAGGGGTGAGCAAAGCGTATACTTCGAATTCGAGGTTTGGTGGGACCCTGATTGATGTAAATGACATGTAAAATATGCAAGGGGTAAGGGGTAAGGAGATATACCAGCCGGGTTGGATTGGTGACAAATCTGAACCTATCACATGGGCACTGGGATACTGGCTTTGGAAGCGGTCAGCCAGCGAAGTGCGGGGATGCTTTGGGACACCTGCTCTGCGAAATCGACAGCCCAGATCCCCGTTCCTGTTCCCCCGTCATATACACGTTGTGGGTTCTCTACCGGAGCCATAAATAGCTTGTCATCTATGGCAAGATTAAAGATGTGATGATGCTAGCCCAATTAGTTCAACCGGGACAATTTCACTGAGCCTAGGTCCCACGCACCAGATCAAGCCGCTCTTGTTCGGCCAGGTCATTTGGCTAGAGAGAAGTAAGTAACATTCTTGTATACTTGGCATCGGAACTTACGAGTAAATATTTTCCATCTCTATAACCGTGGTATCGTCTGCCATTCTAAAGGCGCATTAGGGCCGTCGCAATCATTACTAGGAATAATATTTCCTACTTCCTCTCTGTTTGAATGTTAGACTCTATCTTTATTGACGATGGAGGATTATACCGGTATTTTGTAATACGTGATGATAATGATGTTCTTGAACTTGCGTATCTTTGACTTATTAAAACAGTCGTTGATAGTGAAGGCTACTTGCTGGACTTACGACGCATCATCTCCGAAAGCCGAATCTCTCTCTAGCTCTTCGTCTGCCTTCCCATGGGGTAAGTACGGGCTTGGAGTCGAGAATCAAGTTACGTTGTTGAGAAGACTTAACTTACATCGGATTCTATTAAACTAGGTTGCTGGTCGCTAGATGGAGATGGGGTACGAGGAGTACCGGCCTGGCCGCTTGCTCCTGGCGTAGAGGTTAGAATAGAGGATTTGGGTCGGTCCATGCTATGCCCTGCATTGTCCGAAATAGAAACAACTGTAAATTGTTCTTTGTCCGCATCTGATATCACCGAAAAAGAGGTACTTGAAGACCCGGCTCCGTCACTTTGTAATACAGCTGAAAGAGAGCCAATTGTTGGTTGGTTATTGTCCTCTTTGGCTACAGCCAATCGAAGAGCAGCGGCAGCTTGATCTTTATCCACTTCTGCCATGACTGAAAACGGAATGGAGCAAGCAACTCGAATAGAAAAATTGAGATGTAGAAACTTATATTCAAATTACGCTTACTGTATAGGGAAACCCTCAATATTGAAATTTAGGGGTTTTCTGAGTAGTTATATGTGAACCTGTTTGAATTGTTGGGGCCACTGCATACCGGGGTCACATACATTAGGGCCCAGAAGCATCGAGCGGATCACATAGACGCCTTCCATGACTTATAACGCTCGACGAGGCCGGCGGAGCTACGTCGGTTCACGAACCAGCCAGATATGTTGGACTCCAATCCCTGCTTGAGCATCATACTCTCAGCGGGCAATATGCAGGATGGGCACTTGCAGCAAACATGTTTTGCGAGAAGGAAATCAACACCGCATGCACGACAGCCAGTTGACAGATCATACACACGGCTGTGGCGTATGCAGTGCCACCGCAACCTTCCGGCCAGTCCACTTTGCTACCCGCTTGTGTGACTTATATGTAGACAACGATATAGGGTACGAGAAGTCGTCGGGAGTCCGCACCATATACTTTGTCTTATTTTGGATGATGAAAACCCGATAGACTGGATAGAGCCCGAGTCAATAAAGAAAGCCTCGGGTATGAAGTAACAACGCCGAATTATCGAGGCCTGTTCGAGGCTTTGGTAAACCCATTCAGCCGTCGCTGTCATACTTCGGTGGCCGGCGCCTCGATGCATGCCACCACTTCCGAAAATGAGGCTTGATAAACGGGTCGGGTAGATTCTCAACTGCACTTATACCAACCTTGGTTCTGTCTGGGCGAATGGTTCGATAACATCCCGACCATCGGCTTCACGAGACCGTTCTCAACATGCCAAATGTGAGGCTGAGCACGAAGCCCGTAAAGACGGCAATTTTCCTTCTTCCCGACCAGATCCCACCTTCCCTCATCAGCCATCCCACGCACCCTAATGGCCAGAGAAAGCCCATTACGTTTCCCCAGAGGAGGTCATCCAACGCTCCACCGCCAAGCCCATCATCTCCAAAATCAAACCCTCCATTTCCCATTCCCGGACCAGCATTTCCAGCATTATCATCTATCCAAGCATCTTCCATGCGTCGTAACGTATTCGGTGAGGGCATCGAGTCTGGTGTATGTATATTCGCTTGTATAGAGAGGAACTGTAGTCGGAGTTGGTTTACTTCTGCTGGGGTGAAGCCGCCTGAAAGAAGCCGATCAAACCCTCTGGGAGCAGGCGTTGTCGTCGCCGTCGCTCGAGAAGAGCTCCCATCGTTCGAGCCACTCGCTCCTTTCCTAGACTTCTCTGATGGTGTAGTTGCGGCGAGGGATTCTGCAGCAAGTTCAGCTGTGCTCAGCTCATCACCGATAGAGCAGTTGATATAGACGCGAATAGGCGGGAGATCAACAGCCTTGCCCTTGCCATTTGGATCGGGAGCGCGCGGCGGAGGAGGCGGGATCTTCAAGACTGCCGAAAGGATATCATCACCCTTCAGCAGCCTCCCGCTATATATAAATCGTAATCGACGTAGGGACGAAGGCGCTTCAAGCCTTGACCGAACCAGGTGTTTCAACGCATCGACGGACGTCGCATCTGGGTCAGAAATGTCCAGCAACAGATCGGGAATAGAGGTCGTAAATCGGACCGTGATGCGAAGAGGGTTTGCATTCGCAGGTGCCTTGGGGGACGAGGACTCCATTGGAGGACGGTTCAGGAGCAGGAGGAGGATAGGAGTTCAAGGCTCAGCTTGGTGACATGTGGTCATGCAGACTTCAGAGCGGCCGATAGCTCTCTGATAGAATATTTACAGCTCCAAAAGCCATTATAGCAGCGTGATTGAGCTGCGATTAGTCCATTCATAAGATACAGAGTAGCTCATGTTGACAGAGCTGGGCCGAGGACGCCAAACCCGGCGCAACGTTAATTCCCTCCGCTTGACAACTGATGCGGCCACACCCGATTTTCTATTTGCAGCCGGAGCTCGGCTCGCAACCTTACATGCTGCTGCCCGACGACGCCGAGACCGGGAGGCGGGGGGATAACTTAACTTTGGACTCAATTGCGTGCGCCGAATCCACTTTTGACTATTGGTACGGGGAGATTCCGCATCGTATATATAGTATATGATTGGACTCGTCTTACGAGTACTTCATGATTCCTCGATCTTGTCTCTCTCGTTTTGCTCGACAAAATATTTCCCATTTCCGGGTTAGATCAGTCTTTGCTGGCCGGCATTATTCAACCCCCACCATGGATCCGAGGGCGAAGCTCCAACCCGCTGCTAGAGTGGCTCACAGGAGGCAGGATGTGTGGTACGTACGGCCTGGTGCATGTACATCGTCTCAGCTTGTCGATTAGGATGCTATTCAAAAGCTAGGAGCATTTCGCTCTTTTCCTGGACAATGAATCCTTACGTTCTGGCCCGTGTTGATATCCCAATTATCCATCGACCTTTGATCTCTAACATTACCGCACAGGACTATTGTCAATGAAGCTGCGGCAGCCTCTCCCAAACAGCCCATTGTTAACATGGGACAAGGCTTCTTTGGGTACAACCCACCGCAGTTCATTATAAACGCTGCCAAGGAAGCGCTGGACAAAGTTGAATGCAATCAGTACTCTCCCACGCGCGGACGGCCACGTCTAAAGAAGGCGATTGCAGATGCCTATACACCATTATGGGGGAGGCAGCTAAACCCAGACACCGAGATCACGGTTACCACTGGGGCAAATGAAGGTTGGTGGTAAACCACGTGAATTGAAATCCAAGAGATACTAAATCAATTACCCCAGGGATGTTGAGCGCCTTCATGGCTTTTATTGAGAAGGACGACGAGGTTATTATCTTTGAGCCATTCTTCGACCAGTGAGGCCCAAACAAGATCCATGTACTAGATCCCTCTAACGTAACGAAAAGGTACATCTCCAACATCGAAATGCCAGGCGGGAAGGTTGTCTATGTGCCTCTACACCCACCTCCAAACGGGGCCACGCAAAACACCTCCGCAGGCGAATGGACGATCGACTTCGCCGAGCTAGAAGCAGCTATCAGTCCCAAAACCAAGATGATCGTCCTCAACACCCCGCACAACCCCGTCGGTAAAGTATTCTCCAAGGAGGAATTACTCAAGATAGGCGAGCTCTGCGTTAAGAATAACATCATCATCCTCTCCGACGAGGTCTACGACCGGCTATACTACGTGCCCTTCACTCGGATCGCCACTCTATCACCGGAGGTCGAAAGATTAACTCTAACAGTCGGATCTGCGGGAAAGAACTTCTACGCCACGGGTTGGCGAGTAGGCTGGCTCATCGGGCCACCCAATCTAATCCAATACGTAGCCGCGGCACACACACGCATTTGCTACTCCTCGGTCTCGCCGCTCCAAGAAGCCGCCGCAGTAGGCTTCGAGCAAGCAGACGCCAACAACTTCTGGGAAACCGCCATCCAGGAAATGAAAGGCAAGGTGGACATGTTCAACGAGATCTGGGCGGAGCTGGACCTCCCATTCTCAGACCCAGAAGGCGGATATTTCGTGCTGGTCAACATGAAGAAAGTCAAAGTCCCCGCGGACTACCCCTTCCCCGACCATGTCAAGGACCGCCCGAGGGATTTCAAGCTTAGTTGGTTCCTAATCCAGGAGGTGGGCGTGGCTGCTATCCCGCCGACGGAATTTTATACAGATGCTAATGCGCATATTGGGGAGGATTGGTTGAGGTTTGCGGTTTGTAAGGAAGATGATGTCTTGGTTAGGGCGAAGGAGAGGTTGAGGGATTTGAAGAAATATATTGAGCATTGAGTCTGGTTGGACGCGTGCGGAACAAAAGTATTAGATTCATGAGGTTGGCTAGAGTAGACGATAAACTCAAAGCCTTTTCGCGTTCCTGGATAATAACGCCGTTTCGTGACGTATTTGAGCTGGATATCTCGAGTTTGATGTGTCGTCCAACACGCTGCCTACTTACTCCACATTAGTCAATCCGTGGCATACGACATCATACTAG
Organism: Venustampulla echinocandica; assembly: GCF_003357145.1. Classification (NCBI taxonomy): domain Eukaryota; kingdom Fungi; phylum Ascomycota; class Leotiomycetes; order Helotiales; family Pleuroascaceae; genus Venustampulla; species Venustampulla echinocandica. The sequence goes on along the minus strand of NW_022474206.1, from coordinate 3,184,144 downwards.
AGTTCTGAACAATAGGCACATTTACTAGGGTTTGTAGAGCAATAGAGCAGAACATATCGTAGCTAGGTAGCTTAGAAACGAACCACAGAACACTTGCATGATTGTGCAACATCCCCAGCCTATCCTACTACTAGGCCAAGTCGGCGCAACTGGAAACCAGAGCATCACAAATCACACGCAAGACAAGGCACGTATGTTTATCATTTCAAGATTACTATTGTTTTTGGTTCTACTTGTTCATACGAGCCGCTACTTCAAGGGCATACCCTCGGCAAACCATGCGCGCACGAAGGGCATCGTAAAAGTAGCAACAGCAGGGCATTATCTTCATTTCCGCACCTCCACGCTCCTGCATCTTCGCAAATGCCACCCCCTCAACAGTGATCTATTTGATAGAATGTGATTGCCTCTCACATTCCATATTTCTCGCCTCACAGATGTCGTGCAGCGAGGCAGCGGATGAGGCAAGATGCATGAGCAAAGGCATTCGTCTTTGTGAAACTGGAAAAGAAACCTGCCTGGGGACGAGACAGGCAGTTTTCGTCGATGCGCAAAGCGGCAAACGTATCATACGAAGTGGGATAGCCTCGATTTCGCTGGGGCGGGGCATCGATGCAAACGTGACGACTTTTGAATGCGTAATATACAGGATTTTGGTACTTTACTCGACATAAGGTGAATGGTGATACAGTCATAACAGGTCGCAGTTTTGGGAGTGGCGAGATGGGTGACCAGGTCCATAACGGCGCATGGGTGAATGGTGGATTTTGCTTATTCTTCTTCAGAGTCGGAATCTTCATCGCCGCTAGAATCCTGTTCGTGGCGTTCGACAGCTATATACTATTAGATTGAAGAATCATTGTGTCGGGTAGGTCAACTAACTTGGAATGACAGGTTCTTGTGAGCCAGAACCCTGTCTCTCGAACTCTTGCACACGGCTTCTTAGCGTCTCAATGTTCCGCTCCTGCTCGGTCTTGCTCATAGGCTTGTTCTTCTTCTTTGCTGCGGGCTTAGCTAGAGCACGGGGCGCCTCCCGCTCCTCAAATTGTCGTCGAACTTGCTGATCAACTTCCGGAGCATACTCCATGATGAGACCATGGATCTTCCACAGAGTAGGGGTGCTGACAATATCGATGTCCAGTTCCAGTGTTCCATCCTCGGCGATCTGGTAATCATTAGCTAGGTTCACAATATTATCCTCGCGAATACTCACATCAACTCCTGGTTGGTCTGCCTTGATCATGTCCAACACAGTGGATGCGACATCATCGGGCAATGAGGTAAGACCAGCAGAGATGACTTCTTTCTCGACGGTGCCTAGATACTTCTGGCGATTTCCAGACTTCTTCCCAGAATTGCCACCCTTCTTGGCAGGAGCAGGCTTCTTCGGCTTCGACGCCTTGGGTTTCTTCGGCTTCTTTACGACTGCTTGAGACTCTTTTTGTACTTGGTTCTGGACCACCTCGATCAAGGCTTGTTGCATTTGGATGAGGCCGGGATCCTTCTTCTTGGCTGTCATCAGATCAATCAATTTCTTTTGTTCTTCGATCAGCCGCAATGCAGTCGAACTCATACCACCAACAATAGCAGTGGACTCTTCGTGCTCCTCGTCGTCACTCTCTTCATCCTCCGATTCAGCTGGGCTGGAAGGGGCAGCCGATGGCGAATGCTCAGCGATCCATTGCTGCTTCTTCTCCCATTCAGATTGGAATAATTCCTCGAACTGCTTGCCCAATTGGTGAATAGGATTAGAGCCAGGATTGTACTTGTAGCAGTTGGCGAAGATGAGTTTGACGTCCTTTTCGAAGTCTTTGGCAGTACCATATGCACCTTGGCTAAGCTTTTTAGAGACAGTGGACAAGTCCATGGGGGATTTGATGATTGTGAAATAATTCGGGATGTTTAGAGCTACTGGATCCACCGGCTCAATGAAGGGATGACTAATGGCAGCGTACTTGGGCTTCTTCAACTCGGTCAAGACCTCTTCGCAGAATTTCAGCTCAGTTGCGAATTTCTTGCTCTTGGGTTTGATAGAGTAAGGAAGATCCTTATTCTTGGGTGGGTGGATCTCGCGCTTTGGCCGCCCACCATCGCCCTTGGTAGAGTCACGTCGGATTAAGGGGGTGCTGGTGGAAGGGTCCAGTGCAAAGGTAGGAGCAGGAGGGACACTGACACTTGCGTTTGGAGCTGCAGGTCTGGATGTTCTTCGGGCAGTTGGGCGAGGAGCCTCGGCCACTGGCGTCGATCTCTTTGGCTTCTTCTCTTTCTTTGGAGCTGGAGCGGGTTCAGGAGGGATGTTTGCGATTCGTTCCAATAGGGAATCTCGAACCTCTTGGCCTGCAATTGTAACTAGGTGGTCAGCTCCGTTGAACTTGAGAGCATTCTCGGCAACAAGTTCGCAATCAGCCTTGAAAGCATCGATATCGGGGTAGGCTTTGTTCTTAAGCTTGACTTCCATCTCGTTCAGATCGATTGGATCAGAAATCTTCGCGTAATATGGTTCAGCAAAACCTGGCCAGAGCACATTCACGGATAGTCTGAAGTTCTTCCCGGCTGCGGTTTTGGCCACGTTCTTTAAGATCTTGATCATTTCCTTGGTCTGATAAGGTGTAATCGGAGTTCCCTCGGTCTTAACAGGTGCTGCTGGACCATTTTGTGGCTGAGCTATCATCGACATTCCAGCATCAGTATCGGCTGCTTCTTCTGTCTTGGGCCGTTTAGCAGATGGTCCAGCCTCGTCATCGTCCTCACGTTCACGTGCGACCTTGGCAGACTGCTGTGAACTATCGTTCATCTCTATGTCACTGGCCGCCTTTGTCGCGTCGCCAGTTGTATTTTGATCGCGTTCAACGAGCGGTGGGGATGCCATGTTTTGATCACGCTCGGCTGCCGGTGCTGATGTCGCGCTTTGATCGCGCTCAGCCAGCGGCGGGGAGGTTTTGTTTTGATCGCGCTCAACCAGCTGTGGGGATGCCATGTTTTGGTCGCGCTCAGGTGGGGCGGGGGAGGTCATGCTTTGATCGCGTTCAGTTCGTTCTGGGGAGATCATGTCAACGTCAGTCGAAGATTGTTGAACAGACTGGTCATGAGCCGCAGTTTTTGGTAGATCGGGAAGCTTTTGCTCAACTGGGAGCTTGGGGATGTCCTCGCTCATGGCTGGTTGCTCAGTGTTGCCAGTGCTTTCAGGGAGGACTTGCGCGTCTTGAGAACTGAGATCGGTCTGTGGTTGTTGCTCTGACAAGTGAGAATCGGCTGGTGGGGGAGGAATCGAGCTATCTCGAAGATCGGAGTTCTGCGCCTCGACCACAGGTGGTATGGAGGAGACAGCTGCTGCGACGTCGTCCATGGCCGATTCGAGGATGGAATCTGCAGAGGCGAGTGGTGTTTCGGGCGAGATTGATAGTTTTCCCACCTCAGTTGTTGTGGTGTTTGTGTCTGGGAAGTGGGAGGAGTTGGGCGCGGAAGGCGAGGTATCAGCGGTCAGTTGCGACTCAAGCGGTATATCAACTGGCGAGACGCTTATATCTTGGTTTTCAGAAAAGGCAAGTCTGTTGGCAGTACCGTTCACCTCCAAGGCACGCGAATCCACCTCTACATCGGCTGAAGAGGAGATCTCGACATGCTTGTTCAGGGCGACTTCGGGCGACGTGGAATCAAAGGTGGTCTCATGTTGATTTGCGTTTGTTTCTCTGCAAAGATTTCATTCATGGATAAGTTAAGTGTACAGGAAGATGGAGAAAGGAAAGAAAGAGAGAGAAAGAGCAAATAGAGCGCGAGGTAGACTCACCCGTTGATATCTAAATCCAAAGCCATCGAATCTGATGGTACGGGTTGTGTCTTCTCTTCGAAAGCCACTCCTTCAGACTGGTGGGTTGGCATTACGGCCATCGACAGTCACAGCCTGGCTGCGACGCGTCGGACTAAATCGCAATGACGACCACAGGCAAGTTTCAATCAAGCAACAGCGATAGCAAGGTGAAGCAGGCGTGGGAGACCACGGCGAAAGGTGAGGGGAGGCTGCGGCGCAAAGTCACTGCCAATAATCCTCGTTGTCGCAAAAGACGGGAGCCTCGCGGGGCGACGAATTTATAGCCTCGCGCGCAGTGGCAAAATCCGGTTACTGACTCACGGCTGGTTCTGTGGGAATGCGCAGAGAGGATCGGGGGTTTGGGAGTAGTTCAAGCGACGATGAGGCAGTGTTGTTGTCGTGTGTTGTGGTTGTGGTTGTGTTGTTGTAGGGACGCGTTGGGGGGAGGGCGGTGGTGATGGTTGAAGCAATAATCGCGTCGCGAGAGCTGGGTGCAAGCAGGGGAGCAGGTACAGCCAGCCAAGGAGACACTGCCAAATACACACTGGAGCAGCGATGGATGCAAAGCTGTGCTTGTGACTGCGACTGCGACTGCGGGATTAGAGGTTATGCGCGACAGCTGCTTTGCGCGGCAAAGTGTAGATAGATGGATTATCGAGGTCGAGGAGTTGAAGCTGGGGCTGGAGCTGGAGCTGGAGCTGGAGCTATCGCAGACCGGGTGATCATGTGACGTGGCCGGTGGGAAGGTGGAAGGATGAGGGTTATGGGCGAATGAGAGGCGATCGCAAATTCAAGGAAATTTCAGATCAATACTCTGAGCGACGCGGAACCTTTTAGTATTTATTGCGCCCGTGGGAGGCACTGGGAGCCTGTCGCCGGACTAGCAGCCTTTAACCCTGCCGCGGGCCAATGAGTTGCGAGCGATGCAGGACAGGGCGTGGCGCAGTGGGTGGATAGGGGGACACCGGGGAGTGTTGATAGGGTTACGGTGGCTGCTGGTTTTGTTTTCCAGTTGTTGTTTGCAGGTGGCGGGGAGATCGGTAATGGTTTTGGGTGGTGTGGCGGCTGCAGACAAAAGGCTGGCAATGTTGATACCGTTGATAGCACCACCCCCATCCTCACTCCATCCGCGCTGCACAACCGAACGAAATGATGAAAGCGAAAAAGCGCGAGAAGGGACCCGCTTTAATAGGCCACTAGGCCGCATAGGGGCAGCGTGAACATGGGCCATGCACACGATAGCCAAAAAAGCTCAAAAGAAAAAGTTTCTGTGCACGATAAAGTTCGATACGATCCGATACCTACTGAGCGCTGAGAAGCCCCCAGTGTCACCACCACCACCACCGCTCCTCTACGCAAACACTCGGCCTGTGCGGATACCTGGAGAAGGGGAGGGGAGAAGAGCAGACCAGACCAGACCAGACAGAGCACCCAATTGCACGCACCGTTACCGCCAGGTCCTCTCCATCTACGATCTTTACGTCCAGCACCCACCCATTCATTCTAGCCATGTCGACCAAACGGAAACTCCCCCAGAAGATCGCCCAGCCAAAGCTCAACCAGAGCGCAAAGGTCGCAGGCAATGGTACCTTGGACGAGTCAAAGACCGTGGTTTCTGGTGGCGGGAATGCGAATGGTCTCAAGGCACGCGTGAATGGTGCAAAGGATGTAGTCGAAATCTCCAGCGATTCGAATAATGAGGAGGAGGGGGAAGGGGAGGATTCGGAGGCCGAGGGGGATGATGTCGCCATGGAAGATGCAGATGCGGATGCTTCAATACCCCAGGAAACCGGAGACAGCGGCGAACCAAGTCTAGGTGATCTTGTCCGAGCAAACGCGGAGGAGCCGATCGACGTCGTGGGCGCATTTGAAGAACCTTCATCTCGCAGCCTCTACCCCCAGAGCAAGCAAATACAGCCGCCGTCTGGCGCGTCGCTTGGTACAGTGCTCACGCAGGCCCTCCGGACGAACGATGTCGCGTGGCTGGAATCCTGCCTTCATACCGCCGATGTCAGCAGCATCCGAGCGACAATCCAACGTCTCGACTCCCCCCTCGCCGGCACATTACTTCAAAAACTTGCCGAGCGCTTGCATAGAAGGCCTGGGAGAGCGGGGACTTTGATGGTGTGGGTGCAATGGACGCTGGTGACGCACGGCGGGTATCTGGCGACGCAGCCAGACTTAATCAAGAAGCTATCCGAGCTGAATAGGGTTATCGACGAGCGAGCGAAGGGTCTGCAAAATCTACTGTCACTTAAGGGCAAGCTGGATATGCTGGAGGCGCAGATAGAGCTGCGCAAGAACATGCAGAATCAACGCCTACGGATGGATGAGGATGAGGAGGATACGGGCATTATCTATGTCGAGGGACAGGAGAGCGACGACGAGGCGCTGAACGCCAAGGCTACTCGGAATGGGAATCTCGAAGATCTCGAGGATGACAGCGAGGTGTCAGATGATATGCCGATGACCAACGGGGTGATTGCAGACTCCGAGGATGAGGAAGAGGAAAGCTCTCAGGACGATATGATAGACGACGAAGCCGAGGAGACGGACGATGACACTGGCGATGAGGATGAAGTCGACCACGACGATGACGATTTAGAGGACGAGAGCGAGGACGGCGATGCGCCTCCCCCCACGAAGCTGCAGCGATTGAGCGGCGCGGTGTCGAAGAAAAGATAAATCTGGGCTGGTGGTGATTGCTGAGGTTGAGTTTGGCGTTGCATGGTTAGGCGTTTGTGTGTAGAGCATCCTGTTGATGTTGCTGTTGCGACGTAGATAGATATCTATGTGTACAGCAAGTAAAGTAAACATTGAATATACCTACCTACGTATAGGGGCACCTCAGTGCCTTGAGCATCACGTTTCTTCCTGAAGTTCTTTTTTTTTTACTACCTAGAGTAGTAGAATTAAGTGAAGCCTCCAAAACCAATATGCAAGCGTACAAAGTTAATTCCGGGGTGCCATACGAATCATTTAAATAACCGATGCAGTGAAATACCCTCCTTTTGGCTTCTCCTATTCACGAACCTCGAAGTTATAACTGTACCGCTATCCGAGTGATTAATCCCTCCTCCCACCAAGGAACTACAAAGGACCCAGACAATCCCGGGCCCGAGTCATGGCCAATCCGGATATCCATCCCGTACCTTGCATCAGCATAGTCAGCTTCATCTCCCCCGGAGTCTCTCTGTGCGGATCAACCAGGCTGCAGACGGCTCCAATCCACGGTATCAACTCCCTACAAACATAATATCTATACAAATCCTCAATGGTATCCGACACGCAATATCCAATAAACAAACGTGTCCAAATGTCCCTCTTCCGGAACTCGGAAAATAATCGCCGGCCCTAATTTTCGAAACCGCGCCTCCTAGAGGCCCTTGTTGCAAACAGACCCAATATTTTCCAAACTTAGGGGCGCCTTGCAGACTGTAGCTTGCTTTTCAATGCTTGGATGACGACGCCCACATCGGGGCGAGTCTCCCTCTCTGGTGCAGATTCCTTCTCTCGACCTCTGGCTGGGGAGTGGCGGTTGGCGGCATCCGCATCAGCCAAGATCTAGTCCACTCTCTCCCTGTTCCAATACGTACCCCATACATACATACATACGAGTCGCTCTCTGAACTCTCTTCCTCTCGGTCTTTTCATTCAATCATCTTTCCTTCGAAGCCTGGGCAGACAGACAAACGTCTTCAAAGGACATGCAAGGCTGACAGTTTGACCAAACGCAAGCCGACGAGGACGAACAATTGGGGGTTACGTTATTCCTGAGCGGGAACTTGGCGCCACGCGATTCTCGACCCTGAACTGGTTGGCCCAGGACGAGCAGCGCTGCTCGCGTGCCTTTTGCTTGGCTGGCGGCGCCGACGAGGCTAGAAGAATTGCAGTAGCCTCGCCACTCGCAATCGCAACTTAACTTTCAGAAAGTTCACATCCAATTCCCATTTCGAGGGTTATATTCGCAGGACGGAGGTGGAGTGGAGGGCATATTCGCAGCTATGGCAACATTCAAACGGCGCTTCGGCGCCGCTATCCTTTTGGTTGTGTTTTCACTTACAGTAACTATGGTTTTTATAAATCGATCGCCTGTCAGTACGCAGTTGGAGAGTATCGGCTTGGGCGTTAGCAATCATGGGTTATGGGGTTGGGGATCTGGAGGGCAGCGGCAGGGTGATGGGGAGGGAGGAACTAGGGTGGTTGTCTTTGGAGATTCGTGGGTTGGTGATGGGATTGAGGAAGGCTTGGAGGGGAAGGGGAAGGGGAAGAGCTGGCCTGATGTGGTTTATGATAAGGTAAGTTTGCATCATCCATTGAAATGGATGGCTGGACTTTAGAATGCAGAAAGCAAAGAAAAGAAACTGACAATACTAGTTGAAATGCACATCCTACCTTAACTTCGCCGCATCCCAACCGTCGAGTGCCTTCCCGCCTGCTGGGGTTATTGTTTCGAATGAGATCCTAAAATCTGCAGTTGCGGGCTCGAACTCGAGCTCCTCCACCAACCACATTTCAGAAACCAACCTGCTTCCCGATCTCAAATCGCAAATTCAATCCTTTATCAATGAAGCAACTCCATCCCCGACGCCCGCCAAGACGATATTCATAATCTCCGTAGGTTTCTGGGACATCTATAACTACGCCGGTCTCGATCTCGAGTCAGCTCAGAAAGCGACGGATGCTGCAGTCAACGAACTATTCGACCAACTGGACACTCTCTACTCCTACTATTCCCGCACTGTTTCAAGTGATAACACTACGACGCACTCTCCACCGTTCAACATTGTCGTTCCAAAAATCATGGATCCTTCTCTCGTTCCCGGATGGCTCTCTCACCGTCCAACCCCGCCGGAACCCAGCAACATCGCGGAACATCAGAGGAATGCCATTCCCCTTACCCTGCGCTGGAACTACCAGGTGGAAGTCAAATTGAAGGGTTGGGGACAAACCAACGTCACTTTTCCCAATAAACCACCAGCCGAACTCAAGGGAACACCAGAAACGCCCATATCAAATAACAACGATCCACCCAGCAAGGAGCACATGACAGTGGGAAAGGCCGTGTTCTACTACGACCTCGCCCAATACCTCATCGATATAGTAATCGAACACCAGCTCCAAGACGAGGGTACGACCGACGCCGCTGGGTTAGGCGCTTCTTACACCATATTCGAGGACATTGATCGACCCTGCCTACGTGAAACCGAAGACGAAGACGACGATGCAGAAGATCTGGTCCAAGTAAATGGACACTGGATGTGCAAATACCCGAAAGAGTATTTATTTTGGGATGCTTTTAATATTGGTTCTGTTGCTAACGCTGGAATTGGAAAACATGTCGCCGACATGGTAAAACATGGGAGGTCGCTAGCGGGATGGGCGTAGACTTTTGACAATATGTAGAGCTGGTGTATATAATGCGGTGTTTTGAGCATTTCCTATACAGTAGGAGCATTTGCAGGAGTTGGGAGGATGTATCTTGTTTTATGGCGTTTGGTTGGAGCTAGATGCATATGCATATTATTACGAGTAGAACTGCCCTAGATAATTGAGAGTTCAATTTGCTGATCGTCCACTCTTGTTCACCGCATCGCCTTCCTCTAATCCTTTTATGCTGCCCTAAGGTAGGTAGGTATCAATATATAACAAAATAAGCAAAACCCCCATAAGTGACAGGCGACCTAGGTGTGTTGGCGCTGCGGGGAAATTTATTTCCCACGCTATTACAACACAAAAGTCCTAGGATGATCTGGATGACCTGCCAGAGATAACCAAAGGCTAAAAACTGGAGTTTCTCGGTATCCAATCTTGAATTGGATATTTCTTTTGCTATTTCTCTCACTGATATCTTTTTTTTATATCTTTTTCTTAGGCGAGCCGCTTTTTTTATACTCTAATAAGCGACGGCGTGGCGAGTCCTTGGTAAGGTGAATTTTAGACCACGCCAAACTCAAACGTTCTCCTTGCCCGCAGACTCCAATCTAACAGGCCCTGAAGCTTTTTGGCACCGACTGGAATTATGGTCTTCTTAATGCCTCGTGATAGACAATAACATCTGACCAAAGGTACGAGACCGAACATAGTCTTGGCTTCGGGTGTGATGGAACAGTCCCGTTTATATACGGGGGTAACAATACCGCAGCACAACTTAAATCATACAGCTTAGACATTCGATCTCTCAATCGATAGTGTTGACTTTGATATTAATGTTGACCTTGGTATCGATGTCGTCCAGACCCCGAGATCGAGCTTTATTTCCACTTGTAGATTTCGACTTTGGAAGTTTGGCCGGGGGTGCCCCGTCCCACAGCTCTGCTTCCCTCTCCTTTTCACACGTACAAACTGGCCTTGGTGTGGTACGCAAATCCAACCCCTGGGAAATATCCATGTCGAGGCAGCTCTGGCAACATCTTGGGTCCTTTGAATCTTCACAATCCGAACAGACGACAAGAACGAGGTGGCAGCCCTTCGAACGGCATTTGCTCAGTCTGTCTGAAGAGATACCACAATCATGGCACGTAGATACTGGTTCCGAACCCTCCTCCAATGCAGTGGAGCCGCGGGCATCAAACACAAAATTTCTCCCTTTGAACAAAGACTCATCTGCCCGTTTTCTCCCTTGCCTGATCTCCTCATCCATCCACATGATATAAGATGCAATGCCGCCTTTTAGGTTACACACTTTATCCCCTGGGAGCTTGCTCATATTCTCTTGCATGTATCGGGCAGCCTTCTCGCATCTGATGCCGCCAGTGCAGAACGTGAGGATTTGTCTCCCTTGTTCAATGTCTTTCTCCTTCCCTATAACATCCTCGCTGGCATCACCCGTCATATATTTCCGCACGTACTGTGGCCACTGTGAGAATCTCCTGATTAGCGGCCTCAATGCAGGCTGGCCAGTTCTAGGATCGACAAAATATCCAATCCGGGACTCATAATGATTCCTCACATCCAGGAGCACAGTGTTGGCTTCCGTGTGACATCTCTCATGGAACTCTTCTGGGGATAAAGTCTCAATGTTTCCCCATTCCTTAGGCACATAATTGGTGACGCCCATGGGTGTTATCTCTGACGATATACGTACGCTTGCTGGAAGGCCGCCAAAGGCACATGCGCATCCTCCCGGAGTGGGCTTGAAGAAGTTCCGTTGTTTTTGCTCGGTGTCTAAATCCAGGCCTTGAAATGACCAGTGGGTGATGCATTCCTTCATGTATGCTTCGATATCTTCTTTGGTGCCGCCAACGGTGACGTTGAAGCCCTCTGTGGCGATACGGATTTTCCCCCCAAGAGAATACTTTTGCGTGAGACGGGTGTGAAAGGCAGCAAGTGAAATGGAGTCACCTCCAGCTTCATAGCCAGGTAATGGTGGCAGTGCGGTAAAATATCGGTAGAAGAGAAGAACCAAACCCCTACTAGGATTGGAGGAAGCCGGGCAGGTACAGCTGAATGAGACTGGGTCTGAATAGCCACTTGGAAGCCGGCGAGATTTCATGGCTGCGCTCTTTTCCATGCTTCGCACAAGTACGGTCAGGAACTCAAAGATGGTCCTTCGTATATGTTTCAGATATTTCAGGGGACTAAAGCCCAGAACTCGCCTGGTGCGCCACTGCGGCGTCTGCCCATTGTTAGTCAGCAGCACGTGCTTATTCGCACTTCGTCTTGGATGAGCAAGGCGTGTGCTTGTCAGCATCATGAACTTCGAAGCATCCAAATTTTAGCCTTCTCGGCCTTCAAGATTCACTAGGCTCTGCTACCATAGTTAGCCTTCCCTGGGCAGCAAGAAGCGTTGCTTTCGGAGTTACAGCATATTTCCTGGTGCCTTCGGCCTTACGCACTGCACGAAGCCACCCGGGACCGGTTACCCCAACTTCCTTACACATCTTTCCTTGCATTGATGGATCTATAGCCGCCCTCGACATGTCGCCTGGAGAACCTGAAGTTGGTTATCGCCGCAATGGGAAGAGGCAAGCATGTGAGCCGTGCCGAAAGGGCAAGTTAGCCTGTGACCATGGCGCACCACACTGTGGGAGATGTGTCAGGCGGAAGACAACTGAAAAGTGCATCTATCATCCCGCGCCAATGACCAAAGTACGGACTTCAACAAACTCGCCAAATCTACAAAAAGCTTCTCGGGCTGCCTCTGTTCACACACCTGTGGCCAATACCACCCCGCAAACTTACAATGTATCCTGCCCACCTCTGCCCTCGGCCTCGGAACCTAGTCCGTATGCTTCCCCCAGTATCAATGGCTCTGGGATGCAAGGCTTCCAAGCCCCTTCAAGTGCGGTGGAGGAATCCCGTGGCAGATGCCATAGTCCTAACATTGGCCAATCCGGCGAACCTACTCGGAAGAGACTTGCCAGCTGGAAAACCGCTGTTTATCCAAAATCGGCGAAGTATTATGGCCCAACGAGTTTCTCTGCGGTGTATTTAGAGAATAAAACTACGGAAAACGAAGATCTATTAGATATTGGCGAGGATCCTAGGTAAGTTTGTCCAAGAATACCTATTTCCATTGTCCGTGACATATGAGTTCCGCCATCTGTTGATCAGTTTTGCTCCTGGATTCTGCCCTTGAATTCTGCCCTAGAGGTCCAAGGACGCATCCCTCTGATTCCCCAGAAGTGTCAATGCTGACTATTCTATCTTATACAGAAAGCACCCTGGGTCTTGGGTTTTTGGCCAACCCTTACGTATGAACTGATTCCATATCCCCCCCTTGCTTTCTAGTAATGCTCCGTTCTGTCTCACTATGGGATAGTATCTGCCCAAAGGACATTCTACCCCCAAAGTATTATTGGGCTAACTCCGTGGCTATCTAGTCGGCAGAGAGAGACCATCTGTTCCTTATCAGCGTACAAAAGAAATTGTCAAAGCACTTTGGAACATTCCCTCGAAAGAGATTTGTGAGAATCTGCTTAGCATGTCTCTCTCTATTCATGACGCAACATTGAATCCAATTATGATCAGACATTGCATAACAACTTTATGGAGCACATTCGGGTCCCAGCTTGCTGCACCACTTACTGCTGAGAACCTGAATATCATTTCAGAAGTTCTCTTCAAAAATGAGGAGAATCCTCTGCCACCTGCTCCCGAGGACGGGCTGGAGTGGCTAAACACATTCATGGGACCGAACCTTCGATTCGAAATGCTTGGTGTATTATTTTGCTTTTTTGGAAAGGCTTTCTTAACATTGCAAGATTGGGACCCACTATTCAAGGTACCCGAAAACAACGGTCGGAGTAGGAAAGAAACTGCGTGGAGGATGAAAGAGTGCGCAGATGCTTGTCGCAAGACTTGTCACCTCTCTGAAACGGTAAATGAGATTGTGGTCGCCCTGACCTATAATGTTCATATCTTAGAGAGTAGTTGTACAGGGGATGAAAGTAGGTTTATCTAGACTATTCATTTCAAGTGTTCTAGGAGTTCCACTGACCTTACACCCAGGCTACCTACTGCGTCATCGCCACGGGCATATGGTCACGTCAGCTACAAATGCTGGACTTCACAGGCTTCCAGACTACACCAATACCAGAGTTACAACAGCGTCAGAGTACAAAAGGAGGCTCTTCTCTGCTGTCTATTACTTAGATAAAACGCACTCGGCTTTGAACGGACTTCCGCCAATGTTAGGCCGTCTCTATTGCGACGTTAGGCCTCCCCTCGACTTGTCCGACGACGAATTGTTCCTGCCACCACATGCATTAGCAGTTGCAATTAGTAGATTGGACTTTAATGGCTGGAATACTGAAGGAAACATGTATAATATTAGCATATCACGAGCAATCTGGCAACTATCCGCCGTTCGGGAGGAGATTCTAGAGCTAGCATTAGGGGTCAACGTTATGATCTCCGACGAACGCATCGTGTAAGTGGATCTTCTCTCTTGCAAAACCAAAACCTTTACTAACTAGCTATAGAGATCTACGTCAACGCTCCCAGCACGTTCTCAATAGCTTTCCCAATCAACTTCTATATTATGCTAACGGGAAGATACCAAAAGATGGTACGGGGAAAACTCTATTCGCTCAAGCATGTCTCATGCTTGACTTTCTGCAGAACATGTTTCTCATCGAACGGGTTGCCATGGCTCGTGGCTTCTCAACGGTTGAGAATCTTCTGAGCACAGCGATGGATATGCTCGACCTGTCCTTGATGTTCTGGATAATGAGGGATCAGCTCATCCCTTTCACTTCCTATTTTGACTGGATTGTAAGCCACATATTCCCCCGAGCCTCTATACGGGAGTACGAGCTAACCTGATACAGATCACATTTTATGGGATACCCAGCGCTGGAGTTATATGCGTCGAGCTGCTCAATAAGCAATCGGCGGCCCACCACCATCCCAGCTTCTCCCGGTCAGATGCTATCCAAAAGTTAACATTGTTCATCGGCTTCCTAGAATGGATTCGGCCGACAGATGGGAATTACAAATTAGCAGGACGACTTCGGAAAGTCATACGCAGGGTATTAGACCACGTATTGGAGCCACCCAACACACAGTCGGACGCGCCAATGCCGATGGACGCTCCATTTGATCCTACATTACTAGATCCCCTAGATAACATAGACGATATGGATTGGCTCAGTAGTATAGATTGGACTCATGGATCGGGGATCGGGCTTTAGGCGATGTAGCATTACGGATAGGGGATTTCTGGTAAAGGGCTGGGCTTCCGCTGAGTTTAATGTGTATAATTTCCCTGTTTATGATACACATACACGCTGGTACATACATAGTACACCCCTATGAGAAGCGGATTAGATGAAACAACTAAGGGAAGTAAGATAATTGTCTGCGTATTTTTTTTTAAGCCAGCAAGACGAAGTCGTCAGCGAGTAAGAAGGGTTACTTGATATAAACTCGTTATTATCATTGTTCTATGCATTTCCGGTCAATTTAAATTTGCCATCATTCATAAACAAGTGTTCAGTCAAGTGTCAAATTCCGTGCTTTCTCACTTCTTGTCTTGTGTGAACTCAATATCTGGAGTCTAATTACCTGTTTTTGGCTTCTACACGGGGCAACACAATTTATACAGTCAGGTCACATGTTTCTTCATTGGGAATTATTTTGTAAAATAGTAGCAGGTGTTTGGTATATACGCTCTTTACAAATTTGAAACCGCATCCTGCTAATCTAAGCATTTGCTGTCCTCCGACGGAGAGTAATATCGATGCCTGTCTGTCTCACAAACCACGAGTTCTGAACATGCCACTCCTTCTCTGGATCCACAAAGCTCATCTAGAGAAGGTTAGTATAATGTACTTGGTATCTGAAAGATATAACCAAGCATAAAAAGGTGGGAGGAGGAGGGTACTCACATCGTAAGTCATGAATAAAGTCGCAATAACCTTGTACGATTCCATAATACTAACATTCTTCCCCAGACAGACGCGGTTACCAGCACCGAACGAAAGATCCGTTTGCTTCATCATCAAGAGCCTCGGCAGAAATTCCTCTTCAGTCTCTCCCTTGGCTTCATCCCTCAACCAGCGCTCAGGTCTGAATGACGCCGCATCCTCGCCATAGACACGCTTGTTCTGGTGGACAACCCAGGAATTCATACCCACGATCGTACCGGGAGGAATAACAGTGCCATCTGTGAGCGTGAGACCGGCGCTTGGCACGATACGTTCGAGTACAAGCCCAACGCCTGGATGCATGCGACCGGCCTCCTTGATCACCGCATCGAGATATGGAAGGTCTTTAGCAGCGGCATAGGTGACTGGTCGAGACAGTTGCGCGGCATCAAGTTCTCGCTGCAATTTCTTCACCACGCTGGGGTTCTTGAGAGCAAAGTAAATGACGGCTCGCAGCAGACTAGCGGTGGTATCGGCACCAGCCATAATATTAACCAACAGCGCACTAACAACACCATTGTCATTAATCTGCTCTGGACTCAACTTCATAGCCCCGATAAAATCATCAAGCATGTCTCTCTGATCAGAAGCCTTGCCATCAGTGCCTTTCTGACGATCAATAGACTTTTGCGCACAGAATGCCGCGGCGTGGTCAAAACTAGGAGGGCCAATAGGTCTGACGGGGTTCTTTGCCAGCCAGTGGTCGAGGGATGGGATTTGCCCAACAACAGCAAAGTAATCCTGGGCTTTGTCGGCGTCTGCTAGAAGTCCATTAAAGTCACACCCTTTCTCCATGAAGCCCATTGGTTTACTGAATGTGAGTTCGCCGATGACATCCCAGGCAAAGTATAGGAGCCAGTCATCCATGTTGCAAGTCTTCCCTGCGTTGGAGCCGTCGATGAACTGTTCGTCTAGGTGTTCGCAGAACTGGTCAATTGTTCGGCTTACTTGAGGTTCGTATTGGAGCAGGTTGTGCATTTTATAGAATTTAGAGATAGGACGCAGGTGTGCCGAATGGGATTCATTGCTCTGGGTGCCGAAAACGGTCTGGAATATGGTGCTGCCAACTTTGGTGTCGTTGACTCTATAGAAATTACTCTGTTCTACGGTCAGCGGTGGCATTTTCATGGCTTAACCAAAGGCAAAAGAAATACCTTCAAGAAGTCTCCTTTCGTGTTGTATATGGTGCGCAGGAGCTTTGGGTCACTCAAGCTGACCATATTAGGCCCAATTTGGACCGCAGCTCCATACCTCTCATGAAGTATACGCTGCGTAAGATCTGGCCGTCCGCCCCAGGTGTCGAAGAACCGCCATAGGTTTGTGAACTTGGCGAAAAAGGGCCCCGGGATGTTCTTGATTGGTGACCTGATATATCCCCAGATCAGATTCGAGGCGATGAGAATGACGATTGATCCGAAGACCTGAAGGAAAACGCTGGCTAAAAACATCATTACTTCTATACACCAACAGCAGTTTGAATGTCTAAGAAGCAAAGAGGCTTGGGGAAATAGCTGGAGGGGTCTGGGGAGGCTTTTAGAAACGAGAGCCGTATTTCCTTTTTCCTTTCTCCACAGCACCCTCCATCCATGAGAGGTTTAGCTGTCGATTCCCAGCTCACTAGATTGAGAATTGCTGTATAAAAAAAGCAAGTTATGCCACAGCGGGGCAGCGTTCATGGCAACCACGCGATGAGAAGCTGCAGTCGCCATTGTTGGCTGTCCTGCACCAGGGAGCCCAGTGGCCACGCATGAGTGGCGACTACATGCGTGTTTAACCTTGTTAAACGGGCCTGCTGGTTTGTTTGAAACTGTCTCTTGCCTGGGGGGGGGCGCTAGCCGATGCAACTTCAGCGCCCATCTTGTCTGTTGTGGGTGAAGGGAGCTCCCCTCCCCCGCATCGCAGGCTGCCCTGGTTATCGCTAGGAATTGAAGCTATTCGCACCGGTGTCACCATCACACCATGACAACCTTACAGTCGCATTATTATCCTGTATCAGCCAAGTTATCTGTGCCTCTGGATCACTATTATAGTGCTATTTTCTTGCATGCATACGGAGGATTCCATAGTACTCGGTACTTCCTGCTGTAATATCCTAAACCAGCTGGATTGCCATCTGGTAATTAAGGCCATTTGCACTCGATATTGCGCTCGGCACCCCTCTACTTCGTGCCAGCCTCCCTATTTGTCGATCTATGCCCTATCCCTCTCGAGCAACCCCGAATTCAATGCGTACATTACCTAGTATTATTTATTATTATTTAGTTTCCCCCTAATGGCATATTTGAACTTTGAAGATCTCCTAGGACCCGATCTAACATCCATGGATAGCTTCTTAACAACGGAGATATCTTCATCACGAACCTCCAGGAGCAGAGTTGGTTTAAGGATGCACTCCCCCACTTAGTGTCCCATCCGGAGAACCCACTAGGAATGCCCCCTGAGGAATACTGGGCACCGGGTACAGGGTACAAGGTTCCCCTCTTCCTTGCTGCATAAACTGGCTCGCAGCTTCACCGCATCCAGATTCCGGGCTCCAGCTGGGATCATCGGGGATGAATCGAGGAATCTGGGAAATGGGGACGCGCAGTCGGTAGATCGATATCAAGGTGGCCGGGTGGCCAGGTGGCACAAAACCACGTGTCATGATGAATGAATTACTAATAGGGGGGAAACAGTTCGATTTATTAATCCTCGTACCAGCCCCGGGTGAGAAGTGAAACGAGAGAAGGTGGAACACTGGAACAGGAGAAGGGAATAAGGTACCTAGGTAGGTAACAATGGTACCTGACGCGTACGGAGTAATAGCTCGATCTTTCTAGTCATGTCTTGAGCATAACAGCACTATAAGACCTTGACTTGCGACCGAAGTACTATATAGAGAAAAGTACCTAGATATCTAAAGGGAGAATTCCCGGATGATCCGACTTTCTCTAGCCATGAAATGACTTGCCTTCTTAAGAGACTCGGTACGAGTGATGATACTCTACGGAGCGCATATGTCGTCGTCCGTCTAGAGTACTACAAGGCAGCATTGCTCTTCGGCAGGCAATGCCAAACAATATCACACATCCTACACAGCGGTCTTCCAAGACGAGGCAAAAGTAGACATAATATTGGCTATGCAGTCATTGTGCGACTCCAGGTAACCAGGTCTACTCTATAAACTTCGTCACTATCAATAACCCGACATTCCTCAGCCCATTCTACGTATCGTCAAGCCTGTTCCTAGTATATCATCAAACAGAAGATCCACTGTCAAAACACTTTCTTGTTGTCAGCCGTAGCATTTCTGTCAACAAGGCTGTGAAAACACAGGAGGCCAAACAACCCAACCCATCTGCCGCTAGTACCGTGGCCATAATCCGCTGGTTGGTGTGCGCCTGAAGTAACCAATTAACTTCTGTAAGGTATTTGAGAAGCTGATTAATCCTTTGATAAGCTGTAAGCTCGAATTGCCTGATCCTCAACCCACCACTTGCATTTTCCTAAGCTGAGGAAGGTAGAAATTCCTACGTCGGTAATATGGAACACCAGGGGATGCGCTGTCCTGAACGGCTCGGTCACATTTCTCTCGGTATTGTAGGCCTATTTGCTGAGGCGGCGTTTGGCATTGACTGCAACAAAACTTCGAGCTCGGGGTGCGAGGATGCTGCAACATAGCCCGGCATTTGCTCGCTATTGCAAAAAAGGGGAACAGACTTGGCAGCGGCGTCTTATTCCTTTTCTTCGTAGTGCATTCCTTCGTGGCTCGTGACACCTTCTACGACATTATAGATCGTTCTAAAGTTAGACGTATTCGTTTCAACAAAGGTTGCGTGGTGGAATTCAGGGTCGTCTGGAATAGGCGGATCTCGTATACTTCTACCAATACTAAATAAACTCAGGATACCTTGTAGTATTATAGTTGCTGAGGCATTATCAATTGGATAGAAAGGCCAGTGTCAATTAATAGGCGATGTCTTATGGGTGGAGATATAAAACTAGGAGGGGAAGAAGAATATGGGCAAGGTGTTGAAGAGTAAAGCACTGATATGATGGCCTGAGCAGATCAATGCGGCTAAGAACTGAAGATGGAATATTATGGAGAGCTCATTCATACAGTGTATATTTCTCTCGTGGCTCGTTCCCCATTCGCCCTCCCGACAAGTCGCCGCTGCGTGGCTGTTAGCCACCAACATCGTCACCAACATCACGGCGAGCACCAACAAGTTGGTTATCTGCACTGCTAAAACACCGATAGCAACTAAAGGCGCTTAAAACTTTAACGCAATATAACGCACTTTTCATTATAGTTTTAAAGCTCCATAGCTAGATGACATTCGGAAAGCAAAGCCGCCTCTCAATCTCAGGCGCATAATACGTCAAGGCAGTCAGGCGCCGCATAACCAATAAAGTTGCTAGTTCAAACGTTTGATAGACTAGGGAGTGGCGCGGCCTCAAGGTCCCCACCATGATAATGGCAATAGACGGAAGCTATTACATGTCCAGGCTTATGCTCGCACTCAAGGTCGAAGAAGACTAGCTTCATGCTGCTTAGCAGGAGGCCCCGATAGAGACTGCTCCAACCGACGATGCTGTTCGACCGGTACGTGTAGTAATAATTTTCACTATTGAAATGGAACCATATTCTTCGTGAAAACACAAAACACTAATTGTGTAACTTAGGATGCGTGATACATCAGCTATCATCAAGGAACAACGTCACTTGAGATTCGTCGTTGATGCCATATTAAAAGCCCTCTTATGTCGATCTTTTGAGTCTCAACATAGCGGCTTCGAGAGGCTACGGATCAATGAATGTTTCAAACTTAGCTTCCTAATCGGCGTCCCATAAGGTGTCTGCAAAGAACACAGCGCACTCCCAGTATCGGGAATGCCATCCAGTCATCTCCCAGTCCACAATACCTATCGGCCTTGTCGTCAGCTCCCCGCTTCTCCCGGGCCGTGATATTCTACCTGACTAGGCGACTCTATGTGAAAGTGCTTGGGTGGTCTTTGATAACTCGTGGGAGACATCAAGCAAACCATTCTGAGCTCCATGGGCGTCGATCATTCAAGTCCTACGGGTTTTGCGAATGAAGAGCGAGACCTTGGTGAAAGTTCTCCAACATTGTAAAACGGCTAGAGATGCGTGGATCACTACATCCTCTCCAACCAAAGAGTCCACGTGGAAGTGGACAGGCAGTAGCGTCTCCGAGGATGCCTAGCGAGGGAATAGAGCGTATATGGGTAAAGGCCTCGCTGATTTGACCGCACACAGATACCTTCTCGTTTTCCGAGAGCTTATCCGGCGCGTCGCGGAGATTCGCCCAGAAATCAATTGCATAACCCAGGTAGAGCACCTTATCTTATCTTCGCGGTAGATACCGTACAGCTGTGGTGTTGGAATAGATGGGCATTCCTCTAACAAATAAAAGCGCTGGCCGTCATTTTTCCGAATGTACCACGAATCAATTCCCGCCGATAACGACTTGTCCATGATGACAGAGATAAGTTCGCGGTTTGCCCGGATAGTGCTTCCTGCTTTGATCTCCTTTGCAGATGGGACGGAGCATGGGAGTTAGTCAGGGGTTCAGAAATATGGAAGGTTGGGTTGTCGAAAGAATACGCTCTTGGCTGGTTGCATGAAGCACATGTAGTGTTATTGGGTAGAGGTGTTGCTGGACGTTGAGATAGATGCATTGTACCTACGTACCTAGGCGTCGTCTCCGGGTGTCAGTGACAGTCGGGGAATCGGAAGTCGACGAGGGCTGAGAGTTGGCGTCTGCTGATGACACAACAGCAGAATGGGGAGTTGTGGCATACATAGCCAGTGCGAACCCTTGTGTATCCTATAGAAAAGGAGGTCTAGAACTTGGAAGGCGTAATACGAGTACGGTTGCCCATAGTACGAAAGTTAATGACTAAATCCTATTCAAACGATGCACATTTAGTAAAGTATAGAACAAGCTCAATTCCACATGATACCTCCGCTTACGCACCGAAACGCCAGGTATATTAATCCATACCTAAGATTGTCAGGATTCTTATGAATTGCGAATCTGGAAGATACTTTAGCAAAGGCGTAAGGATGTTCTAATCTGACCATTCCCATATCTCATATAAGTGGTTCTTTCCACTCCATTTCCCTCCAGCTTCATCATCAGCGTTGAATCCAGGCCAAGCGTGAATCGTCAATCCATTGTTTCCGTAACCATTCCCAAGCCACTTACCTCTAAATCACCTAATCCTTCACCACAATCCCATACTTCCCATAAGGGAACCTTTCCAAAGTTACAAGCTGCTCGCCTCGTCCATCACCTACCACTCCGAGCTGCTCAACATCAGTATGTGCTTCCTCCCCTCTCCCAGCCAGAACCTCCTCTTCCCTCCCCTTATACTGAGCTGCCAACCCAGCATGTGGCACCCATACAACCCTCATACCTGCCCTCCTTCCCGCTACCACCCCCGGAATTCCATCCTCAAAGACTAAACATTCCTCAGGTTTAATCTCTTTCTCGCCCTCTCCAAGACTCTCATTGATCGCATTCAACGCCACCAGGTAAATATCCGGATTCGGTTTCCCCCGCCCCTTGGGAATCCTAGGATCATCACCTAAAACCCTTAGATGTGGTTCAAACACACTGAACAAATCATCTAGATGGGCGGTTTTGATATCGAAATGGTGTTTATGACTCGACGTTGCGAGCGCTATGTGGATTTTCTCTCCTGTTCTTCCGGTTTTCGCAGATTTCAAATCCAGGAGGAGTTTTTCCACTCCTGGTAGAGGCTGAGCCTTTTGGAATTCCCGCTCTTGTATGACGTGGAGTTTGGTAGTGTAATCTGCCGCCGAGACAACGGAGGTGATGTTTGCCCAGGCAAGCAGGAGAGCGATTGCCTCATGCGCGGGACGGCCTTGGAGTTGCGATTTTATGTCCCAGGTTATGGGCCCCGCGGAGTAGTTTTTGAGCATAATGTTGTGGCATAGCGAATACAAGTCCTCCGTATTGATTAGAAGCCCATCCATATCGAATAGGCAGGCCCTGATGGGTAGGAAGCTGGGGCTATGTTAGAATTGATACTGAGCAGGAGGGGAGTCAGTCGCACTCTGTTCTAGGTGTTGCGTCCATGCTGGATGGCTATTCAAGATTCTATTTTTCTAGAAGAGGTGAGGTGGACTGTTGATGGCCGGTAATCTATAGTCTTGAAAGTATTGGTTTTTCTGTAAAAAGTTGCAACTCCTGGTATTTAATATCGATATGATTTGAGTGTTGAGACGGTTAATAAGCAAAGCAGTCGGCGAATGACTCAACAATGTTGCGATGAGAGAAATTTAATACTTTTTCGCATGAAGTGACCAGTGATTCGTAAAATTGGGACAACTATTTTCTGTCACTAAAGAGATTTCTGTACGCAATATATATTTGTAGGATCTGGATGTGAGTGAAGTACAGAAGAGTTGTCCTTCGCAAAGGTGGGGGTCCAAATATCTCAATTTCGGTCAGACATTCGCATGACTTGAATATCTCAATTACTGTTAGATATTTACACGACTTGAATACTTCAATTTTGGTGAGATATCCGCGCGACTTGAATATCACAATTTCGGTCAGATATTTCGCGATACAGGATTTATCTGAGTAATGGCCGTTAGGCCTTGAATACTAGTGAAAAGAGTTTTGCACCAAATTCGCCCGAGACTGCACCATATCTAAACCCCGCGCTTCCCCATACCTGTATAGTTGTATTGCAGTATAAAACCATCTCAATACGATGGGAAACTTCTGAATATGGAGATCGATACCAGTTAAAATTGAGAGTGTTGCGCCAGAATAACAGTATGGGACTGGCCCGCTGGTGGCTGCATCGGGTGGAACCTTCGTCGGTCTACTGTACCGAGGTTGTCATATACTTTTATAGTTTGGACTAGGTAAACAA
Organism: Venustampulla echinocandica; assembly: GCF_003357145.1. NCBI lineage: Eukaryota > Fungi > Ascomycota > Leotiomycetes > Helotiales > Pleuroascaceae > Venustampulla > Venustampulla echinocandica. The sequence continues at coordinate 3,161,047 of NW_022474206.1, read as the reverse complement.
AACGAAGACAAGACCAAGCCTAGAAGCTTACCACGTTTTCTTTCCTAGCTTAGAGCCTTATCAGACCCCTAGATATGGTTACAGTCCACATAGTTTTCCTGGGATCCAAGCCCCTCCGTAGATGGCATCCGGTTAAAAAAGTGGCTACTTCGTACCTGCAAGGGACTCGTGATGTGTGATGTCACTTGGTCTGCAGCTGCATGCTTGCTGTAAAAGGAACCTGCATCACCCCACAACAAACGTGCCCTACATGCCTCGAGTCTCTGCCTGGAATAACACTTCTCTTGTAGGTTAGCAAGTAGGAAATTTGAGATTTAGTGTACATTAATGTACTATCGATAGATACCGTTTGTTTTGTAGAGCTTGCTAAGACATGGTTTTTTGTTGATTTTGCAAATGAAGATGATAGATAGTATTACCCAGAGGAAGCCGTGATTGAGATCGTGAGAGCCCTGGATTATAAATCCGGAGAGTTCTAGAGACGTGAGGATACCGAGGGAATCGATAATGCCTAGAAGTCCATATAATATAGGAATACGCGATGTGGAGATTTCCATTATGATCCATTGTGATACATTACTATGTACGGAGGCTGACTAGTTTCCCCCAATGCCGATGCTGATATCCCGACCAAAACGCCAGCCAATGCCTGTGTGCTATGCTCGCAAACTCCGTTTGAAAAGAATTTCCTCTTTAGACCATGAATGATTCGCCGCAACCGCATTGTTCCTCTGCTATCCGTTAGTGGGTGGTGATCGTAATTCCAAAGAGATAATACATACTTGTGTTGGGATTTGAAAACACAAATCTCTGGCTGAGCTTGTCCTCCACCCAATCCATCTCACTACCAATAATACTAAACAGTGCTTTGCTATCAACAAGCACCTTTACACCGTCTTGTTCAACTTGTTCATCGAACATTCCCGGCTTGTCAACATATTCTAGGTGGTATGACAAACCACTACACCCGCGATTCCGGACTCCCACTTTAATAAGCTTTGGATTGGGCTGGTTGAGCAAATCCTGCAGTTGCTTTACTGCACCGGACGTGAGTTTTATAGGAGCTTTGCGTGCTCGTAGCTTTGGTCTCGGTTTCGATCTCGGCGCGGTGGTAGGCTTCGACTTTTGTGCTTCTTGCTCCGTCAAACTGATGCTGGTAGTCTCTTTTGCTGGCTCCCCAACTGGCATCTCATACTGCCCAGTCTGCTTCGGTGGTCGGGTGTTATTAACCTCTGGCGTGCCGCCGGAAATCGAGGTGTCAGGAATGCCCGTGTTTCGAGGTTGCAGTGGCGGCGGAGGTTGACTGTCTAGGGAATATGGTTGGTACGCAGTGCTAGTTTGCATTTTCCGTTTGGACGACGTTTGCGCAGAGTGTGCTGAAGAGAACAATCGCAGGACATGTTGGCATGGCCGCAGCGAGGACGATGTTGGGGAGGCGAATCTGAAGACCAAGCTCGATGGCGACGATGACGCTAATGGCGCAAAGACCCGTTGTACAGACATGTTGATGACCGCTGAAAAAGATTTGAATGAGGCAGTTGATTATCCGCAACAGTGATTGTTGGGATATAAGAAAGGTAGTGACGGTGCTCAGTTGGACATTGAAGTTCGGGATGGTTCGGAAAATGAGGTGATGTTATGAGCAGTTCCGACCTGTTCCAATCAGCAAGATCGAATTTACAATGTACCGAAGTCTAACCGACCGCCACACTATCATCACGTGTGGGAATGAATCAGCCAGCCCCATTTGGCGCCTCAGGCGAAAAGGCAACAATAACTTTAGAACAAAGAACCCGTAGCGGCCGCTAGTAGAAGATCCCGGCGCCAACCTTGTTCACTACTGCGGAAAGTCTACGCATGTGCTTGAAACATCCTAAGAAGTTCGACAAAGCAAAATAACACCAGCTGCGACAGCAAACCGTTCTATCCTCTACTTCCGACAATACTATCGTTTGCTGCCATGAATTATGGAGCCTTCTCCTCTCACGCAGCAATCTCGGCCTGAGGTGTTCCAGCAGAAGATTGTGGAGCTATACGAGGCTTTGTTCAAGGTGGGAGCTGAACTATATCCATAATGGAATTGAGTATACGTTTCAATTGCTAATCCTGTAGTAGGACGACGACGAATCCAGCCATGAGAAGTCAGAGGGTTTCTGGCGGGAGTTTTTTCTCTTGCGACCCGACAAGGCCACATTGCGCAAAATCCTAGATACTTTGAGTCCGGGCGATCTATTACAGATTCAGGTACACAGTTATTGCCATGTTCAAATGATCCTGCAGAGATAGACCTAATTCCGGTGTAGTCACAGACACGGCAATTCTTTTTGCGCGCGGTGGCATGTATCAAAGCAGGAAGCGCTCCAGCTGATGTTCATGCTCTTGATGTAAGTTTCTGTGGCCCCGGTTTATGCGGCGAGGCTGACTGCGAAGACCCTCGCGGCTTTCCTTTCTTCAGTACTTTCAAAGAAATACACGAATCAGAGCTCCGACATAATAAATGTATTGGCGGGGTTAGACCAGGTGGATGCCGTCTTCACGGATTTTGTCGCAGCGCTGGACGTCACAATAAGAACTGGAGCAGCATGTAAGACGGCAGTCGCAACCTCCACACCCTGGAAGAGTCAGACTAATACAATCGCAGTGGGCACCCGTCAAAAAGCCATTGATGTGGCACTCGCGCTTGTCTCTGGCGCACACTCGACGAGCCTTCTTTCATATTTTACACACCGCGATCTTTTTCCTTCTCTTATGAAAGTGGGTTTTCTACCTGTCGCTCATGTGTGCCACCATTGACAGTAGACAGTTTATTCAAGACTCTGATACCACTTCGCACGCTTTGAAGCCCTTTATTCTACTTGGCTTATTGGCAAATTACAACAAATTCGAATTCCAGAATCCCTATCGGTTACGACTGGACGATTTCGTCAATGAGGGAACCATCCAAAAGATAATAAGATCGGTTGGATATACATGCACAGCTACCAGAGGGAAATATGTGGCATTGCAAGAGGATCTCCCTGAAGGGTGGTCTATTAGCACGACATTGAATATGATTGGATTGGGAGCGATCGCCCCTGGTGCGAAAACAGCTACTCCAGTAATCGATCCAGAGTTGGCGAAGGAGATGCTTGCGCAGCTGTATGTGAATCGCCCTCCTAGTATCAATCCACTAACAAGTATCCAGACCCGGGAACGAAGCTGCCGTCCTTCTGGCTACGTACGATTTCGCACATGCGAACAAGCTATTCTGTTTCAATTTTGTGACTCTACCCGCAGAGAAAGGTCTGGAGGCTCCCATTGGAAGCTTCGTCTCCGTCACCTCTTACTTCTTACAACACGCCCACGCTTCGCTATGGACAGCCTTATACTCCCATCTCAACCTCATCATTCTGCGACTTTTAATAGAAGACCAAGTGTTGTGCAAGAGGATATGCAGCGACGAAAGCAAAATGTCGGTTAGACTTTGCCGGCAGAGGTCTCCTTATCTGCCTTTTGTTCGAGGTGATAGAATGCTTGCGGCTAGTATCCTGGATACCATGATCGATGGCATCAATCATAATTTAAGGCGACGTCTAGATGTAGATCTCTATCGCCGTTGCGTAGGTATCATTCTACGACTCATTTCCCATCTCTCTCGATCTCGGACGAGGCTCAATTATCACTGGTCGGAATTATTCAGGTCACTTTTATCCCTCGTCCGTTTCCTTACTACCTACACTGAGGACCTGAAGAATCTGAACAACATCGACTCCCTTTTAGATGATCTAGTCAACCTCATCGCGTTATCTCTGTCTGCTGGTGAAGCGTTCCTTCCAAATCCCGCTGCCTACGATGACCTCTTTTACAAGCTTGTTGAAACCGGTGAGATTCTGGTCAAATTCCGCGATAATTATGACCTTGGGAAGCGGCCCACCAGTTCCATAGACACTCTGATCAGCGTCACGACACATTATAAGCAACTCCTAGCAGATGGAGCTCAAGGACGGAGAGGAAAGCACCTAACAAGCGCACAGGTTGCGGGGGTCATCAAGCAGGGCTATGAGACTTTGAGTATCCAAGCCAAAGAAGGCTTGGACGGCTGGACCAAGTATCGAGAAGCGGATGAGAGAACTTTCTTGAAAAAGATAGCCAGGGCAGCCGTCGAGGATGTTAAGTCACTAGTAAAAGAAAGGTAAGGTGCTTTGACACATCTTGCTTGCTAGGGGGTCTCCTGGATATGATATGATGACGGGAATAAATTAAGCCACTTCCCATGGTTGGTGTATTACGGAGTATTGGGAGATTTGTAGGATGAGTGTCTAGTAAAATGCCCAACTAGAATAAGTTCACAAAGAAGGCCCAGACGAGTCACCTTGAAGAATCGGATGATCTAAAAACGAGACGGGTGAGGCTTATATCTCACTGCCTTGCGATAGAGGCTGAATGCGTGAGGGCGCTTAAGGATATGAACTTCAAACTTTCTGCCTAGACTCGGCGGCTCATACTACAAACTAAATCATATGATACTTCAAGTTGTGGTCGTAATTGGGTGAGGTTGGCGTTAACTGGCCGCGGGGCATGGCGCTTAAAGATCGGGGCCTTGTGCCTCGAGGGTTCAGCGACAGCGAATCGCAAGGCGGCTGAGAAAACGTCTGAAACGAAACATACTCACGACCCGCGATAAATGACTATCTTCTTCTCCGTCTCCATCTCTCCACTAAAGCTTCAAGACAGGTTTCGTGTTGCACCTCTGGCCGCCGACAGATGGAGGCTTGCCATGATAGGGCTTTTGTCGCAGCACCGCCCACTATGAGCCACGAGGTGCTCTGTGGCTTTAACGTTGATCGTGGCTCTGGATGAATTGGCTGGTATTGAATCAAACTGCGCGACTGGCATTGTGAGAGTGGAGTAGCAAACAATGGCCTACGGTAATCTTTCGGCCGATCAACGGGAAGTCGCATCCAATGCCTAGATGCGACTTCGACTTCCTTGGAAGAATTGCTATCAAAAAGTATATTGCTCTATGCGACTTCGCCTGCCATGGCTGCGCTGGTGCTGCTGTGCAGGGCTGGTTTGCTTACCAGCTGTTTGATATTAAACCCCATCCACATTCATAATTTTGAAAATGTACCAAACTCACGATTCTTACTCAGTACCATTACCTGTTACCACGATAGTGAGACGAGCGGCTTCCAGTCGCGGTTTCGTTGTCGCGACACGAATCCATTGGCTGCGAGAGTCTCTCCGAGAAAACGGCTATTTTGGGATTGCGCCGCCAGCGACAAAGCAGCTCGATGCCAAGTCGACAATACCAAACGACTGAGTATAGCTATAGGCGCGTGACTGGGGTTGAGGGATTGGAAACAAAACCATTATTTCAGTTTCGCATCTTTGTAACTTGTCGGGTTCTTTATAAGTGTATGTGGTACCCGCCTGCTCGCTTCTGCCATTCACTTTGTTCTCGCTCATCTCTTTTCCTATTGTCCCCTCCATAATACCTTGGAAGCCATTGTGAATAACAGCTGGCCTGAACAATAACATTTTCCTTTCTTCTCCCTCTACACTTATTATTGTGGTTAATTTTTACTCGTTCACCACCGCCGCACTTTTTGACAACACGAAAAATAATTTACCTTTCACTTTTTGTAACAAGATCAACACCACTTTTAAACAACACCACTCCTAGAAGTTACCGATACTGAGAAGTCTCCGCTGGTCGGATTTAGACATTCCCTCATTTCTCATACAAAGATGTCGTCCGCATGGAATCAACAAAACCAAGGCTACCCGGCCGTACCACCTACCCTGAACGCCAACAACAACTTAGAGATGCACGATTACAACTCGCATCAAGGCGCTCCTCCAAATACGATCCCCAACTACACCCCCTACCTTGGTCTTCGAGCACGTCTATCGCAAGTATGGATCAACAGATGGACTATCTTACTAATTCTCATCATTGTTCGCCTCATCCTCGCAACTAAAGAGATCGATAGCGGTGTCACATCCGCCAAAGGCGAAGCACTATCAGCATGTACGAGTGTCGAGCATGTTGGTAGCGCCATGGCATCCATGCCACATTATCTCGCAGGTGGTGTTAATTCGATGGCGGCTGATGGCATCACCAAAGCTGTTAATGGAATGATGGGGATGTTAATGCTCACTGTCACCGGACTGGAGGAGATAATACTATTCTACATCAACATGATGACTTCGACCTACGTCTGTTTGATTACCCTCGTCATCTCTGGAAGTTTGCATGCAGCCATCGATATGATCGAGCAAGTCGGCGATTTCATGAACAAGAGCATCAGCGGCATTACCGGCGATATGGCCAGCGACGTTAAGGGTTTCCAAGACACCCTCAATACCTTCCTTGGCGCTCTCAGTATCCCAACTGGTTTGTTGGGAAGCTCGAAAACCCCACCAAAGATTGATCTCAGCTCCCAGATCGACAAATTAAATAGCATTCAGATCGACCCTACCAAAATGGATGCCGATCTTACCAAACTTAACGCCTCTATCCCAACCTTTGCCGATGTACAAAATTTCACCAACAGCGTTATCCGATTCCCATTCGAGGAGGTCAAGAAGCTCATCAACGAATCACTGGCCGCATACACCTTTGACAAATCCGTGTTCCCGACTCCTGAGAAAAAAGCATTGACATTCTGTTCGGATAACTCCAAGATCAACGACTTCTTCTCAGGTCTAACCAAGGTCATCTCCAAAGCTCGCACAATATTCCTTGTCGTACTGACACTGGCGGCCGTCCTCGTCTGCGTTCCCATGGCCTATCGAGAGATCTGGCGCTGGCGCACTATGCAGCAGAGAGCTGAACTGGCTCAGAAGCAAGCTTTCGACCCGATGGACGTCATCTACATTGCATCTCGACCATTCACTAGTACTGCTGGCATCAAAGCAGCTTCGAAATTCAAGAGCACGAAACGCCAAATCCTTACCCGCTGGTGTTTCGCGTACGCTACTACGCTTCCTGTCTTATTTGTCCTGGGTCTAGGCTTGGCTGGCTTGTTCAGTGCTCTCTGCCAAACCATAATCTTGAAGACGATTGAAAAAGAAGTGCCTAAGATTGCAAATGAAGTTGGGGGTTTTGCCGATGAGATTGTTGGCGCAATTAACAACTCTTCTGCTGCCTGGGCTCACGGTGCCAACACTGTCATCAACACCACCAACGCCAAGATCAACAACGACGTCTTCGGCTGGGTCAATACATCAACAACCGCCGTGAACAATACACTCAATACCTTCACCGACGAAATGAACAAGGCGTTGAATGTGACATTCGGTGGCACAATCCTCTACAAACCCGTTCAAGGATTGATGGAATGTCTCATTGGACTCAAGATCGCCGGTATCGAGAAGGGCCTTACTTGGGTCCATGACCATGCCCACGTTGATTTCCCTGGATTCCGTCCAGATGTATTCTCTCTTGGTTCAGCCGCCAGCGTCGCTCCCGGCGCCGATTCAACCGACTCATTCCTCAGCAGCCCAGGTAGCGCCGCTGCCGACGATGTTACAAACGCTGTCGTCAAAGTTGTTAACAAACTTCAAGAAGGAATTAGAACAGAGGCTATCATAGCCGCATGTCTAGTCAGCGTCTACTTCTTCATTGTCCTCATCGGCGTCGTAAGAGTCTTGATTGCCATGTGGAGCCGTGACAAAACCCGTGCCGAAGGTGGTCCTACCGACTACACAGGAAACAATCGAGGTACCGTATCTCCACGAAGCCCTCCTCAAAACTACGAGACCGCCAGATTCCCCCAGTTCGGAGGCCCCGTGAGCGCGGTACAGCCGGAAAAGAGCCCAAATGCGAACATGGCTTGGGGTGCTGGCGGTGCTGGCGGGGCAGTTCCTAATGAGCGATTTGGAGATGTGGGACTTAGGAGCGTCGAGGCTCATATCAAGCCCGGGCATGAGAGGAAGAGCAGCCACGGGTATCTAGATGAGAAACGTCAGGAATGCTAATACGATTCCGACGGAATGAGGACAGAGGGACTTTAGAATTATAATTAATCATTTCATATTTAGAGCGGGCGTTTTAAGGCGGTCGGAGTTAGTGGAAGATAGATAGATCTGGCAGTTGATACCCCCAATAAACGTTAAATAAATAGCAGCCTTATTTGTCTCAAAAGTGTTCATGGTTATACGATGTACGGGTGAGATCGACCTGGGAGATACAATGGGCTGCAGCTTTGGTTTTGGAGTCATGAATCTGATTATGTAGGGTACGGTTTAAGAAAGGAGATACTTCGTAAGGCCTATGTAAGCTTACCTGGGTAGGTTACTCAATTACACACTTCCTATATCTGCGTGTCCCCAGGGCAGGCATACGGAGTATGAGACTCGGCATAAAATGATTCAAATGAATTTCATCCCAAGTGATGAGAAGTGGTGACCCTGCCGTCAGCCGCACCGGTAATTAATATATCCATGAGGGGGAACCAATGTGCAATGTGCATCCTCCTCCGTAGAGCTGAAGCTTCCGGTGAGTTTTGACGTGGGATTTCAGGAGGAGTGCTTACCTTGCAAGGATTTAGCTATTTTGCTTACCTTACGTCGGTTGCCTCTTACTGTACCTATTATCGGGGATGCCGTTGTAGCTAGGTTTATGGTTTCCCCGGATTTCCTGACTTGGACCTTTTGGTGAGCCGTTGTCTGGACTTTCGATGCGGAGGGCGAGTCGGGGGTACTCGTATATTGAAGCCTCAAGAAAGAGATGGTGTGAAGGCGGAACTGAATTAGGGGGGCGGAGTGATCCTCAGCCACTCGATGAAGGCCGATCTACCACCCCGCCCGAACCCCTGTGGCCGTGCAAGCAGCACACAAAATCTCCTTGCCAAACAACCACAACATCGGCAACTTCGACAACTTCGATACTCTAACGTTTACTCGCAAGAGGGGTGAATTTAACCTTTTGGCCGACTTGGTACACTTGCCTTATGCGTGCTATGCTCCGCTGATCAGATGTGCTACCTACATATCCTATTCTGCATCCGGCACGGCCACCGCTCCACGTGAGCCCTCAGATCTTACCTATTCGCTCCGGCTCAGGATACTTCTCCGCATGCCACACTACCCGCTTCAAGAATCACAATGGCGCTCCACATGGTTGAAGGAAGGCCCAGGGAACGAGGATAGAGCCGCTGAAGGGTAACGTTTAGAAGGTCCCATGTTTGAAGGAATAGGATTCGCCAGCCGTTGCCGAGTGGTCACCTTGAAGGCGGCTGCTTACACGTCGAGGTGTTGTTTCAAGCCTCAACCACTCTTAACAAGCGCTTCGAGACGACTTCCCCTCCACATGGGCAGCCCAAGCCAGGTGTGCCCGCCTTGCCCTGGCTGGGGTGGAAATGCAAAAGATCCAAGCATGGACGTGCAGGTACCATGGGTTAGTCCGCCGTCGGTCGTTGTATCGGACCCTTTTTCTCTTCAGTAGTAAGAACCAAGCCGCATGCATCCTGCACACGGGGAGAATCCTACTTTAAGTCTAGTTGTAGTATTTCTTGTGGTCATTCGCTTTCCTACTTGGGGGGTGTGCTTACACGACGAGAGTTCGGATTGACAGCCCTCCAAGTACCATGGAGGAGTAACCCGTCTTTGAAGTCAATAGCTATAAGTACTCACGAACCCCACCCCTCAATGTTCTTTTCAGCACCCAGCCCTCTCCATTCACTCTTTCCAGGTTAGCTGGCTTTTTTACAACCGGATCAAAGCTACCTCTTTTGCTTTTGATCTCATTCCAGGCTTTCATTCGCCCACCCTCCCCCACCTGACAAGATGTGGTCGTCTTTGCAGTATGCCCTGCTCCTCTGCTTAGCAGGTGCAAATGCTTTGCCTCATATTGCGGAGCGGGATATCCCCGCGGACCAGCTCACACAATTCAAGCTGTTAGCTCAATACGCCGGAGCAGCCTATTGTTACACCAATGTGCATAGCACTGGAAAGAAGGTTTCCTGCTCTGTAGATGGCGGTTCCTGCCCAGCAGTCGAGTCGTCCCAGACATCCATCACCGCATCTTTCATAGCGTAGGTTTTACTCCTCATGAGTGCAGTCACGGTGCTAACGTTTTGCAGTGGTGGTACTAGGACAACAGGCTATGTCACGGTGGATGATACGCATAAGCTCATCGTTGTGTCCATCCAAGGAACATCCATCTCAACCAACCCCATTGATGTTCTGACCAATCTCGATGTTGAGCGGGACAAGACCTCTATCTGCGGGACGGCCAACAAGAATGATGGATGTTCGATTCACGGGGGTTTTAATAACGCCGCTAATGACGCTTTGGGTCCTGTCAAGGCAGCTGTTGCGACTGCTAAGGCTGCACACCCTGATTATAAAATTGCAACGACAGGCCATTCTCTTGGAGGCGCTGTGGCCGCGATTTTGGGAGCCTTACTTAGGAACAGTGGGAACAATGTTGATATTGTAAGAACCCCCTTCCATGAACTCGAAAATATTCAGCTCAGCACTAACACTCCAAAGTACACATTCGGCCAACCCCATATCGGCACGGTTGACATCAACAACTATATCCAAAGCCAAGCCCCCGCTAAGGGCAACAACTACCGTGTAACCCACTTCAACGATATTGTCCCACAACTACCACCTCACTTCCTAGGTGACTGGGACCACTTCTACCCAGAGTTCTGGATCAACCTAAAATCTGGCAACGTTGGTGCGACCAATGTCAAGGTTGTTCAGGGCAGTCTCTACTCGACGGCTGGTAATGAAGGCGCGACTACGGGGAGAGGTATCATTGCGGATATTATCGCGGGAATTCCGGCGCATGATGACTATTTTGGGGAAGTTTCAACATGTTAGTCCTCTTCCTCCTGGGATAGAGGACAGTTGGGTTAGGGAGTTTAGGGCTGGAAATAGTCATTTGATACCCTGCATAATTTAAATAAACTTTCTAAGTTTGGTCACTCGAGATGTTCGAATTGCCTGTCTTATTCGTATTAAATTTTCCATTTGAGCTGTGAGATATAACTTTTAATCGCTCCCCCACCACCGTCCATGTTCGTGGTATATGCAATTCCCCATGTTTTACCAATACATCCGTGGAGTTTGATATCTCCATTCTATGCAAGAATATCCCAAATCCCATATATGCTATGCAAGATCCAACCCCACAAAATATCAAGGTAGCGTCCTCATCACCCCTTCAAATGCAACCAGGGCCATAGCATTCGCGGGGAAAGCCCTCAAAAAGCAAGGTAAAAATCCCCTCCAATAACCCCTCCATCCACTCTCCCTATAAACTGCGGTCGCCGCATCTTTCCACCCCTTAAACATCCTCGTCCCATCATTAAGCCCGCCAGCTAAAGGATCCGTCATAATCCTCTGCTTGACCACATCACTCGGATAACTGCAGCACCAGAAAACCTGGGCGCTCAGCCCGCCGGCCCAGAAATTAATGGCCGGGACACTCAAGTTCGACTTCTCACTTAATAATTTGGTGAACAAGTCGTAGGAACCCCACCAGCAGAAGAAAAAGCTGCGAAACAAGAGGGTGGCAGAGAGGCCATGGTATATACCCCGTATCCCGTGGTGCTTGTAGATTTTCCGCGCGCAATCAACTGGCCCCTTGTATAGCCTCTCAGACTTCTTATTCGAGTATTGGATCTGCAAACGCGCTTTGATGTGTTCTACTGGCGCAGCGACAAAGCTTACCGTCGCACCCGCCATCACGCCCGCCATCGCATGTCCAAGTGTAGGCAGCTTATGCAGCTTTCCATTCTGGAGAGGGATGTCGCTCTGCGCAAAGCTTATGGGGGAGGCGAACGTGTGGTGTGGGTTGAAGAGGGTTCGGTGGAGGAATTTGCGGTAGAATGTGAGGGAGCCAAGCATTATGGAGTCCATGAACATCCATCCTACTAAGGGAGGTGTGGCGCCTTTGTAGAGCCCCCGGACGCCTTCGTGCCGGATGGTGAGGAGGAGGCATTGGAGCGGGCCAGAGAAGCGTGTCGCGTCGGAGGTTTGGAGACGGACTTTGATGGTATCGAAGGGGTGGCCGACTGCGAGGGTAGCGGTTAGTATTTATTTTCTCCCAAGGTATATAGTCGACCAATTGACTAGAAATTACACTGACAGCAGTGTAATTAAGGCCAAGGGGGACTCAAGGATGACAAAGATATTGCTGTATAGAATAATATTTAGAGCTCTGCTCTAGATATACTTACCGCTCAACTTCGTAATGCCCGAAAACACACCCGCCACAAACCCCTTGTAATTCTTACCGTTCCCCTTCTTCTCCATCACCGCTGAATTTTTGGGGCCGCCGGTAGCCTTGGACGTGGAACCCGCATGGCTTGTTGTGGTTGTGCTTGTCGACATAGGCAAGTTAGCTCCAGTGCAAACGGGTTTGGTACCGAGGCTTGCATCAAAGCTGTACTCCGTGAATCGGTCGAACTCGAATCGATTATGGGCTGTATCAAGGTTTCGAACAAGAGAATTAAGCGTTCTAGGAAATAAAATAATAGTATATTTTATACAAGATGGAAAGGATTCTCAACTCCAATGGCTGGGCACAATATTTTGTACGGGAATATATAATCAAGGAGCTAAAATACACCGGTACTTGCACTTGTAGTCAAAGTACGTAGGTACCTACATAGGTGCCTTATCCACCCGCACACCCCTGCACATCAGGTAAGCACGCCATACTAGCAAAGATCAGCAGGGGTCAATATCTGCCCCTCCAAACCCCATATATGGTGGGGGTTAGTTCCTCCGGAATATCATCATATTAACATAAGGCGCAAGCAACCGGGCTTCAAGTTGTGCTCTTATAATCTGCCAAAGCTGGTGGTTCATATACCGTTTGGAGGACTAAACTAGTCAGTCGATAAGGACTTCTCGATCTTCATTTTGAATCCTGCAAAGATGTTGTGCTGAGCGCAGAGTTTGTTTGTGTTTCTCCGTGCGTTCCGGGTGTATACAGACCTACATTTACCCTCATTTCTATACCTCCCCGTTATTCTAAACCTCATTATCTTTATTGGCTATATCCAGGATGGCAGAGAATAAACGAGTAACGGAGTCTCGGAAAGGCAAGCACTCATTCTCTATTCCCAAATCCATACACCGCATCATGAACTAATTATCTTTCCAATACAGTCTGGACGACATTAATAACCAACACCGATTACCTTCCCGGCCTCCTAACCCTCGACTACTCCCTAAAAAAGCACAAATCTTCGTACCCGCTCGTGGCCCTCTACACCGATGCCTTCCCCCCTGAAGGCCACGTGGCCCTCGAAGCCCGCGGCATCCCGAAACAGCGGGTAGAATATCTCCTCCCCAGCGCAGGGAAAGATTACTCCGAGGACCCACGCTTCTACGACTGCTGGTCGAAACTTACGCCCTTCAGCCTCGAGGAGTACGATCGCGTGGTGCAGCTGGATAGCGACATGTTGGTGATGAAGAACATGGACGAGCTGATGGAGTTAGACCTTGATCCACCGAGTTTGGGAGGGAGGGGGAAGAAGGTGTTTGCGGCGGGCCACGCGTGTGTCTGTAACCCCTTGAAGAAGCCGCATTACCCCAAGAATTGGTAAGATATGATTCCCCGTTTCTATACGTACACGATGAGGGGGTGAATAGATATGGACGGGGAACTGAGTAAGAGGGAGGGCATAGGATCCCGGAAAACTGCGCATTCACCACCCAACACTCAATGCGAGAACTCGCGCAATATACCGCTCCCGCCACCACCGCCAGCCCCCTAGGCTTCATGAACGGCGGTCTCCAAGTAGTGAACCCATCCAAGGAAATATACAACCTAATCCTCGCACACATGGAATCTGACGCAGTCATTAACATGGATTTCGCCGACCAATCTTTGCTCTCGGACCTGTTCAAGGACCGGTGGGTGCCGCTCCCATACATATATAATGCGTTGAAGACGTTGAGGTGGGAGAGTGTGCATGCCGATATTTGGGACGATGAGAGCGTGAAGAATGTGCATTATATTTTGGCGCCGAAGCCGTGGGATGATGTGGATGGCGAAGGGAAGAATATACCGAGTGATCCCACGCGTGCGTGGTGGGTCAAGGCGAATCAGGAGAGGTTGGCGCTAGAGAAGGAGAAGGGTATTCTGATTGATGAGTTTTGAGACCGTGGAAGAGCGTTTGATAGCTTGCTTGAATAGACTTGGAGGACGAGTAGCCCGTTTCCAAAGGAGTAGTTGCAGCTTTTGAAATAGAACTTATCAGATGGCCATCTCGATTTAACGAGAAATGCACTTGATTTGAAAAGGAGAATAGAAGAAGTACCTGGGTATCGTGGTATATATTTATACAAGAAAGCGTACTATACACGCTATAATAGAGCTTTCCTTAAGCATAGATCTATTCCATTTTGGTAACGCCACGCAATGCACCACGCCACAGCCAAACACATAATTTTAAATCCTACAATACACCATCAGCCTCTCGAAGCCATGCCTTCGCAAGGGACTGTGCCAATCCAAGTCTCAAGATTCGCAGTACATCATCTCCAGTCGTGGTGGCCGAGATCCCCCGTCGCCAATCCCACCCCCGCTTTACATTACCCTTCACTAAGACTCCACTGCTTCCCATTGACTGCTTAAGTTGAGAAGCAAGCATTGAGCTGCCAACCATCGAGAAGCTGCTTGTTCCGCTCGCATTTGAGGTTGATTTCCGGAGCATATCAGCTGGAGATGAGCCTTTGAGGCCTGTAGCTGATGCGATTACGGTCCCCAGGAATTCTGTGCAGGCCGAATATACTCGAGGTCCAGCTACTTGAAGGTCCTCAATGGCCTTGAGTAGGATATCAATTTGAGAAACGGTGATAACACTATCCGGCTGGTTGACAAACACCATCGCCTCTCCTAACAAGGCCAAAAGGAAGTCGACGCTCACAACTGCACCTCGATCCTCGTCGTATAAACCGCCGCGAATGTTATCATCCGAGCTTGTTATGACCGCCAACAATGCGGCGGCCGCTTCTGCTTTCTTCGACGCAGTTCCCTTCCGAGATTTGCTTCCTGTAGCCGGCACGAGTTCTTCATCTCGAAGATCATAGAACTTCCTGAGAGTGGCATAGCCGCTTAACATTTTGTGGAGAAGCTCAGCAGCTTCCATATCCATCTGAGATAATTCCACTAGGGCCGTTTTGGGGGATTCTATAACCCTCCTTAAATGATCATCGAGTTCAGCAGTTGGCGGAAATGCCATTGATTGCACCAGGGAAAACGAGATAAGGAGGTCCAACACGTCTTTGACCTTCTCCGGCTTGTGGGAAAGGGCATAATACCACATTGCCTCGCCGTAATTATGAGTACCTTCCGCAAGCTGATCGGCATATGACTAAAACAATTAGCAAGGGCTTCCATATTCGAGCATATAAGTCTTACCTCTGCCGTACTCTCAGCGTGACGACCCATCCCAATATCCTGGAGTAAAACCCAAAGTCTGTCAACCGTATGGGAAGAATCTAGATGGAAGTTTTTCAAGAAATCTGAAACCATCTCTTCTGAGCGAGCAGCAGAGTCGAGTCGTCCTAGAATGGCAACGGCTAATTCCCAACCTTCCCTGGTAGTCTTTGGCTGGCCGAAATTGGGCAAACGCTTAAGCGTTCCCCGGCGTGATAGAGACCTAGCGTAAGCAATAAGGGTCTGGTCCTTGACTCCATCCGATTTGGTAAGAGAAGGATTGATTCCGAGGACATCCATATCATCCTCGTCCAAACTGCCCATGGCGATAAGATTTTGAGGCTCAGATGGCGGTAACCAACCACCGATGGTAGCCACTTCTGCAACAGCAGAAGAAAGGGGGCCTGACCACGCTCGTATGAATCCTATAACTGCTTCAAAATCCCCTTCAAAGAGTGAAGCGAGTCCAACCTCGACCGGATTCAGTGTGTTGACTTCAAAATCCGTTGTCTCGGCAGTTGCAGACTCGAATGCTCTTCGAAGCTTGCGCAGATAGCTCTCTCCATCAGACTCCCTAGATGCGTGATGAGCATGAGATCGGCCCAAGGCTACTCGCCGATCATCCTTAGCCTCATCCCACCAGACCAGCAAGCCAATAGTAGCTTCACACCAGTCTTGGGCATTCTCAGCGATGGCATTGGTATCGCCCATTGCAAGGTTGTAGAGCGTCACAAGATTCTGATAGATATGCCATGGAACCTTACTTTCAGCCTTTCTCGCAATCCTGCTATAGGCAGCCGTTGTGCTGGCGTTAGGCATGCCGAATCTGCTTCGTTCAAAAGTTGCCGAGTCCTCACGGTCTCTGTTCCGGCCTTCAGCAAAGCTTTTCAGCTCTTCCAAGGCCTGAGAAACTCTAAGGCGGAAGAGTGTCCAATCACTACCACGTATATTCCAGTCGCCATTAACAGCCGGACACTGGGCAAGGACCTGAGTCGCGGCATTAACAACCATTTCAACGTTGGCTAACGCTTGACCAGCAAATCCAGATGTATCTCGAATATCGTCTAGCCCAGCTCGAGCGTGTCTCCACCCGGCGGTTTTTAGGATGTTTACAACTGCTACCACCTTCCCACGAAGAAGCCCGTTAAAGACGGTATCCCAGAAGAGCCGGTGATTGGCAGGACTGGGCCTGTGCGCTTGAACCTCCTCAAATTGTGACGGGTAAGGATCGTGATACTTGTACATCCATTCTAACATCGTCTGTGTGAGTGGCCTGGGTTTGGGTTCAGAAGACGGGTGGTGGATCTGCAACGCAAGGCATCCTAGAAAGTTGGCTTTCGCAAAGTTTAACTCATTAGGCCCAGGCCCAATAGAAGTCGTATATTCCTCAGAATTATAAACTTTGGTCCTGTCATGGTACTCGGCCCAAAGTATTGTAAGCTCCTCGGAAACGTCGCTCAAAGTCTGCTGAACATCGCGTGGGTACTCGATTCCTTCCTCGTAAAGCCTTGTAATTATAGCTTCGGTACCCAATATCAGGTCATCGCTCTCATCTATTTCCGGTAATCCCATCTGGCAATATAGATCCTTGGCAATATTTCCAAACATCGAGGCTTCATCAATTGAGGAATCCCTCAAGCTCAACGTGCCCCCAACCCTGCTTCTCTTTAATGCCCCAGGAGCGTAAAGCTGCAGATCTGAAATGGTGTGCTGTCCGTTCGATTTTGACCCGGGCAGATCAGACCGGTAGTCGTCCATATCTGCATCGTCTTCATATTCTTCATCAGGCTCCGCATCCGCATCTAAGTCGCCATAAGCTTTGTTAAGGGCCCGAGACTGATAATAGTCGTCTTCCGGATATTCCACCTCGCTATCATCATCCTCGTCTTCGCTGCCTTCGCTGGGAACTTGGAACCCACCATGGGCCGAAGCTTGATATTCCTTGCCGGAAGGGAAGCGCTGGGTTTCTATAGAGGAGCGCAAGGAGTCGGGATATGGCAAAGAATTGGACTCGTTGAATGCGCTCTGCGAAGGATTGAAAATGTTTTGCTGGGAGAAGGAGAGGGGCTTTATCGCGCCGGTAGTACCAATCGCAGAGCTGCCGAAGAAGGACGATGGCGGAGGCCCAGCTGGGGTAAAAGACCCAGCAGATGAAGGTGGTGGCCCAGCTGGAGTAGTTGAAGGATTCGATACGGCGAATAAACTCTTCTTCCCATTGCCTGATCTTCGGTCTGGTGTGGCTGGCGGACTTGAAGAGAAAGGGACTTGGTAACTCATGTTGGCCGACCTTAGGCTAGGGAGATGCGATCGTGAAAGAAGTCGTGTGCAAGCTTCCAAGCTTCAGGTCCCCTTTCAATAGCCAGCCGGGATAGGCAATGCGCTTGTCGTGGTCGGAAAATTCGTTAATGTGTTGCAGATGCGATGTGAAGTCACAGTCGGAGACGCACGTAGTAGATATTCTAGTACGAACGAACTACTCGAGGATATATTTACAAAGCTCTCCACATAGACTAGCGGGAAACCTTAAACGCGTGCGCCGACCCCACCCACAACGCGACTTCTACAGGTACGCCCAAGTCCAACATTTTCAAGATCTTGATATCTGGTTTTCTTCTTCTATAAGCCACCTTCCTGATCTACTGCCGGTGCCACAATAATGCCTAGGTGGGTGAAGGATCTGCTTTCGCGGCGGATGTTCAATTCCAAACTAATTCGGCTTCTAGAGAAATCATCACCGTGCAAGCTGGGCAGTGCGGTAATAGCAGTGAGCACCAACTTCCCTACAGTATCCTAGACAAAATATCAGATGCTGACTATCTGGTTGTCAAGTCGGTAGCCAATTTTGGCAACAGCTCTGCCAGGAACATGGCATAAGCCAAGATGGAAATTTGGAGGAGTTCGCGACCGAGGGCGGGGATCGAAAGGATGTATTCTTCTACCAGTCTGATGACACGCGATATATTCCCCGGGCGATATTAATAGATTTGGAGCCCCGTGTATGTATTCCAGCTGAAATACGCCATCCTTAAATTCTGTTGGTATTGAACTATGGCTGATCATTCTCAAGGTCCTTAATGGCATTCAAACCGGACCGTACAAGAACATATACAACCCGGAAAATTTCTTTGTGGGAAATAACGGAGCAGGGGCTGCAAACAACTGGGGGGATGGCTATCAGACTGGAGAGGTGGTCCATGAGGAAATTATGGAAATGATCGATCGAGAAGCAGATGGCAGTGATTCTCTAGAGGTAGCTAGTTGTCTCGAACATCAACAACTAAAAGTAGCTAACCTCCGCAGGGCTTTATGATGCTCCACTCTATAGCCGGAGGGACCGGATCTGGTCTGGGCTCCTTCCTCCTCGAAAGACTTAATGACCGATTTCCGAAGAAAATTATCCAAACATACTCGGTTTTCCCAGACACAACGAACTCAGGGGATGTCGTCGTTCATCCTTATAACAGCTTGCTATCCATGCGAAGGTTGACACAAAACGCGGACTCTGTGGTAGTGCTGGATAATGGAGCTTTGTCTCGAATCGCGGCCGACCGGTTACATGTCCAGGCACCATCATTCCAACAAACCAACCAACTAGTAAGTACATATTTTCGATAGAATATTTAGCCGCTAACGCTCTACAAATAGGTATCTACAGTAATGTCAGCTAGTACAACTACTCTTCGATATCCCGGCTACATGAACAACGACCTGGTTAGCATTCTTGCTTCGCTCATTCCAACTCCTCGATGCCACTTCCTCATGACATCCTACACACCGTTTACAGGGGACAGTGTTGAGCAAGCGAAGACTGTTCGTAAGACGACTGTCCTAGATGTGATGCGTCGCCTTCTTCAACCGAAAAATCGGATGGTATCCACCATTCCTGGAAAGAAAAGCTGCTACATCTCAATTTTAAATGTGATTCAAGGAGATGTAGACCATACAGATGTTCATAAGAGCCTGCTCCGAATTAGAGAGCGGAAACTTGCAACGTTCATTCCTTGGGGTCCAGCAAGTATCCAGGTGGCATTAACCAAAAAGAGTCCTTATATCCCAATGAACCATAGAGTTAGTGGTCTTATGTTGGCAAATCATACCAGCATAGCTACGGTAAGCCCTATCCTTTGCGGTTGATGTTACGGAGCTAACTAGTGGTTCCTCCAGCTTTTCAAGCGGATTGTTGGAAAATATAATACTATGCGAAAACACAATGCATTTATAGAAGGCTACAAGAAAACTGCCCCATTTTCCGATAACCTCAATGAATTCGATGAGGCGAAAGAAGTTGTGACGGATCTGATTGCAGAATACGAGGCTGCGGAGGAAGCTGATTATATGAATCCTGATGCCGCTGCATCAGCACCGGCCGGAGAGACAGGAGACAAAAGGGCGCCATGATCTGCTTGCTATGAATAGGACTAGGTCGGGTTTGGAGTCGCGGTTATTGGTATATACGGCATAGGCGTCTGTGTACATGGATGGAATAATGATACCAATTTGAAGAGGTCTCTGATGTCATCTGCGTTTTTAGTTGTGGGTTTCGACTAAGTCATTAACCATGTCCACTATTATGAAGTTTAGTGCTTTCCACGGCTCTACGTTTTACGTCATGGCCATTACATCGCGGAACTAACACCCTATATATATAATGAAGACTAAGTTTCTCCCCCGTCTCATTCAATCGATGTAAACACCGCAGGAGCCAACTAAAACCAAAAAAGACATCATATTCCCGAACCATGTAAGCATCCGCCCTCCCCCTATATACTATATGATACCAACTACTAATCCCAGCAAGCGAAATGCCAGAACAATCTAAACCTGATCTCATTAACGAGCGCAAAGCCGGCCTCGATCTCCCCGATACCCCTCCAGTAGCATCCGACTGGAACTCTCTAGATGCTCGCAACGTCAATGTCGGTGCTGGTCGTCAACGGCGAGCGGAGATGCCAAAAGAGGCCATGTCAGGCAACGATCCCCATTCTACAGCGGGCTTGCGGGAACCGGCTTCCGAGGGTAGTGGTGTAAGAGATGCCGCTGGTATCAACATGAGTGGCCTTGGACGGCAAGGAGAGGAGCATTTATAGGGGTTGCCAAAAGATGCCAGGACTAAGAAGTAGCTCCTTTGGTGAGTTGTGTGTATTATATAAAGGGCTAGGAACTGCACTTAAACCAATAGTTTGATGTCCGCAAAGAGTTGCACTTCAACACTGAACTGAACTGCTCCCCTTGGCTGCAATGATAAATACCTCATCGTATCGTTCAAGAGCCGCATTAGAAATGGGGCACTTCAAGATAACTCCCTTGAAAGGTTTAAAAGTACCATAATACGATAATTGTCTGTTGTGAAATTCGTCACACAATACACTTCCTGCAACTACACTTCATATCAAACGAAACATATTATCCCTCACTCCCCTTTTCATAGCCACTGGTTTTCCGTTCTCGTACTCGAGGCCGGAAACTCCTCCATCGCCTGAGATGCTTTCCAACTTTAACTTGAGTTCCTCGTCAAGTTCAGCAACAGTCTTCTTTATGGGTTTGGACTCCCCGGCACTGGAGCTCTGCGCTTGTTGTTTAATTGGGGACGGGTCTTTTTGTTCCGCTTGTGGATTCTAGATAATAGCTGTTAATTTATGACAAGTTGTGGGTTCTTTTAGAAGTGCATTTAGTACCTGTGCTGGGTTGTTTGATGCTACTTTCGAGCTGTAAGTTTGACTAATAGCTTTCTGCAATGGCCTCTGCGTAGATAGTAGTACTATACGCCTCATCTTGGTTTTCCATGCTTTTTGCGGAGGAAAGTACAAGACAAGGCACGTATCGCGCAGACTGCGGAATTAATTTTTGGATCAACGTCATACATGTCCAGGTACCAGAAGAAGTCGACACGGATCCAAGGAAGAAGGCCAACCATGATATTACTTACAACCACTAACCATGTGTTTCCCCTCACTTCGAATCGTCGGACACGTGATTGGGTTCGCCTCATCGAAAATTTGTTGCCTCCCTCCTTTCCACTCGTCATTGATGTCGCCTCAGACCCAGATTCCAATCTATGACAGTTTTACCACCAATTATCTAGAATTCCCACAGCAGCTCTATCACATCCTCCACATCAATATGTGATCTTTGTCCGTTGTGGAAGGCCCTGGAATTGGTTGAATAGTGTTATGTCATATTTGCAGCAGCTATGGTGTTATAATAAAGCCCCCTAAACAAAATATGTGACATGCCAGAAGTAGCTTTATTCAATTCAAAAGACATATTCATTTGAGCTTTGTTGAATTGAAGATCAATTATTTCATCCACCTTGGAAATTTTTCATCATGTCTTCACAAGGTCAAAAGGTAAGGACCCCTTAGCCACTCTCCTTTCCAGGAGCTTTACTTTTGATATGCTGTGATAGCGTCCTGTTTCGAGACCCTACACTTCATATGCCGTTGACACCAGACATTGTCTAAGCAGACATAGTCGACCCTGATCAGCTCAATATGTCAATCTGAGCAGACCCAGTCTAATCAAAGTGCAGGTCACATATGGCCGAAATGCGCCGGAAACTGGCGAAAAGCCAGGGCCTATAGCATCTGATAGCCTGGCAGCAGAATCCAAGAGAGAAGGAGCTGCTTTTTCTTCCAATATCAACAGTGAACCACTCGGGGTATCAGGTTCTAACTCGACGTTTGCCAACACCAATACTTCCGGGGCCCAAAAGCTCAACCCTGCATCTGATGCCAACCAGCGTATACAACAAGAGGACAGGGCCAAGGATAGCAGATCTGGACCTCCTGGTGTCTCCTACCCAACATCCATGGGTGGACAGGACCAAGATGTTGCAGTTGAAAATATTAACTTTCAACTTGACGACGGCTCGTACAAAACTGGTTCTGCCGGGGGGGGGGGGTCTACTGCGGCCAGCAATACTGCACCCTCGTATGTGAACAGCCAGTGGGCCAATAATTCAGCAAATCCAAAGGGAAAGAACTTGAAGGAGGGGGGGTTTGACAGCAACCCCAAGAACCACGCAAGTTTTAATTCTGAAATTGGATCGAAGGATGATCCGGGAAGGCTTGCAGAACTGAAAATGCAAAAGGAGGCTATGGAGACGGCCGGTCAACGATCAGTGCCTGGCAAGAAGGGTGTGCCGGATGATGGTAATTATGGTGTTCTAGGAAGTGATATTCAAGCGTAAGGACGGGCTGGTAGTAGCCAAAGAACGGTAGCTTAAAACCCCCATTTTCATCACTGAATGATTCTGTATACTTCCTGGTTGGCGAGTATGTCTTAGAAGACTAGATTTCTATGCCCATACTAGAATGGAATTTATGAGATGGCGTTGATTTTAAAGAAGCTGGAGCGCCAAGTTTAACTGTCTGCAGCCCCTGAAGCGGGGCGTGCATACAACACGAGAACGCGTCTCCCAGCTGAACTTCGCGTCTTCAAGTCCAAATAATGTTGGATATCTCAGCACCAACACGTATCACCCCTCGAATCCCTTTCCACTTTCCACTATGGTTCACTGCCCAATCTGTGGCAAAGCAGTTAAACCCAGAGATATAAATAACCACATTGATTCGGGCTGCACATCACATCTCGACACAGGATCCCCGCCACCCGCGCAGCAAAATGGGACCTCTTCCCAAAAGCCTCCCACATCACAAAAGCCCTCCCTATCGAAGTTCTTTCAGACACCGGCAGCGAAGCGTGCAACTGTATATCCTACGCTGAAGATAGAAGCTAGTCCAAGTTTACGTCTGCAGCTGAAAACCGAAAGCAATGACGCGTCTGCGCCTTCAACCCAGGCACAACGAAAACGGTCATTTGACGAAGTTGTTCCTACGACAATACAAGAGCCGGAAGCTTTTGCCGATATAACAGAAGACCCACCGAAGAAGAAACCAAAAATAAATGCTTTCCAGAAAGCTGCGCCGTTAGCGGAACGTATGCGCCCACGGACTTTGGATGAATGTATCGGTCAAGAACTAGTCGGCCCGCAAGGCGTTCTGCGGGGTTTAATTGAGCAAGATCGAGTGCCGTCTATAATTTTATGGGGCGGCGCGGGGACGGGAAAAACTACAATTGCCAGATGTATTGCATCGATGGTGGGAAGCCGGTTCGTGGAGATCAATAGCACGAGTTCAGGTGTTGGGGAGTGCAAGAAGATATTCGCAGAGGCAAGAGGGGAATTGGGGTTAACAGGCCGCAAGACGATATTATTCTGTGATGAGATACATAGGTTCACGAAGGCGCAGCAGGATTGCTTTCTCGGCCCCGTGGAGAATGGACAGGTTACCTTGATTGGAGCTACCACGGAGAATCCATCTTTCAAAGTCCAGAATGCCTTGCTTTCACGATGCCGGACTTTCACACTTCAGAAACTCACGGACGACGATATCCTTCAAATACTAGAGCGAGCTCTTGCCTCCGAAGGCCAAGATATACCCTCTGATCTGATAGATGTGGAGTTCTTGAAATATCTAGCAGCCTTCTCAGACGGAGATGCTCGCACGGCCCTCAATCTCCTCGAGTTAGCAATGTCGCTATCAACTCGTCCATCCATTACCAAGGATGAGATAAAAGCCTCATTAACGAAGACCCTCGTATATGATAGAGCCGGTGATCAGCACTATGATACCATATCCGCGTTTCACAAATCCGTCCGTGGCAGCGATCCAGATGCAGCACTCTACTACCTAGCTCGGATGCTGCAATCAGGGGAAGACCCATTATATATCGCACGCAGAATGGTGGTCATTGCCTCCGAAGATGTGGGATTAGCAGACAACAGCATGCTCTCCTTAGCAACCAGCGCCTACACCGCTGCGGAAAAGATAGGCATGCCCGAATGCCGTATCGCTTTAGCACATGCAGCAGTTGCGTTGTGTCTAGCTCCAAAGAGTACACGCGCATACAGGGGATTGAACAACGCGTATACCGCATTGCGAGAGCCAGGTGTAGCCAGCCTTTCCATCCCAATCCATCTGAGGAATGCACCTACGAAGCTGATGAAGGAGTTGGGGTATGGTGACCAGTATAAGTATAATCCTAATTACAAGGAAGGGAGGGTTGTGCAGGAATATTTGCCTGAGCAGTTGCAAGGGCGGACATTTTTGGAAGAGAGAGATTTGGGAACCGAGATTGATCCTGGGGCTTGGCCTTGATCATTGCTTTTTGAAAATTAGTCAGCTTGGACTTGTCTTATAGTAGCGGCATTGCGGTGGTGTTGATGGAGTTTTTTGTGAAATATTCCTGTCGTAGACTTATACAGACGGCGCATCCTAAGTCCTCGCGGCGTATGGACGTCTTATCATAATTACTGTAAGAAACTATAAGTTAACCCCTCGGAGATTATTTACATTTCGACTAAATCAGACAGGTGTTGTGACCACATTCCAAGTCTCCAGGGTATCGGCACCCACTGTTGCAGGCCATAGTTCATCGTACATCACAGAATCTACCTATCAATTGCCTATACTCCTGTAACAAGGGCCACTCAACCTCACACCTTAAGTCATATATCCTCAATTGCAACGCCATTGTATACTGCGATTCGCACATTGACTTCCAGATATGGTTAGCTTGGCCATGAAGAGTCCTACCTATATGAATACAGGACTCATTGGCAATATTCAAAACCCTGCCAAGGTCCCCATCGAGATCGAAGATTAGGTGTCTCTTCATGTTTAAACACATTTTGGTTGAGGTATGTAGGCTATTTCCGCATAAGCATCCTTGTGGGTGTCGAAACTCGTGAAACCAGGCAAGGAACTACTAGTTACATGTATTAAAGCACACATTCTGGGCTTTCGATTCGGAGCAAATGGGGTTTTTTGAGTTTCAAATATGGAAAACGGTGGTCCAGAATTGATAAACGTTTGCCAGTGGTCACTAGAATGGAGCATGGGGGTTTATACGAGTTCCTCCTTCAGCAGGTCTAAGTCTCCATCTTCTGTTGTCCCCCCCTGTGCCCCTCTGCCCCATTTAAACTCTCTAATACGACAATTTCACCAGATCCTTCTTGTTTTCGCAGCGGCGTTACTGCCTTATGATTTATCCCCGAGAGCGCTATGAGGCGTCATTTTACAAACGGGATGTTATACCGTCCTCACCTCTGTAGTAGTAAGATCAGCTTGCCAGGGTTTGAAGTCGTCCTATCATGTCCTACCTAACCTACTAGCACTACCGTCGCCGTCGCTGCCGCTGTCACTGTCGCCGCTGGTCTGTCAAAGTCAGCCTGCTCTACTCAACACTGCAGCATTAAGCTTAGCCTACCTACCCTACACAACCTTGCCACATTCAGGGCAGAGGTGCATAAGTATTAATAACATATTATTTTGCGATTGACAGAGTGTGTTATTTTAACAGCAGGTATTATATTGACAGCAGGTGTTACGTTTATAGCAGTATAAATCTACAAATATATGTGATCCAAAACCCTATGGCGTATATCCAAGGAGAAATGAGACACATCCCCTAGCTACATACCCAATCAGAATGACATGGCGTTCCTTCTGTGTGCATTTTGGGCATAAGAGCTCACGGCTGAGGGTAGTTGGTTCCCTCAGGGCCAACTTAATAATGTGATTCAGTATAAATACAGGAATATATGGTGGCCGAAACTCCGTTGAAAAGGAAATTCTTATAATATCTGCGTGGAACACCGCCCCTACAAAACCAATAAGCAGTGGCTGATGATATACCAGCAAATA
Organism: Venustampulla echinocandica; assembly: GCF_003357145.1. NCBI lineage: Eukaryota > Fungi > Ascomycota > Leotiomycetes > Helotiales > Pleuroascaceae > Venustampulla > Venustampulla echinocandica. The sequence continues at coordinate 3,134,944 of NW_022474206.1, read as the reverse complement.
CATCACTCATTCCCACTGATGCAAATAGCTTCAGGATTATCCTTTGAGTGCCTGATATCCTTCTTCTTCTGGTCAACAGGCTGACCGACATTGTGGATAAGGTTACGGCCAAGGAAAACAACAGTTCAGGGTGGGTTGTGTGTTATAATATGTGCGATTGCAAGTGCCCAAAGCAGCATTCCCACAACTTTGCAAGGGCCGTATCTAAATATACTTTAGTTCGCTCGTAAGGATCAAAGTGTATCGTTATCAATCGAGGTAGACAATTGGCGGCCCATACAACCAAAACAAGAATGTTACTTGACTAGAGAAATTAGATCTCTGTAAAATCTAATTCCAAAATTATCGGAGAGCTTTGAAGGTAACATAGTCAGAGACTACGCCCGCTTCCCCCCACACAGGCATGGGATGAAGTCTAGGCCACACAATCCTTGTTGCGCGAAAAAGGAAATCGATCTCGAGAGCATATCATTATCAGGTTGGGTACCATCAGGGGACGTGCAGTGCAATCACGCGGCTCATTCTTAAAAATAAAATTAAACACCAAATGCAGTCGTTCCTTCGTCCAACTCTGGTAACAGCTAGAGGAAGCGGCAGGAACAAGCCACAAGTGAGGCACAAAAGTTTCAGATAAATTAGGATCTCGTGCAAAATCCTTTACTTTCTTTAAAGTAACCCTGCGGGTAACTACGCCGCAATCACATCACGGCCGCAGCGAGAATACTAGTACTCTGCAGGAGTTGAAGTTGTAGGAACGATAGTAGTGGGGGTAGAAACTAATAATAGGTAAAGGATGGACTATAGAAGCTCGATTAATGTTTAACGTAAGAAGTGTAAAAGATAGTTCTTATACGTAGGTACTTCGTAGACCAAGAAATTATGAGCATATGAGGTCTCGATGGCAGAGGGTGTCCAAAACCTTGGCGCATTTTGTTAGTAAACTTGATAAATGTAGGTATGATCTCTTACACTAAACACACCAGCAACATAAAATTTTGAGCTTGCTCAATTATCCAAATGGCTCTGATCAAGCAAACAAACCTTCACACGCTCAATCGAGCAATAAGAGGTAAAACCTGGGGTATGATTATTCACGCCTAAGGCCTAACTAGCAAGGGTGTGGATGTCTGTCTTAGTTTGTCTTGAATAAGGCTTGAAGGGACATCATCGAGGGCTCAAGCTTTAACAAGCCGGCCGGCCAAGGTTTGTACCTCTCAGAAAAGCCTTGTTATCCTCAAAGACTATTATTTATTTCGACCATAACTTGCCATAACGCTCACTAGCGAACAAGGACACGCGCCACAAACGTCGGGCAGACCGAGGCAGGACTCAGGAGGCAGGTCGCAGCGCCACCAGCCGGCGTTCTCCCTACTTGGGGCGAGCTAAGGCGTCGCATCAGACGACCGCGTGGAGACAAAGTACTGCTCTGATTTGTGGCTTCAAGCCTGCTCAAAGCCAGCTTATCAGCTCGGCTTTATTTGAGACTCCAACTTTCCAACTTCAAGGGACAAAGACACAGGATACTCAAACATCGAGACACCGTGAGGCTGCACTACTACGCAGGAACCAAGACATAGTGAGGCTCTTTGACTTACTGATGTAGGCAGATATATTAGGCAGCTCGATGGGATTGCGAGAGGTGTGTAGCTCTAGCAGTTTATACCCCTAGGAAAAGGGACGCAGTTGCATTCGGTACACGACCATGCTTGTGCTACGTACAGAGTACATAATTACCATTCTGGCACCACTTGGCGATAGAATCGTTGAATTATATCACCTCATTTGTACACCACACACCATACAGTACAGTACATACCTCCCCCAATCACAACTGATAGGCAACCAAACGCTGCCTCGGCCCTATTTCTCTCGTTTCGCACTCCCCGTCTGTCCGTTATCATCCATGTCTCGTCGCGCGCGGGGAACCTGCGCAGACTCGTAGAGGTCCAGGATGCAGCCATCGACCTTCCTAATCAGGCGCCGCCATGCTACCCCATATCCAGACTGTGGCTGCCGCCCCTCGTCGGTCTCGAAGTCGCCCAGATAAGCAGGATTGGCCATGGGAATCGCCCGCGTTCTTCTAGAAGGACTGTAGAAACCGGGAACTGCCCAGAGCCGGTTGAAAGCGCGCAGAAGTTCCCTGCAGGCTGCGGGATCGACAATTTGGGCGTTGGAATTGCACTGAACTTCCCACATATTGCTTGCGCGTTTTTCCAGATTGTCTCTCGATGTTTCAGCGCCTAAGATAGACAGATAGGCAGATGGATCATGGGTGGTCTCTTTTCTATCGTACGGAGGTACTCCGTATGATTTTCGTGTTGCGGGGAGTGGAAATGAGAGCCGGCAGAGCACTACTGGGTAGCGAGAATGTTGGTTGGTTGTGGCCGTACGGAGCACAGGCACTTCGTAGAATCTATAATTCGACATGTCTTCGAGAATATTTCCTGAATAAGAGCGAGAGGGCAGGGTGTCGCAGCCATATGGATCCTTCCCGTTCTAGGCTTGGGAATATCTCACATGTGCTTTGCGGATAGATCTTGGGTGCGTTAAATTGCAAAAGTAAGGCGTGAATCTTTGCTGAGTCCTGTCTCCGTATAGTGCGGAACGGTTTGTGCAAGTGACGCCTAAGATCCAGAATGAATCAATTGCCACGCCAGTATCTCCTTATCTCCCTTTACGCTACGAAGTACTGCGGAGAGTCCTCAGTCAGTAGTCTCCAAAGGAGGGGATGGTCCTGAAAGCCAAGTCTAGGGGTTTATCTACAAGCAAACGCTAGCAACGGAGACCACCTAGGCCGGCGCTAGAGCCTAGGGCGTTCCCGCCTGGGATATTTCGAGCAGCCTTTCATAGCTCAAGCCTTTGGGCGCCTGAAACGACATTAATCATTGGCTAATCGCGATGCTTTGGGCGAAGCGACGAATGGCGATATGTGAGGCGGGATGCTCTTTAGTCTAAGCTTTCGGTGGCCAAACTAGCTCGGGCTCAGCGTCTCGGCGGGATCGCCGAGAGAGCTGCGCGCAACCTACCATATGCTAGCGATTTCAATAGAACGATAAACATGATAAACATGATAACCATATTGGAATCTTGATCATGGGTCAGATGGGGGTGCGAATCATATCGGCTGCGTCTTCCTCTAACCCAAGGGCGGGTCTTGAGGGCTCTCATCGATAGTATACGAAGAGAAGCACTGCGCTATCGTCCCACCACAGTGGCTTTAAAGTTTGGTTCGGGTTTGACAAACGGAACGGCCACAATACGTGCCTAAATTTGGCGTTTTGGGCGGCGAGCCACCGCAGCTGTTTCCACTTCCTGCCCCGTACTACTCCTGAAGAGTCGCAGGCGAAGCAAGATCCCAGGCTGGCTCCCACGAGGGTGCGATGCCAGATCTGAAGGGCACCAGAGACGGTGAGTTTTGATACCCTCGATACCGTATCTACGAAAGTACGAAGGACAGTACGTACTTTCGTACTTTCGTACGGCAAGTAAAATTGCCTTCGCCGCAGGGGTCCCTGCCAGGAAACATGTCGTGCTTTCGATTCCATACCGAGTACACAAGAGCCTGATGATAGGTCGCGTCGCCCTCGAAGAATCCCAACTGCTTGGATCCCGTTAGTATTCTTCAGTGCCTATGTTGGCTATGCCGGTGGGTGTTTACTTACTGCTGTGGACTGCCACGGCTCTCGCCGGGGGCGTGTAATTGGCGTTGGAGTTGCGAAGGGCTCCATATTGATAGTGTTGGTTTTTGGCGTTACTCCGGAGAGTGCTTGGGGTTCCCGGTGCTGCGAGAACAGGGGTCCACCTCACCCGCCTGGCCACGACCTGACGACAACATTGCAGATTCGCATTATTATTGCAAGGAGATTGAACGAGATTGAATGCAGCCCTGGGAAACGTCCAATCACTGCTATCGAGGAACATGCACCGGACCACCCATGGAAGAGCCTTTGTGAGAGCCCCCAAATAGTCGACAGCAGGGGCGGAATGGTGCTGTGCCCCGAGAAATCTCATCTCAGCCTCTGGTTCGTCTGGCTGTGGTTGCGGAAGTGCTAATAAATGCTATGGCAAGTGTGGTCGAGGTGTCCGGGGTTGGCTGGCCTCGGAGCATATCCTTGTTGATCTGTCTCTCCGAAGTAGCAATAGTAACATCAGCATCAGTACTTCGTATCGTGGTTGTCGAGGTTCTGCACCAACGAGAGCAGCAGGGACTCAGGGAGGCCTGCCAGAACGAGGGCAGAGCATGGGTGGGCGATGGGCGACAAGCATGGCCGCCCTTGGATCTATCAATCTTTCCTCCTCCCCCATCCCAGCGGGCTTGTGGCACCCTAATCATATATTCCAATTACTCCAATTAACCCTCTGCCTGCCTACTCTGGTGCAGCAAGCAGCAGTAAACTGCCAGTGATACTCCGTCGTCCTCTGTCCCGCTGTGACCACCGCCCTGTACGCGTATATATCAATAATGCCCGGCACCCGCGTCCCCTCCCTCCCTCTCTCCTCTTTCAAATTCACCTTCACCTTCAACCTCCCATCGCCGTCGCCCTCGTACCATCGACGCAATGGCAACCAACGAGAAGGAGGCCGCCATCATTGATGGGCCGGAATATAATGCCAATGGACATACCCAGTATGTTGATCCCGTCACGGGAATCGAGACCAAGGAGGGCCGCATTCTGGAAGCTGGCGAGATATATGGAAACTTGGCCGATGCTGAGGAATATGGATACGTGACTCGAGGGTATGTTGAAAGCAAACTGACGACGTAGTCGGCCACAATCGCTCATGTCAATCTCCTTCTAGGCTCAAGTCGAGACACATCCAATTCATCGCCCTGGGTGGTACTATTGGTACCGGTCTATTCCTAGGTATCGGAGGTGCCTTCACCCAAGCTGGCCCTTTGTCGGTGTTGTTAGGATACACGTTCACTGGTATCGCCATTTTCGCCATGATGCAATGCCTTGGTGAAATGGCCACATGGCTCCCACTCCCTGGCGCCATTCCTCAGTTCTGCGCTCGTTATGCTGATGACGCCTTGGGATTTGCTGTCGGTTGGAACGTAAGTACTTTGCCATTTGTTTTAACCACCGGGGAATCTTCAATCAGGTTGCTTTGCTTTCGGCCTGCTTCGTAGACTAAGCTGTGGTGCGAGAGTGTATAAAATGGTTCAGTGATAAAGGCTGACTTCAATCATCTGATAGAATTGGTACTCGAACGCCATCACTCTCTGTGCCGAAATCTCAGCCGCATCCATCGTCATCGATTACTGGCACCCCGGTGTCAACGTCGCTGTATGGATCTCCATCCTCATCGTTCTTGTCATCGGCCTCAACATCTTTGCCGTGGCCATCTATGGCGAGGCCGAATTTGTTTTTGCCAGTGTCAAGATCATCACAATTGTTGGGCTCTTGATTATGGCCTTCATTATTGACGTTGGTGGTGGACCAAAGCGCGATCGCCTTGGATTCCGCTTCTGGAAGGATCCTGGTGCAATGCTTGAGTACGATGGAACAGGCGACGCCGGCCGGTTCTTGGGTCTCTTCAGCGTGTTGGTGAATGCTGCTTTCTCGTATGGTGGGGTTGAGCTCGTGGCTGTTGCTGCTGGTGAGGCTGAGAACCCTCGCAAGAACATCCCCAAGGCTGTTCGCAGAGTCTTCTGGCGTATCCTGTTCTTCTACATCCTAGGGTCGCTGGCAATCGGTGTTCTCGTTTCGTCAAAAGATGAACATCTGTTGAAAGCACAGAAAGACGACGCTGCAGGCGCTGCTCAATCCCCATGGGTCATTGGCATCCAAAATGCTGGCATTCCTGTTCTCCCTTCAATCATCAACGCCGTCATTTTGACTTCCGCCTCCTCGTCGGCTAACGCATTCTTGTACACCGGATCCCGATATCTGTTTGCTCTTGCCCAAAACAGACAAGCTCCACGTTTCCTCCTTCGCTGCAGCAAGGCAGGTGTCCCATACTGGTGTGTTTTGATCACGGCCTCCATTGCATGCCTGACCTATCTTTCCGTTGGGAAGGGCGGTGCTCAGGACGCATTCCTGTGGTTCCAGAACTTGACGACCATCGCCTCCCTGTTCACCTGGTGCTCAATTTGTCTTGCCTACATCCAATTCCACAAGGCCCTCAAGGCCCAGGGAATTGACCGCAACACTCTCGTGTTTAGGAGCCGCTTTCAGCCATACACAGCTTGGTTCTCATTCGGATACTTTGCCATGATCATCATCTTCAACGGCTTTGATGTCTTTGTCCATGGTCACTGGAAGGTTGACAGTAGGTTCTTCCTAGGTCTATTGGGCACAATGCCAGGAATTAATGCTGACATCATGCAGGCTTCATTGCATCTTACATCGGCATCCCGATTTATTTCGCGCTGTATTTCTTCTGGAAGATCTTCAAGAAAACTAAGTGGATCCACCCAGCAGATGCAGACATTACCACCGGTAAGGCGGCGCTGGATGCGGAGGTTTGGCCATCCCAGGTTCCACGGAACGTCTGGGAGAAGATCTGGTTCTTCATTGCGTAGAAGGGATTGTTTGCATTTTGCCATGCATTTCCGGTGCATTGTATGTAGGTGCATTCGTTCGTAGGGCCACTGGCAGCGTGATTCCGCAAACCAATCGCCTTTTTCGTGCTTTAGCTCGGGATGTCCTATGTGGACTGGAAAGCTTGCAAGGTTTCTAAGCTTTTAAGGTTTAAAATAGACTTTTACGTCTCATAAATTCGCAGTTTCAATATTTGGTTGTGATTATTGTAAGGTTTAGGTTGGGTGACTGGCGGAAAGTAAGCTGGCAAATCTGTGATGGCCGAGGAATGGGTGGTATCTGCTGCATGCTTTCCCTTGCCAGCGTAACGGAACTTAAAAGAGAGGATGGAAATGGGTGGCATCACCGCTTTATTAATTCAGGAAAGAAAACAACTATTGTAGAGACGTACAGGTACCCACAATAATGATTACATCCTCGTAGGGAGCTATGAGACTAGTCTACTTCGGCAAAGGACGCCCTGGGAATGACATCCAAACAATGACTAACTAAGCTAAGACATTGGCGCTAGGCTTGAACCTCAAGGAAGTGGATGTGGAAGGAGCAATTCATATTATCACGGGTGAGTTGCAAATGAAATGGGAAATGTGTCTTAGCTTGCATTAAACAGTTTATAATGATTTAATGCGGCTGTATTAAGAAAAACATAGGTGTACGGTACTCCGTATATATACAGAAATAGTTGACTAGGTAGGTAGTAATGTAATGTATATGTACTCTATAACACGTGCTTGTGCATTATGTCCTACTTCTTCTTGTGGGTTTCTTTACCTGGTGGTCAGGTATATTGGGTATGTCCTCCATATCCGCCGTCTCCTCCTCCTTCACCAACTCCTTGCAAACTGGGGGTTCCGAAGTGCCTTCTACCGGAACTTCAAAATCAGGTGCTGCGTTAATTGGAAAATCGATGGTAACTTCTTCGACCTTGACAGTTTCCTTCTTCTCTATTACATTACCTTCCTCATCCTTCTTTATCTTCTCCTCTCTCATCTTCCTTCCAACAGCAACTTTACTCCGATCTGCCGACTTACATAGCCCCTTCAATCCGAGCTCGCAATCACCGCATTTGCGTCCAACAGCAAGACAAACAGCCTGTCCAAACCCAACAAGCAGCCAGTTGATTTCATGCCACAGCTCCTTGGGGAGCCACTCCTGCAAGGCCAACCGTGTGTCCTCAGGCCCCTTAGTCTTATTCCAACCCCAAAGATTCGTAATACGGTGAACATGCACATCGACCCCGATGCCCTCAGTCCTGCCCCAAGCACCGCTCATGCACAGATAAGCCATCTTTGGACCGACGCCTGGCAGCGACATCAAGCCCTCAATTGTGTCCGGAATATCGCCATTCCAGTGGTCTCTCAGAATCTCTGCGGCAGCCTTGATATACTTCGTCTTATTGTTATGAAACCCAACTGCCCATATCAACTCATTTAAGAGCTTTGGGTCGACCGACAGAATATTCTCGAGATTCAACCCAACTGGTGCACCCTCTTTGTGTGCTGGTAGCTCCTTCTGCAATCGAGCCATGGCGAGGGCATTTGTAGTATCTTTCGTTTGCGATGATAACATCAGTGCCGTCAAGGTCTGGTATCTCTTTATCTTCGGATCGATGCCTTTCTCTGCCAACCTCTCACATCCCATGGTATCCACGGCAGCATTTCGCGCGACCCCCGTCAATCTCATCTCCTTCACCACGGCATAGACCTCAGCCCAGTCATTGGGTGGATGTATTTCCACTTCTCCTGTTTCTTCATTCTTTACATGTCGCGCTGGCTTTCGGATCTTGCGGTCTTTGGATGGTGCGAGAGAGCTCTGTTCGGTTTCGGTCTTGACGGCGGTGGTGGTGTTGCACGGGAATTGCTTTAAGGGCGTTCTAGGTGTCTCGCGCTTCCGCTTTCGAGAAGGGATTGCATCTTCGATATCACTGACATCTTGGGCACCTGCCGACGGAGGGTCATTCCTGGTAGCTGGACTGTGAGAGTACTTTGCTACAGAGGATCGAGTGCTTCGTCGGGTTTGGGGCGAGGCAGATGTTGCGTTGATTATCCTCGAGGTCTCTTGGGAGATCCTAGAGGTCCGCATCTTGAGTGCTAGGCCGTGAATTCGCCTGCTGGAGATAGGTAAGTCTCGATTGAACTTCCATTCTCGTCGAGATAAGATGACCCTTCGCCCCTGAAACATCGTCGGATCGGCCCGTAGACTAAGTCCAAAAGTCGGTTAGGTTCGCTTAGGTAACCCAGGTAACCTTCTGGAGACACCAAGTAGGGGACGTCAACACGCTGCTTGGCGAAAGGTCATCAGATGGGGAGACAATGCTGTACATCCTTATCGTCCATCCCTCAGATTGTACGTGGTATCTCATATTGTTTATCCTCGGCGGGGTTTGGTCGCACATTGCCACGAGGCTATAGCTCGCTAAAGGCTAGTCCTGTTTAAGGTTTTAACATAACACGTGCCTGTGACCCCCCATCTCCCAATCCTTAACGTGGATGTGTCTATCGGTATCTCCCGTCTCTAGAGCTCGAAGCAAAAAGCACTATTTTATTGGAGTTTTTGTCCGGCAGAAGTGGATCGTGCCTGCCCTGTCTCAATACATATAGTGTGCCCCTGTTCGGTTGCGGGCAAGTGCACGTGGTGTCCGTAACTGGTGGATTGGATACAACCCTTTGAGCTTTCAGACCTTTACTTTCTTCGTCAAAGTTGAGAAGCTGTGACACTTAAGCCTTGGACCTTATAGCCACCTGTCATAGGATCAATTTTGTTGCACTGCAAGCGCCCCTTTCCTTGGTGTTTGGCAAAATGGAAGCATACACATGTAACGTATCTAACACCGCATCGCGGATCTATCAGGATCTTGCTATTTGCCGATTACCCAATCGTAGCTATTCCAATGCAAGCATACAGGTCCTTATCATGGATTCATTAAAGAAGGTCAGTTTGTGCTTCATACTAAACCCCCATTTATTCAATCCAAGTTCTGTGCACTCTGTATTGATCTGAAAGAGGTCTCGGATGTTACTTGACGGCCAGGTGAATAGGTGTAAGGGCTGAGTTTAGCAGCAATATATTATGGCAACCTCTTACTTACATACTCTACTAGTTTCGTACCAGAGGGTCTGTTACGAAACCGAAAATTGGTATTATAGGAGCTGGCATAGCTGGCCTTCGATGTGCAGACATCTTGCTGCAGCACGGCTTCAATGTCACAATTCTTGAAGGGAGAGACAGGATTGGAGGAAGGGCACACCAAGCTCCTTTGCCATCTGGTCAGCTTGTTGATCTCGGCCCCAACTGGATCCATGGAACCGATCAAAATCCCATACATGATTTAGCAAAAGAAACCAAGACTACCACACACTTATGGGGGGAGGCTCTACAAGCTTTCGACAAAGATGGCAAAAAGTTGGAACAAGCGAGGTTATTGAGCGACGACATGTGGGGTATTATCCTCCAGGCGTTTAAGCATTCTGCACAGAACACGTCCACGATCGATCCTGAGCAAAGCCTCCATGATTTCTTTGTTGAGAAGACACAAGAGATGTATCCGGGGGGAGGTGAATCTGAGCACAAGCGAAAAATTGTGATGCAGATGTCGGAGCTTTGGGGTGCATTCGTTGGCAGCGATGTCAGGAAGCAAAGTCTGAAGTTCTTCTGGCTTGAAGAGTGCATTGATGGTGGTATGTAACTGCTCATTTCTATTTTCACATCCTATGAAAATATTACCAAGGCTTTGTCTATCAAATCTTGAATATGCTTTAGGGAGGTCCCCAGTGGTTGAATTCCTCTTATAAATTGCTAGGCCTAGGTGTTAAAGGACTCCTCTTTAACTGATGCAATTTGTTTCTGAATTTTAACCCTAAAACAATTGGGCATACAATAATGGTGAAGCGAACTAGAAAACCTGTTTTGTGCAGGAACTTATAAGGATATTGTGGCGCTTATTGCGAAACCGGCCAAAGGCAAAGCTGATATTAAGCTCTCCACGAAAATTAATCACATCAACACCACCAACCAAAAGGTTACCCTCGTCACCGAGAATGGAGTACAACTAGAGTTTGATGAAGTCGTTGTTACAAGTCCTCTAGGGTGGCTAAAAAACAATAAACATACTTTCGAACCGCCCCTCCCTGCAAGGTTTTCTCAGGCTATCGATTCAATTGGCTATGGCACTTTAGAAAAGGTCTCACGCCGACTTACAAGTCATAGCTGTATATACTGACATTTGGTTAGGTGTACATTACATTCCCCACTGCCTTCTGGTTGAATGGCGACGTGGGCTCGCATGATTATTCGTCTGGTTTCGCACAGTGGCTATCACCTTCATATGCACTAGACACAAACCCTCAACGCTGGAACCAAGAGGCAGTTGATATGGCGAGTCTTCCAGGATCATGCTCACATCCCACGATGCTATTCTACTTATACGGTGACCACTCTATCTCCCTCACTAACGAACTTGCTGCCTTGCGGACAGAAAAGGCAAGGCAGGAGTATTTAATCGAGTTCTTCGAACCATATTTCTCACTATTGCCTCACTACTACGAGAAATCGAAGGACTGCATCCCGGTATATTGCCTCGCCACAAGCTGGGCAACAGATGAGTTAGCTGGCAATGGGAGCTATAGTAATTTTCAAACTGGGCTCAAGGAAGGCGATAAGGACATCGAGATCATGAGGGAAGGTCTAACGGGTAGGAGTTTGTGGTTTGCAGGGGAGCATACTGCACCGTTCGTCGCTCTTGGCACGGCAACTGGTGCGTACTGGAGCGGTGAGGCTGTTGGCAAACGAATTACTGAAGCCTATGGGGTGGTTGTGGAGAATATTGGCAGTCCGGTCGAGGCCCGTGATATTGGGGGCCCAGAGGGACCGAAGGAGTTCAATGCTCGGGGCTTTGCAGATAAAACATTTGATCATTAAACATGGGTTTGGATAGATGAAGGCGAGCTTGGGATGCTGTAATACATGCACCCGCTTAGTGGCAATGCATTTTCGTATCAATTCATCAACATATTTCTAGCTAGTCAAGTGGGCGAATTGGGTTTCTACAGTTTGTGTACCTAGGGCTCAGAGACATAGTCTAGATCACTTCAGTGGCACGGTTTACCGGTAACATTATATTATTAGAGAGTTCTATGCAGGCTAGCTAGGTGAAGCAGATTTCAGGTTTCAATGGCTTCATCAGGTCACTTAGGATAACTCATGCTAATGATGAACAATTGGTGAACACAGAGTAAAGGTTGAATTTGATAACGTTGCTTTTATTACAACAGCAGCAATTTATAGGGTTACCTTCTCTCAGTTTTAGCCTTGTCATGAACACAACAGAACAGTTCTTATCTAGCTGTCTCCTTCACAGCGAACACTGAAAGACCAAGGTTTGCTATTGCGACGCGTCACGGTCTGCAACGACTAGAGCATATTCACTCTTCCTTCTCCTCGCTAACAGTCCGAGAAGTGTCACCATACTTTACTCTCAGCTTCGTACTGAGCTGCTTGAGCATATTCACTCTTTCTTCTCCTCGCTATCAGCCTGGAAGTGTCACCACAATTTGCTCTCAACTTCGCTCTCAGCTCTCAGCTACTCGATCACATCCACCACACCAATCTACAAACTTCCAAACCATAACACACTCAGACTATCAATCAGGGCATATATTGAGCAACAGACAAATGACTTGAGTATAATCACGCTTTCTTCTCCCCGTTAACAGCCCGGAGAGTGTCACTGCACTGTGATTTCAACTTCGATCTCAACTGCTTGATCTCAACTACTTGGTCTCAACCACCACACCAATCTTCAAATTTCCACATCAAAACACGCTCAGACTGTCAATCATAGCAGATATTGAGCAACAGACAAAGAATAGTATCCTCGCGGCAATATGGAAGATGTGAGTCTAAGTACACTGCCTTTAACCTCAGCTTTAGTTACATGCTCCTATGCTGATAGTCGTGACCGATCTCAGATAGAGCTAAAGCCCATGCGAAAGTCACAGTCGAACAGCCAACAATCTCGCCGCGTCGGCGTCAAGAAATCTCCTATACCTAGAGCTAGCAGATTCAGCGACGAAGACGTCCGGAAGGGTAATCAGTCCGAGATAAAGATGAGATCGGTCGTACAATCAAACAACATCCAACAATCCGCCCGCGCCATGTTCAGAAAATCTGCTATGGAGGAGGCAGTCGGAATCTTTAGCACCGCAAATATCCGGAAGAATGAAGTTATTCTAGTCAACTCTCCCTCACTCAGGTCTGGCCTAGCCAACACTAATCCGAGCGAGATTCTTATAAATACCACGCACAGTCTCCAGATATGCGAAGCGGAAAAGTCCTGTGACTTGTGCTTTGATGACGAGGCCAATTACCGAAACGCTCTCCCTTTCCAAAACACATCTGTTTGCTACGAAGAAATCTTTTCCCGCGCCGGTCGGGCGTATTGCAGTGGTACTCCAGACGCACGGTTGAGCTGGAGTGAAGAACGGGGACAGTTGGCCTTTGAAGCCCTGAGAGATATTGAGCAAGGAGAGGAGCTTATTCTTACCTATGTTTGCCGTCTGGCAGGGAATAAGTGGCGTTCGTTGGGCTTCATCTGCCATTGCCTTGCTTGCTCCCCAACTACCGCCCAGGTGCACGTCAAGAAGACTTATGGTTTGGGAGAGGGAAGCAGCAAGCCTAGGAGATATATCTGCAATAATTGCAAGTCGAAGGGACGCGATACAGAGGAGGACATGACAAGAGATATGATGGTGCGGAGTCTCGTGGGAAATGATGCAGCTGGTATCAGGACTGGTGTGACCACCTCTATTGTCGCCACTGGTAAGGAGGATCTGGACACTCTGGATGTCATCTGGTTTGCCCAGCAATGCTTGGGATAAGGACGAGAGTGATGTGGGCAATTTTGGTGCCATCCCTGGACTTCACAGCTGGCCGGAAAGGCAGGATGGAATATCCCTAAGCGCTGATGAGCAGGCTCTCGAGTAGACTTCGGGGGGCTCTAACTTATTATTAATTCAATAAACTGTTTGAAAATGGCAAATTGTGGGTAATCGAAATCAGTCCTCATAAACCAAGATAGAAGGAGCAGTGTACTGATCTTCCCTGTTTCTCAGGAAAGACTTCCAAGACTCCGAGATATATCGTCTTAGACCTGCGAGTCTGGACCAATATCAATACTCGACATTTACCCGTTGCTGAAATCCCTGTTGAATCACTAAAGCTTTACGTTGTTTCATCGATCAGGGCAATATAAATATCAATAAGACATGAATTATTGGACAGCCGACAGAAATACAAAGTTTCAATACTGAGGGCTGTTATGAAACTTTAGCGCGGGAATATGAAGCTTTTCGTTTTCCATTTTTAAATTGAGGGCCCTCCGCAGGAACTCCTCAGATGAGACCGTCTTGGACGTGCGTACCGGCTGTTAACACTATTACCGGTACAGTCTCTATCTCTCGTAGCCGCCGATCATTTAGGCTTTTATTAAGTGAACTGAGCCGTGTTCTGGGTTGTTTGATGCGCGCCCTGGCGATCAGGCCTGTTCTCAACATCACTCCGATATTCCACACGTCTGATCGTCGTTGAAACACGAACTCCATACCAGTACGGGGTATTCGTGTCGCACAACATACAGCACACAGTGCCAGTGGCAAGAGATCACACCTGGACTCGAGATATTCCATAACTTTGAGTACGAGAATGTGCAACATGAGCGGAAATTCCTCGCAAGATGGTCATCTCATTTTGTGCGGGAGTCTGCGACTCTCTGAACTTAGGACGCTGGCGGGATGGGAATTGGTCGAAGGCGGCTCTCTGCAACAGAAAGTTAGAGTCGGCCTGGATAGGGACTCCAAGGGCTGTCTTATCTGATTCCATCTTGTCACATCCCGCCATCTCAGACGGCGTGAAGTTCAAAAATTACCTGGACGCTGAGCGGAGATATGGACGGGGTTTGACATACTGAACTGAACCATTGAGGATTACGAGTATGAGCACCATGCCACGGCTTCCACTTGAGCAACATGCGTCACCATCCCGTCACTTCTCCTTCTTTTCCTCAAACCCATCTCGTTTACTCCATCACTTGCGCCTCTCTTTTGATATCATCCGGCGCTCGACTGCTGGGCAATGCATAAACTATTCGTGCCGAGAAGCGATCCTGGCAGCAGCAGTGGCGTATGGGAGTGGCGGGACAATCGGTCAACCGCGAACATCGCATTGTCGGCAGGGACCTCTGCTCGGCCTTCGTCGTCTCGCCCATCTCCAATACTGTCTAATACTGTCCAATACTGTCCAATACAATCCAAATACCAACAATACCAACCCTCCGGAGTTGTGTAACTTGTGTTGTATGTAATTCACAGCCTGCACATCATTGCACCCGTTTCTGCTTACCCTGCCCGGCCATAACCATATTGGCCGACAGGCCAACATATCAAAGCCTCTCGTCCCCGAGATCTCGGCTTTTACATTTCTTGAATCCGATGTGCTGAATCCCCCATTTTTCGGCCAAGCCCTTCCATTAAATATGGCAGAATCCGATCCTTTACTGGACGGCAAGATGGAAATACCTTTACGTGGGTTTTTAATGAGGTCCACTGCTCATTTATGGCCTACTGATAGACCCTTAAGCTATGTTCACTGCGGCGATACCATCGGCGCGGGGTAGAAATCCGCAAGCCATCGCCCATCGAGGTTATAAGGCAGCGTATCCAGAAAACACAATGGGCGCCTTCAAAGGGGCTGTAGATGTTGGGGCCCATGCCATTGAGACCGACATACATCTGTCGAAGGATGGTGTAGTCGTTCTTTCCCATGTAAGCGCTGGTTTCGCAGTCGCGATACGGGTGTGGATTATGGCTCACCACCACTTTTAGGACGCTACGCTCAAACGCTGCTTCGGTGAGGACAAGAAGATTGTTGACTGCGACTGGAGCTACTTAAAGACGCTTCGGACTCTGCAAAAGCCGCACGAACCAATGCCGAGACTCAAGGATCTCCTGGAGTACTTGGCAGAACCGGGTCTAGAAGACGTATGGGTACTTCTAGATATCAAGGTACCTTGGCCAAGCCTTGCGGAGCCCTTGAAGAACGATAGGATTAACCGTTGGGCGAAGCTTGATAATCATGCCGAGGACGTGTTCAGGTTAATGGCGGCTACTTTAGCGGATACCAAACCATCTCGGCCTTGGAAACAACGTATACTCCTTGGTTGCTGGGCTGTAAGTTCCTGCAGCTTGAACATCCCCAGAGAGCTTGTGGCTAATATTGTCTTAGGCTAAACATCTCCCTTTATGTACCAAATATCTCCCTGGATATTCGATTACGCACATCGGCTTCAGCATAACTTACGCACGTCAATTTTTGAAGGTCCCGGGCGCTGGTTTTAATATGCTACAGAAAATAATGGTCGGCCCATTTGGGAATGCCTTTCTGCGAGACGTGAAGACGGCCAAGCGGTCAATATTTGTATGGACTGTAAATGAGGAGGACTGGATGAAGTGGAGTATCCGCAAGGAAGTCGATGGAGTCATCACGGACGACCCGAAGAAGTTCTTGGAGGTCTGCGACACCTATCAAGGAGAGGAGATACACCTCTCCTTTGCTGCGTGGCCTGCGTTGGTTTGGATGAATGCGTTGGCTGTGCTCTTCTCTGTTCTTTTCAGATACAGATATGGATTTAAGATTCCTGCCGTGCCTCCTGCAAAGACTATCTTGGGGCGTTAGAGGGCGAGTGCTTCGCTATAGATTTACATAGTAATACGCCGATCGAAATATGTGGTTCGTCTCTATCGCTGAATGAGTCAAGTGACTATGTAGTGGTGAACTACTTACTGCCTAAGGGTGAATGGCAGATTGCTGCGAAGAGCATAAAATCAAGATCCACCGATCTATCCACCACCTCTTATCTTCAACTCCCGCAAAGCAATTCGTACACTTCAAAAGAATGGATCAACAACCAATCCTATTTCTGCATTCAAGAAATGTGTAGCCAAATCCGCAAAACACACACGCGCTGCAACCACAAAACCCACGGGAAGGACCGCTGCAAGTCCTATCTTTCAATGCCGAGACAGAAGTGCGAAAAGAAGACTTTCAACATCTACGAGTACTCCCTGTGTCTTAGATGCAGCAGGGCCACGCCTACTAATCGCCTCGTTGCCGCTCAAGATGCGAACACTGAGAAGCCGGTAAACAGAGATAAGGATACTCATAATGACTCTACTACAGCTTTGAGTCCCAAGGAGGGCCTGCCAGGGAACGTATTAGATAGGCTGTGGACTAAGGGAGAAAAGGCGGCTGGTGGGTTAAAGACTGCTGCAAGGAGTCTCAAGGGACGTAGTTCGGGCAAGTTGGAAAGCGAAGACACCCGGGGGCTATCGAAGGGCGCCAAAACCGCATACGGGCAACCTCATTGTGCCTTGTTCCATAAGAGTAGTCAAAGTGGCGATATCAATTCAGCAGAACAATGGGCCAGAGGGTACAAAACACTTATTGGGCCTCACCCACTCGAGTTCGACGATGAGGTCGTGACAAAACCTATTCCCTAGTTCTCCAAACCGAGGGATGCTTCTCTGTCCCAGATGACGACGTGGTCAGGTGTAATGGCCGAAGCTTTGGCACCTATATCTGAGAATCACGAGACTGTCAAAGAAACGATTCCATTCAGAGAGATTCACCATCACACGTTGACCAAAAAACGGAACCGGGTACAACATGGTGAAGTAGCATTGCCTCACTCTCACATCGAGTCTGAAGCATTTAGGATTGCACAGAAAAGGCTAACGGAGATACATAACGAGGGTCTAACGGAGAAGGCTAGACTTTCTAAAGAAGCGGCTTTGGCACGAATACGGGCTCCTCGCTCACTGGGTCGTTCTAGCACTGATAGACCTCGGAATGTTGAATATGTTGGTCAGCAGCGGGCCAGGGCCGATACTTTTCCTAGATTGCCGGACACTGATTCTTTAAGAATTGCTGATGCTAGGTTGGCTAGGACAAGGGACGGTCGTGGGGTTGACTTGACATATGGGATCCGTAGATAGATACCGATAATGCTTTGAAGCCCTGATGTAACTTGACTGTATTAAAGAAAGTCTCTTATTCCATCAGGATCTTGAACTGCCATAGTAGCTTAATAATTGAAGGACTGTCTTTCTGGAACTTTTAGTTGAGAGGTTACGAATCACGTGCGGGCAGTGACTGCACCGAAATCGCAAAACCATTGGATGTCAAAGAGCTCGCACTCCGACACCATCAATTCTACAACCTTTTTCCATCGGCATATCTCTAAGTGCCCCTCCATAAAATACCTCATAAATCCTAAGCGCACCTCCGAATTCATATCCACAGACCATGCACCGAGACCAACTCCCCATCGCTGCATTGACACCCTGGTCCAAGCTCAACGATGTAGCTTTCATCGACAGCAGCGTACAAGAGCTTGGAGAGTCAAGAGGTTTCGGACTTCTCACGAATCGAGCACTCAGCTCAAAAAATTCCTATGACATCCCAACATTGCTCGATGTTTCGCATGATCTTATTCTCTCTGCAGAGGCTATCGAGGAGCATGTCAAGGTCGACCAGCATTTCCGAGAATTGATGGAGGTTGCTGGTGGGAAAGTAAGTATCCTTTTCTTCCCTTGGTGCTGGGATTTAGGCGGGGAGATGAACAGCGTTAATTATTCAAATAGTCTCTAAGGAGTGATATCCTCCTATTTCTTTTAATGCAAATTACGATTGCATCAAATCAAGGCGTCAATGTGGGGGTACAAAATCCTTGGACAGAGTATTGTAGGATTTTACCTGGCTATGTACCTGTTCCCACACTGTGGAGTGACGAGGAACGAATTTTGCTTGTGGGCACTTCTCTGGAGGTATGATGCATCTTTCATCGATCTGGGGCTCCTGCAAGACGCACAGGAATCCCGCAGAGTCCCAGGGCCCCGTTTTAGCGAGAATTGCATGCCCATTTTGGGTTTTATATGTTCAATTGCGAGTACATGTGCCCATTACTAACACATATTTTAGCCAGCCCTGAGTGCTAAAATGAGCGCGCTAGCTCGAGAATTGGACGAGTTGCGTGAGAGAACGACGAATATAGCATGGTGCCAAAAGTATTGGTGGGAGCATGATGCATTGAGTATTACCGAGTGGGCTCTCCTAGATGCGTGGTACAGGTCACGGTCCCTTGAACTTCCAAATGCTGGGGAATCCATGGTTCCATGCCTAGACATGGCGAATCACTCCTCGGAACCTAATTCCTATTATGAGCAAGGATCGTCCAACAATGTGCTCTTGTTGTTGAGGCCAGATGTCACACTAGATGACTCTTCTGAGATTACCATAAGCTATGGCGATGCTAAAAGCGAGGCCGAGATGCTGTTCAGCTACGGCTTCATCGACGAGAGCAGTGTGAAGGCTCGAGGTTTAGTTTTACCCTTAGACACCTTCCCTGAGGATCCTTTGGGCAAAGCGAAAGTTTCGGCTTTTATTGGACAACCAAAGATCCACATATCGGCCGATCAGGACAATATTCAGTGGGATAGTCCATTTTTATACCTGATGTGCCTCAACGAGGAGGACGGTCTACAGTTCAAAGTTCTACAACAAACGGATGGCTCACGCAGCTCGTTAAGAGTTTTCTGGCAAGGATCCGATGTAACAGACGTTACGGATACCTTCGAAACTCTCATCAACATCCATGAATTCCAAGATGTGTTTAAGCTACGAGTCGTTAGTTCCCTACAGAGTCGGATTGGCCAACAGCTTGAGCGCCTGGCTGAAGGCGATGAAATGGTACAATCGTTGGCCAGGTGAATTTTAGAGTCATCCGTCCCCTAAACTCCTATTACTGACCATGTCCCTCCTTAGTATGGTGCAGATCACCCCAGATGTTCAAAGACATGCTCTGCAGTTGCGAGCAAGCGAGAAGTCTATCTTACAAAAAGCTTACGCTACCGTCGATATGCAGGTGAGCCTTGTCCCCGGAGAGCCCATTGTGATAGGGGCTGTTTCGTACAGCATAGCTAACCCTGTGGTAGAAAACTAGCCTTTTAGAGAGTAAAGTTGTGCTTCGATATCTCGGGGTTGCAAGCGACGAGGACAAACCGGAGCAAGCAGAAACCAATAACGAGGAAGAAGATTTCAGCTAAGCCTTGAGAAGGCAAGAGCATGCTGGTTACCGAGTAGCGTGTCTGCAAAACAGTCTTCCCATGCTTGGCCACCTGGCCCAGCGGCGAAAATGTACGCCGCACTTGGGAAAGCCCATGTTTCACCCTTACAAGTCCCTTGAGCCATGGTTTTCGAAAGGATGTCGAAGATAGGGCTCAATATACCTTCGAACGGCGGTGATATGGCCTACTTTTGGGTTAGATAACCCTCTCCGTTTAGTACGATTTAAGGTTAATATATCGTGGGGTAAGTCTTCCCGCGAGGTATCCGTAAAGCCATGAAGCTATTTCGAATAAATCATTGGCTCAACACCTGAAATAATGGATTGCTTTTGTCAAGAGGATGGGGCGCAGTTAGCGCTAAGAAGTCAAACTCGGAGTTTGAAAATGATACGATTTCACATCTCCACAGATGCCACGCTGAACGTACCGCCGCTCTGGTTGCGCTTGTGAGATTGGATTTCGTAGGCAGACAACCAAAGGCCAGAGCTTTCAAGCTAGTTCCCGTTTTCTACGCAATGCTTTAGGCCTTTTCCCCGCAGCCATGCAGCGCCTTCTTTACGTACGTGACACAGACTGGCCCGATATGACTTGGCTTGTTTTCTATGATGAGATCGTTCTCGGGGGAACGGAAGTCGCCCACTTCGAATTAGCGGCATCGCCACTCGGCCTATGAGGCTGTATTTTGTGATAGTGACCACTGCAACCCTCGTAGGGCGCAGGTCCTACGCCACATACAGACTAAGGGGCCGGAATGTACAGGATGATAGGACAAAATCTCCGCGCAAGAGCAAAACATCAATATCAGTATTACGAAATACAGCAATGCGTCAGTCAGTAAGCCCAACTCCATGTCGGCCGGTTGGTTCCTGGGGGGGTTTGTTGGGACGTCGAGGTATTCATATGAGGTCGGCGGAATCGGGACAAACGTTATTGAGCCTAAACGCAGAGCAATCGAGGTATCGCTATCTATTCGACACGCCCAAATGAATCTTCGGACTTGCTGAGAGCAATCTGGATCAAAATGCCGCCGCGGGTACATCAGGATGTACGTCCTCGTAGGTACTTCGTCTGAGTTGAAGTATTACGACTCCGACCTTAGGAGGGAGATGGCACGGTGCCCTGTTAGTGTCGGTATAAGCCGTTTCTGCATCAGGCCAGACGAGGGTGATGTTTATTGAAGTCCGACGAAACCACGAGTCCCGAAGCCACGACAAAGCACTATTTTGGTCCTTCATTATTCTTATTAGTTTTCGCCCTGCGCGTCCCACTAATGTGGAGTCGGGAGAAGACGGGCCAAACCTGGGGATTCGGGAAGATAGAACAATAGTCCGGCCCAACTGGATTCAAGCCTTTTTAGGAGCGATAATAAGACAATGAGTTGAAACGCGGCATCATCGCAGCCGTCGGGGCATCCATCTCAAAGCGGTGGCAAAAGCGAGATGGGCGGAATATTGAAATTCAAAACGACGGATGGCCGATCAGCGAGTTAATCAAGGCCGGGCGGTATTGAAATCGATCGCCAGAGAGCGCGCGCTGATCAGGATGGCGGATGGCGAGTCATTACTGGCGACAGAAGGTCACATCGACACTCTGGGGCGGCCAGTGGCAGCGACGCCCACTCATCCGCGATGATGACTACGATTTGCAGTGGGAATGGAATTGGAAATTGAATCTGGTTTGTTGGCGTCGTCTAACGGCGATAGGAGTGGTCACGTCCACCGGCGCCGGGTGTACCCTGGAGCAAGGCCCTGGAGGGGGGGGGGCATTTAGGGAGTCCCACAGTGTGCACATAGCCTGCACCGCGCACGCTACAGCCTTCTTCCCCAGATGTTCTCCAGTGCTACTGCAGGCCCCCATTCATCCCCCACAATATCACCACTCTCTTCCCTCCAACCTCTGCCTCTGCCTCCGCCTCAACCTTCCCTTCTCTTTATCCTGGCCTCGTCTTCATACCTTTTTGCTCGAACAAATAAAACCAGTTCCACCGCTTGCCAGCCTCCGTCCCTACGCCCCGCAACGCTGAAAGAACCTGTCTATTGTGCGCAGTCTATGGCCAAGGCTCTTATAGTCCGAAATATCCGCGTTTGATTGGGGATCGATTGGGTGATTGATTGCGTGGGCGGCGAGAGCAGTGATACAACAATAGTATCTGCGTCGGTCTGCCACAACGCCAAAATGCCTGGAATACTACCTATGAAGGTGATTAAGGTCGGGTCCAGCTCGCAAAGCCGCATTGCCCAGGCCTGCGATCGCTGTCGCAGCAAGAAGATACGATGTGACGGTATCCGTCCCTGCTGTTCGCAGTGCTCGAACGTGGGGTTTGAGTGCAAGACGAGCGATAAACTCAGTCGACGCGCCTTCCCCCGAGGATATACGGAATCTCTGGAGGAGAGGGTACGCAGCTTGGAATGCGAGGTTCGGGAGCTGAAGGATTTGTTGGATGAGAAGGACGAGAAGATAGACATGCTGTCCAGGATGCATTCAAACCGGCGGCCGTCCGCATCATCAATCAGCCCGAACCCGCCCGCGGAAGTACGAACGGAAACATCAACTACTCCTCCGAAGGATGATGTCTTTCGGGTACAGGCATCCCCGTTGTTACTAGGAGCCGAGAATTCAGATTCGTACTTCATGGGAGCATCAAGTGGGAGAGCTTTTGTCGGTATGTGCCCAGAACATACTATATTACTTCATAGCTAATTGATACAGATGCCTTCAAACGTAGGGTTCAAGAAAGTGGGAAGTCACTTGCCGGATTCAATACAGACGCTTTCCTCAATATTCAAGGCGACACTACATCACTTTCACAGGTTCCAGCTCCTGACATGCCTACCACGCCTCCTCGTATGTTCTCGGACAGATGTGTGAATGTCTTCTTCCAGGAATGGGCACCCCTTTTCCCAGTTCTGCATAAACCTACCTTTCTCCGCTTATACGAGGATTATATGTCAAACCCAGCCCAAGGCTTGGATGATCACAAGTTGGCTCAATTGCATCTGGTATTCGGAATTGCTGGAATGTCTAGTGAAGTCCCTGATCGTGAACAAATTGCGCTCTGCGAGTATCAATGGCGTTCATCTTTAGAGGCGGTACTCATGGATAACTCGCTGGCGACTCTTCAGTGTCTGATCTTGGCATTGATATACTGTGTCACCAAGGCTGATTATAATCGCCTTCAGCACTACAAGGGTATCGCTGTTGGGCTCTCGCACCGTCTTGGCCTGCACCAAAGCCAAAAGCGTTTCTCGTTTGGCGCGCTTACAATTGAAACACGGAAGAAAGTATTCTGGACTCTATATACCCTTGATTGGTAGGTTCCATATCATCATTCCGTCTCGATTTAAGCTAACATTTTAGCTTCTCTGCCGCTTCTCTTGGGCTTCCAAAGCTGCTCAAGGAAGAGGATATTCATGCGGAGTATCCCTCCGACACGGATGATGAATACGTAACCGAGAAGGGCTTCCAACCAACCCTACCTGGAGAGTACACCAAGATATCAAGTGCTTTGGCATTGTTCCGTGTATCACGAATCTTGTCGAAGGTTTTGGATCAGAATTATCCGGCAGCTGCAGCTCACGAGCTTTCTCTCCAATCCCTGAATGCCCTAGAAAATGAATTGAACGACTGGTCCGAAAAGCTCCCTGCTCACCTCAAGCTCACGTTTGTTCAAGACAAACCGTCGACTGATATTACTGGAAGTCGCTCGGCTTTGTTGGTATGTAATGCACACGCCTGCCCGTAACTAAACATGATTCTAATGATATAATAGTCACTGTCTTATTACTATATCCGAACTTTGATTCATCGCCCTGCCGTTGGTTCTACCTTGGGGCACAAAACATCGCCATCTGTTATCTCAATTGCTGATTCTAGTAAACACGTCATTCAGATAATTCAGCTCCTGGAAGAGAGAAGCATGTCGTTCTCATTCTGTTTGAATAAAAATGAGATGCTTACCCTCTGTGGCTTGAGTCTCCTGTACCAAGGACTTGATCTTAAGCAAGAAGGCAAGCTTATGCAAGATGGCCACCGGTTGGTGGGCGTTGTCATCAAATATCTCGAGAAAGCCAGCGCTCCTGGGGGCGCGGATTTCAAGAGACTTGCCATATCGATGATCAACATGCACTCTCACTCTAAACAACCACCAGCCCGAAGCCCGAACTCCATGGCAGCTCCCCCGAGCACAAAATCTACACCATCACCGTCAGTTTCTAAGCAACAAATTCGTCCACAGGTTTTCCGAAATCCAAGTGCCAGCATGAGCGAAAGCGACCTCCTATCACAGCAGGAAAAGCTCAGGCGAGCTACCTTACCAAACCTTTCGATGCAACGTCCAGACACTTACGCTCATTCGCGGGCGTCAATTGATTCGACACATTCCGAATCTCTGCTTCCGCAACGGGATAACCGGGCTTCTATTTCACACCCGCAAACGATGCTGAAACCCCGCATAAAGAGCGAGAGACCACCAAATTTGGATTATCTTTCCCTGAGCAATACCCCCGCCTCGCAACCTCAATCACCTATTGTATCTCGAACACAGGTCTCATCTCATTCTTCGCGAACTCCAACGTATTCAACATCAGCATCAGCATCAACACCAGCGTACTCGAATCCGAAACCAGCAACCACGAACCTGACAGAATGGGAAGCTCTCCTTGGATCGCTTGACGGCGGCCAAACGAACCTATACGATGCAATCTATGGAGGTCCAGCACTCTCACTCCCAGAAACGGCACAATCGAATTACGCACAGTCTAATTATTCAGACTGGTCCCCTGATTCTGCTTGGGATATGACTTCGCTAAGTATGGCCGACGTTAATACTGGTACGCCTGGAGCAGCACGGAGCGTCTTGAGTTTTAGCGAAGAGAGCTTAAGTTCGGTCGACGAATTGTCTGGGAGTGATTTGGGTTTAGGTGGGAGGCAGCCGGACTATAGGCATGGCTTAATGGCTGGCTCAGTGTCCTCAAGGGATGGGTATCTACTTGATGGTTTGGATGGAACTTTCGGGTTATAGTTCAATGTTTGGGCGGTCGAATCTCAAATTTTGGCGTCATAACGGGCGGCGGCTATCGTCTTAAATTCGGATGCGTGCAAGGTGTCGCCGCCATGCTTGATGCTGTAGGTGTCACTGGCGCTGGTAGCGGGACTGAATGACGGGGTTGTCTTCGTTCTTGGGGGATTATCCATGGAAACTGGATTAACTTTACGACTATATTTCCTTTCTGGACTTTGATGTTTTATGTCTACGAAAATTTCGCTTTTGTAAATCGATATGTGCCTCAGCTATCATTTCATAGCCGAATCTAAAAGAGGTTTTTATTTGTTTGGCTTGCTTGCCTGATTCTCATGTCTGACCTCGACTCGAGATACAGTCAAGGCAGCCCAACCCCATTTGTCCAGGCAAGGTTAGGCACGGTTACTAACAAGGAGAGCATTAAGGTTACTTACTAACAAAGGAGAACATTAAGGTTACATAATATTGATCATAGTCCATTGTAACACAGCCAAGTCTAAGGATCTCGCCACACCGGGATTTGGGTCAATGGGTAGCTCCAGGGAGTGACGACATGCACCAAAACATGACCGGGAAGCTTCGGCCAATTACATATGTGCGTAATTATTTACGAAATAAAGACGAATCTCTCAATACAGCCTGATAATTAATATTAGCTACTCCTCTTACACTCTCACAAGAGCAGCTACGGCAATTATAAACAATGTCCCACCTCACCCGCCGAATCCTCCCGAACTCCCTCTCCTCCCTCCGCAAACCATGCATCGCCAGATCACCAACAACACGCCTCTTAACCACCACTACCTCGGTCCAGAAATGGAAGGGCAGCACTGGAAAAGACCATATCACCAACGGGGCTGATAGCCACAATGTACAGCAAGACGCGGTAATGGCGGGGAAGAAGGAACGTGGGGAGGTAGATAGGTCGAGGGGAATAAGTGAGCAGAGTGGAGGCTCGAATCAGAAAGCGAGGCAGGAGTTTCCTGAGGCGCCAGATACAGTTGGAATGCAGGATGAGAGGGGGCAGGTGAGTTTGAGGGTGTTTTCTTTTGTGTTTGGATTTGAAGCGTTGAGTGGAAAGGAAATAGGGAGCTTGGAATGAAGCGGAGGATAGAGAGACTGGGTTTGCTAACTAGTTCATAGAAGAAAGGAGATGCGTGAAGAAAATATTGAGATGGAGGTCCGAATAGAGACGAGCGAAAGGGGAACGGAGAGAAACTTGAATTGAATGCATAAATCGCATTACATAGAAGTATGGCAATATATCTATCTCAACCCAGGCTTGACCAACCACCCAGTCGAGAAACGCCGTTTGCTATGCTGCATTCCCTTTCCCTAATTGAACGCCAATGCCTAACTTGAGCAGCTCATGCTCGACCAACCTTAAATGAGAGAATCTAAAAATAATAGTTAGTTATGTGTCGATAGGTAATAGTAAAGTGGTGGCTTACATCGTTCTTCCCAACCCCGACGAGATCATCCTCTGCAACTCTAACACCCCCCGCACCCTCCACATAAGCCAAAGGCGCATCTCCCATGACCTTCCTCGCGGCCTCCACAACAGTAGTCCCCTTTTTGACCAACACGCAGTCTCGAAACACTGCATTAGACCCAGAAGCCCCCGAGGAGAAAGTCGATACATTCCTAACGGGGAAAACCGGGACGAGGCCAAGTAATTCTGCGGCTCTAGTGAGAACCTGAACAACCCCCGTAGACCCGAAACGATACAGCACCATATCCTTAAGATTCTCAATCCGCGTTTTCAGCTTCTCGTCCATCTCCTTTAGCCCGCCACCATCGGGATCTCCATCTGCGATAAGATCCTCCCGTGTGTCGACAAACTCGCTACCTTCGGTGTAGCGTACAAAGCCTTGTTTTGCCAGCTTTCGTAGGAAGACTTCCGATATCGCAGAGCAAAGCACGATTTGTTGGGAATCGTACATCTTTGCGATTTTGCTGATGTTCTTATCTGCGTCCGCATGGTCGATTTTATTTAGCGCAATGACTGTAGGGAATTTCTCGTCCGTAAACGCGTTGACCACTTTATCAACCGTCTCATTAGACCAATGCTCCAACGGTTCCTTCAGGCCCATTTTGTCTAACGTCCTGGCGATCACGGAAGCCGTGGATCCGTATCCAGAAAACTGGCCCTGTAACGTCTCAACGGCCGTAGCTTTGACTGCTATATGTCTCCTCTTTACCGACCCCCATTTCTGCATCAGATTCCCGAGAATCCATTGCACGATTTCGGAACGTAGCCATACTATGTCTTGTGAAGGATCGTATCCTCGGGTTGCTTTGCCTTCGGCGTCCGTCGTCCCGCTTACATCGACAACATGTACAAGCGCATCTGCATGTCGCAGATCGTCCAGGAATTTGTTCCCAAGTCCCTTTCCTTCGTGTGCTCCTGGGACGAGTCCGGCGACGTCTAGGAGCTCGATGGGCACGGATCGCCGTCCATCAATACAGGACCCGTAGTTTGGTTTGCATCGTTCGGTGAGATCGTACCGTTTGCAGGCGCAGTCGATTTGCAGGTATCCAATGGCACGCTGGGGGTCTATTGTCGTAAACCTAGCAGTAATTCAGCTGGGTGTAGTTCCGCAGGTATTGGTTTAGACGGATATCTTACGGAAAGTTGCCTGAGTAAATATAGTGAGTTTGGGTCCTTAGATGAGGGGGAAGGGTTGGTGGTTGGAGGTTTTACCCACCGACTTTGGAAGTCGCATCAGTCAAACTATTTAATGTGGTGCTCTTTCCCGATGAGGGCTTGCCAACTAGACCTATTAGAGGCTCTCGTGGCATGATTTTTGTAGGAGAACAGAGGTTGATGTTGATGTTGCTTCATTCGTGTGTTGTCGGCTTGGAAATTTTATCGATAAGATAGTGGAGGGGAAAGGAAGGGATTGCGCCTGAGCACAATCCAATTAGAGCAACTCAATTCTGGATAATTTGTACAAGCACACCAATAACTGTTCTACTCTACTTATTCTATCATAACTTTATAGCATATTAAAGAATTTAGTTACGCCTACATGATTTTACAATTGTGGTGTACTATGATGGTCACGTGAGTGATATCATGTGATGGTAATTTTACCTGGGAACGTTCTGTTCTTCGTTTGATGCTCGACAACAGGGAATTATGTGCCGTCCAGTCATACTGGATCGTCAAACCGCACATAATATCATTTGTGGCTTCTCGTACATTATGGGCAAACGGCAAGTATAGACCACTAGAATAGTGCTCCCGAAGTAGCTACCCATATCTTGATAGTTGGCAAGTGTTAGCTGGCAGCATGTGAAATGTGTTTCCCCTTCTCAGCGCTAGCTGGCTACAGCTTAGGACCTATGAAACTACGGCATGATGCCTCATCACGGAAGCTTGCATTAGCAAAGACAATGGCCTCCCATCACCTCAGTCATTTTGAAGTAATTCATTTCCTTTGCTCTTGAATATAAAGAGTAATATCCCAAACTTTTCTCCCTTCTTCTCTCTCATCTACGAAATCAGCTTTGAAAGTTCAACATCAAGATGTCTTCTTATTGTAGTTCTATCGAGGATTTAATAGTGGTAGAGGAAGATGGGTCAGCCGTGGCGGTGCTCACTTGAGTGGAACAACCCAGATTCAAACCCCGCCAAAACCCTTTGGTGATGCCATCGGCAATATCGACGTCGAGACATTATTGATAGAGGAGGATGCGCCCATGATCCATAATGTCGAATATGTCGCGTCCTACAACTGGGTTAATGGGAAATCTCCAGTCATCCTCGTGCCAGGTCAGTCCATAAACTCCCAATAGCTAATCATCACCTTCAATAGATGTTATTTAATGACACCTCAAATGGCACAGGTTCCCCGCCAGTGTGGACTCCACCAGCAACAGATCCACGGTTGAAACCCGACAGTGAAGATATTTTCCGAGATATCAACGCGGCCCGACACCAGTCGTATCCCTTGGAGCCTATGTTCCGCTCGTTGAAGGTTATGCGACCAGACTTCGACCTGCAGGCGGCAGATATTGTAGGATGTGGCAGCACCATTGGGAATCTTCTGAGATTTGCTAGATCTGAATCCAGGACATTCCGGTTTGACGTCGATGTCATAGGAGAGACAGTGCTCTTCGTCCGCAAGGAAGGCTCTCCCAGAGAACTCATCACGAATCTACGAGGTTATGGCCACACGTTCCCGGATGTCTATACAACGTGGGATTCCGAGTCTCGGGGTTCGTGCTCTCATCAACGCATCATCCGGTATGAATTTGGTGGGCTGAAGGTCGTGGTTCGAACGGAAACCGATGGCTACGTCAAAGATGATGCGAAGGCACCATTAAGTGTCACGAACTCTACAAGCGAATTAAGTCTCGAAGACGCGCTTGGAGCCATGGCCATGAGCAGCACTGAAGTCGCCCAGGATCAAGAACTTCAGCTAAAGCAGCAAGGCATAGGAGTGCGTCAGGACCAGATCTTTGATATAAAAACCCGTGGCAGTTACAAGCCTTTCGACATGAAGGAAATCATTCACGGCTTTGGCTGAATCAAACACCCAAACTCCTTCTTGCGTATCACAAATACGGCCATTTCGATAACCCCGAGGTCAAGGACGTGAAGGATGAAATCGACCAATGGGAAAAAGACAACTCGGCCCTGTTGGCACGTTTTCATACCCTTATCTTGCGCATCATTGATGCAGTCCGTGATTCTAATCATCAACAGTGCGAAGTCAGTTGGGATGGGAAAGGGCCCCTGCGTATCACAAAGCAAATCGAGGGAGGGAGGAGAGCACTTCCACATGATCTTATGGAAGATTGGTAATAAAATACGGACTTCTGCTTGTGCCAGCCTAAATTTCCCCATTGCCTTTGTACTAGAACTGAGGGTGGCATTTCGTAATAATCGTGACTTTTGGAATGATGTCTAACTTAGTTATATTGCTATTACTCTAACGTAGTATGGTAGTAACTTTAGCTATCCTTTACCTCCCACGCCTTAGTTGTTAGAGACTATGCCCTCACTTGCGCCGACTAAACAAGATCTAACTTTGTACTAAAGGTACGGGTATACCTTAATCCACTCCGCGGTTAGCCATGGCGATGGTCTCACCCGGTTTTCTCGGAAGTTGGTACCTAGGTACCTAGGTACTGTACCATGATCTAGCTGAGCACATGTCGACATCGAAGCGTGAGCCACAGCACTAGTATTTTGTCGAGGGTTCGGAAAGACGGCACTCACGCATTGCCAATGTCTTCATAAACTGACGGGATACGTAATGCCCAGTGATTCGGGTCTGGGAGGTACACGGTGAGCCACATCTATCTTTCCTGCGCCACATCATGCGCCACAGATAGTACTGAGCTCCAACAAAAATCTCCAGATAAGGTCATGTCATAGCAAGAACATCACCTTGGCATCGGCTCCTCCGTAGGGACATACCTGTTGGCAATTGACCTATACGGGCCTTCCAAGCACTCCGAAGCAACAACCAACAAGTATTTACCCTTGTGGCTTGGCCGGCATTGTGACAACTCACTGTCTCTACGCATTACTGGCGTGGGTGACGATGACGTAGCACACATACGCGCCGGGCCGGGATAGCAGTAAGGGCCTGGATGGTAAGTCGGTGACCAGCTATTTCTGTTTTCGTATAAGTTCTCAAGCGCTGGCCCATCAGTTCCGGATCTTTCTTCACTTCAAATCTTGCCACATACAAACAAAGATCTCCATCATCCTTTCAACAATCAACCTCGATCTCCGAAACTCAACAAACACCACAACACAAATCAATCACCAAGATGCCTTTCACCACCTCTGATATCTGCAAGATCATTCTTGCCATCTTCCTCCCACCGCTGGGAGTATTCCTAGAGAGAGGCTGCGGAGCTGATCTCCTCATCAACATCCTGTTGACCATCCTTGGCTGTATGTTGCCCTCCCTTCACTCCCCCAAGATGAGCGACGCCGGGGACTTCATTTCCGGCGCATCCCATGCATATCCTCCTGCATCTTTGAAGGCCACTGCTAATCCCATCTCTAACAGACATTCCTGGAATCATCCACGCTTTGTATATCATTCTGAAGTACTAAGCTGACAATTGTAAGCGCAATCCCTTTCTGCCCTACTCTAACAACATCGTTCTCATCCGATTTAAACATCGGTCACCCCACAAATCCCAAAAGACTTCGGCAATTGCTTAAGAGACATGGCTTGAGACATAACTGACCGCTTCCTCCAGGAACTTCACTGCGACGTGTTACGCCTTGACAGCTTCCACAATCCTTCTCATCTGGACCCGAAATCAAATGCGCGTACCACGTAACCACGATAATCCCGACCCGCATAACATCCTTTGTCATCTTCCGGCGCGCTATGCATTGCCGGCACTTGTTGCGAGCACGAGACGCAAAACGAACTTGGCGCGGCATGTTCGGACCCTTTTGAGAACGGCTCCTAACGCTCGGTGCTGATTGGCCGCGTTTCCCAAAACACACGTTCTTTGAAGTTGAAGACAATCACGAAGAATGAGGCGTTTGGGGATTTCTTTGAATACTGTAGCATATGGTACTTGACTTTTGCGGCGCGATGTAATGCCTTTTTTCGTACTTTTCCTGCTCGCATGTCTACGGACTGTCGGCTTATGGTTTCGGGGCAGCATTACGGAGTATACAGACAATTAATAATTAAATCCAAAGACTCTTGATACCCTGGAAAACACATTATCCTTTCCCACACGACCTTAACCATATGAATTAATGATCAAACCCATTCTAGAAGATCACGTGCAATATTTTCCATTATAATAAATTGACTCCGAGGACCCCGAAGACCCGCTCATCGTTGACAGCTTGGAAGTTATCCACCTTGGTTCGTACTCGTAGTCGTAAGCTCCGAAATATCATACCATCCCATGATCACATGACTCCGCCCCATTGCCCCTGCTCCGCTCGCAATTAAGCGATCGCAAAGTCTTGGCACCCACAACCAAAAATTATTTCGAGAGAGGTAGCGATCTTTCCTCGACTTCGTGAAGCAACCCCCAACTCCAACTCAACTCCAAATCCCAACTCAGACGGCGCAGGATCAAACTTCTTTGCGACCTATACACCTCCATTACAATGGCACCATCAACAGTATGTACATGAAATCCGCTTTGCTGTTGGCCCGCCTCGTGTTTGCGAGGTTGCGGCGTGATGCAGTAGGCTAAGATATCATCGGAATTTGCAGAAGTCAGGGCCCAAGGGCAAGCAAGGAAAGGTTACGCAGAAGGTACGCTTCCCTATTATCTTAAATTACCCCGCCTTCGGTCTCGACCGCTAGAAAACCGGCGAATTGAGGAAGAATATATGTTTTGGGAGTTGTGAGCGCGAGGCTGACGAGGTAACCATAGTTCATCATCAACGCTTCGCAACCCGCTAGCGATAAGATCTTCGACGTCTCCGCCTTCGAGAAGTTCCTCCAGGACAAGATCAAGGTTGACGGCCGTGTTGGCAACCTCGGCGATGTGGTGCAGATCTCCCAGATCGGCGATGGCAAGATCGAGGTCATTGCCCACATCAACTTCTCCGGCAGATATCTTAAGTACCTGTACGTTCTCCCTCAAAGCTACGTTTGTAGTATTGGTTTATACTGGAGAGAAAGAACGTGTTCTAATGTTGTCGGCGTGGTGTAGGACAAAGAAGTTCCTCAAGAAGCAACAGCTAAGAGATTGGCTCCGTGTTGTTTCTACCTCCAAGGGTGTCTACGAGTTGAGATTCTTCAACGTTGTCAACGATGAGGCTGAGGAGGATGAGGAGTAAGCATCCCAAGCGACCCGGGAGCGGCATGGTGTGGTGGATGAGAGGCAGAGTTATATATTGCATATAGACCCATTCAATGCATGATCGCTTGTGCTTCCACAAAGTTTATTGCTCCCGAATGTACTGTGATATGTGGACCATGAAGAAATATCTTATTAAATGGGGATGGTGCTTACGATATCTACCAAAACCGTGGTAAGGTACGCAACGTAGGAATCGAACTGCCCCTCTCTTTACGGGACGTTAGTAGCCAATCTAAATAATCTGGAAATCAATACTAACCCGGTCTTGTCTGTTTGGGAAGATATCACGCACCGGGCCAATGATACTTGTATTTCCCCAGTTCGTGAGGGGACCTAAAGTAGAGGCAAGTATACGGTACAGAGGTCGGGCAAAGACTGAATAATGAGGATGGGCTAATTAACAGCCAGGGATGCGGTAGGGTACCAATGAGATTGTGAAGCATTAGTGGTTTATAATGTGATTTGAGAAATAGATGATACAGATTAGACATTCCATATCTCCCTGAACCAATTATAGATGTCAAACTACATAACTGAAGGCATATATCTATGTAAAAATAAACTCCAGACCCAAACTACCATCTCAGACCCAAGGAAAGCTCTTCAACAGTTTTCGTCAGGGTGCTTGTAAGGAGGTAGAGTTTAATTCTGAGACGCTCGAATATATGGAAGCAATACTCCACCCACGATACCAAAACATTAAGTGTCCCAAGATGGACCCAAACGGGCCCGTATGTATTGCCTCCACTAAGGTATTTCGCAATTATACTGGCCCATTCATTGCTTCGCAGCCCTAACACTACTCTCATGCCCTTATTACTCTTCTGTATAAGCTCATTCAGCACTGTTCCCAAACGCAGCTAGGTTTCTAGCGTATTTTCGGAGCTTTCATCCATGCGTTGACGAAACCTTTGCAACGTGCCACGATTTATGTAAAAGTGTTCCTAAATAGACACTTAGTACTGGAGAACCTCTTTTTCAAAATGGATATTTACCATTAAATCTACCTACCAGAGGTATATAAGCCCAAAACCTCAATCCAACTCAATCCTTTTCCCCCGCAACGCCCACGACCCAACCAGCTTCCCAACCATATACCCAAGATAAGCACCCGTAACAATCGTAACAGGCCACTTCTGCCACTCCCTATCCCAATCCAGCGGTATAGGCACGGCGCCCAACCATGCCCCTAAAAAGCATCCGACAGTCCCGCCGAACACCTCGTCAATCGGGCTATAAAACGACGCTACCTCCCTCCACCGCCTGGTGTCTGCGCCATGCACGTATATCAATGGGAAAATAGCGAGGAGCCCTAGATGGGCGGAGCTTAAGAGCGTGTGCGGGATATGTGTTGTAACTGGAGCGCCAAATAGGACTTGGAACGTTGCGAGAACGGGGACCGAGAGGGAGGAGAGAAGAAGCGCGAAGAATACTGTCTATTTGCAGGGAAATTGTTAGAACCGGTTTTATTCACTATTTCTATGCGGAGAGGGGGGAAGTTACAAAGGCCTTTGCCGTTCCAGGGTCCGCGGCAGGCTTTCGGGTCGCATTGAGCTTTACTTTCTTCGCCGGCTTGGTGTTGGAGCCTGTTGCTGGTAGGCAAGTGATTGCATATGCTGTTTGCACGACTGCTAGTGGTAGCAGTGAGCTTAGAAGTGTTGGGACTGGGTCTGCGACGAAGGCTGGGAATCGGAAATAGTATGCTGAGAGGAGGAGCGCCGGATGAGCTTGGGAGACGAGCCGTGCAATTGGGGTTGGGAGGAGCTCAATTGGCTGTGAGGGTTTTGCTGGTGTGCTTGGGGAGGAGGCGGGGGCCACGATGGACATCGTTATAGGGTCGACGAGGGGCATCTCGTGGGCTGTAAAGTACGTTCGGATTTGGTGCTAATGCGATTGTGAAGTTACTCGTACGTGGAACTTGGGCGAGGTGACGCGACTGGGATGCTGGGGTGGAGCGCACGTGGAACGTTATGCCCCAGATATCACCAACTTTATTTGGCTTTTATTGCCAGTTGCCAGGAAAGACGTAGCTTTTTATTAAATCAAGTATTAGCCTAGCAGAATGTATTACTAGATATATGATACCAGTAGCGGTACTCAGAGGTCAAAACTAGCAACTTCCGACGACGGTGGCTATCCTTGAACACAATACCTTCCTAGTCTTAACGATACAGAACGAATCCCCAAGTACACACACAAAGCCAACTTGGGATAGCATTTCCCGGCCGGTGTCATAAATTCCGATCATTACTTCGGAACAAGATTCCTCAGCGAAAGATCATAGACAATGTCCTCGATCTTCTTAACGCTATACTTGATACTATCACTCCTCCTCCTCAAAGAATCGTTCTTCAGATTCAATATCTGAAAACCGGCATGGAGATCCTTGACGAATTGACTGATCTGTAATGGCCGCTGATAATCACCAAGAGTCACAGAGTTGACGGCCAATCTAGCAAGTTCGTCAATCAGTGAGATGAGCGACTGGAGGTATTCCTCGATGCTTATATGGAACGCGTCTCGGTCCTTGAGATTTACGGGAACTGTTATTGTTCATCAGCACCGCAATTATTTATCAAACGAATGTAACTTGGGAGACTGGTCTACCGTTGAGGATCTCTCCCACCTCTTCAATTGTGAGGAGTCTGCCGGGTTCAGCGGCTTTGTCTTTCATCGGCAATCCGCCGAGCCATCCACAGAGGAGGACTGCAAAAATGACATTCTGAACTTCTCGTGTCCAAAGACCATTGTACCTGTAGATTGGTGAGCTAAACTTCACGTAAACTATAACGGTGGCGGTCGAGATGTACTTGTAGTATGGGAAGTTAGAGGCAACAGAGGAAAGCGTACGGATGCTTTCGATCTGCTCCTTGATGCTACTCTCAGCAGCCGCAATCACGGGTTGCACTTGGGCATGTTAGCCCTGCTCTTGTTTATGGGCTCTGTTAAATGATGCTCACGATTTGCTGCTGGGGTTGAATGGGCTCTTGACAAGGCCGACTGCGCATGTCGTCCTTGCCTCTCTAGCGTTTGCAGGATGGCTCGGATCTGTTCTCGAACTTCGGCATCCTCGTCAATTTTGGTCTGGAGATCTTCGAAAATTCGTGCGTTTACCATTCCGGACTCGCTGGAGCTTGCCATATTGATATTGGAGTGATGTTGCGATCGGGGAGAGTCACCACGGTGAAAGAGTCACGGTTTTGAGGTGGCGGGTGTGTTTTGAATTTAGCAACGCGCCGCTTGCTGGTTCCCACACTTTGATTTGAATTTGGGAAACGAATGGGATTGAAAATCTCACGTTGCACGCCACCAACGACTACGTAGGAATGATCTATTAATGCATCTTTGTTTTCTCCAGGTTCTCAGCATTGATCAAACGAGTTCTATATATTGGAACGTACATAATCGTAAGCTATTTGAGTATTGCGGGCTGCTTCCAGCTGGATCATTCCAAGGTATATATTATGTTTACCTATCTCTACATGGCAAGCGTTCAATTTGCCCAAGGACCCAACTTAAACCATAATGTCATTATTCTCAGATACTCGTCCATTCTGCTTCCAAATCCTTTGGAGCAACAAATTCTAGTCCGAACGGAACCCCACCACTCACCATTGAAGTGAATTCGTAGCTCTTCTTCACGATTCTAGGCAAGCCAGAATCTGCAATGAAAAGATGGTTGTCGCGTCGCTCGGAGACAGTGTAATACCGAGGACACAGTAGGATAAGACACAGGCAAGCCTGGCGGTCTTTTCCTGAGGGACAAAAATAAGTATAATCTTTGTGTCGAGACGTACTCGACTTTCAGAGATTAAACTGAAAAGAACAGATACTACACTTGATCTAAGCCAATAGGCAAAGAGAGCTAAAGAGAAAAGAAGAAAGGAAATCGAAAGGACGGAGGGAGCGCCGTCTTATATAGGATTTGGGAAACGCTAGTGGGTGCGCTAATGGTGGCAAGCGAGGGGCAAGCGAGGTCAAACTTTTCTTGGGGTTTGCAGGTTGGGCAAATGGTGCAAACTCCATTCGGTGCACATGACTTAGACGGGCCTAGTTTCCAGACTGGACCACAATAATCGACATCTTGATTCTAGACTCCTCCACGGAGTACATACGTACTGCCCAGTGCCTTCAATTGCCTTACAAGACACAATGCACGTCACTGGCTCAGGAGGGCACAATTTCCGAAGTGGCACTACATCTTTACATGTATTATGAGTCAAGCCAGGCACCACAATATATTCTTATACTCTTGCGCTGCCATGCACTGATTAGTCACGCCGCTCTCTGCTTTCTCACAAGTTGTGACTCGCTCCCGGCTTGATGATATCAATATCCTTTTCGTGCAATCATAAGAACAGAACGAGCCATGTTAAGTTTCTGATTATTATCCCGGCTCCGGAGGTGGAAATATCGAGATCCAAGGACGTATTAAGACAAGAGTCTAGATACAGTGCCTTCCGCAAGTACCTGTATATATTTACTTTCGCACCAGTCGCCCGCCAATAGATCGCTCAGTATGCATCTCAAGGTCCGGCAATGCAAGACATTTGCACCTTGAGTTATAGCATCGGGATTTCGACACGTCCCAACTCGCCGTGTTTGCTTAGACCGTCTCACCAGATATTGCCTACTTTATTAACGAGCATCAGTCGCTGCTCAAGATTTCCCACGGCTCATAACTTTCAACATTCAGAAACGTTTCCACTACCGACAAGTATAAAATTGTGTATCTACGTCCTCGCCAGCGCTAATGGCTACCAAGAGAATAATCCAATGATACAGTGCCAGTCCGTATTCTTGTATTTAATTTTAGTGGTAGCCTTGTCGTCTTCTCGTGCGACCAAGCCAGCCTCGAAGATGCGGGCCTTATTGGGTCCTAAGCCTCCACCATCCTATAGGCTCAGCCGCCTCATCACCGTTTATTTCTCTCGCCTTCTTAGCTTCTAATCATTCCAGATCGCTCCCTAAGGCATATTTCGTTTTCAAACCCGGATAGTGATGTCTTTCGGCTGGTCCGCCGGCGATATCGTTGCTGCTGTGAAGTTGCTGTATCGGGTTGGTGTCGCACTGAAAGACTCAGGCGGAGCCTCGTCTGAATACCAAGATACCATCTCTTTCCTCCGAACTATATCGCAAACCCTTCAGCATCTAAATGCGCTACAGTCTACTCCAATAAGTGCAGATCTCGCCGAGAACTTGCGCGAACAATGCGAGCACATCCGAATGCTGCTACAGACTTTCTGCTCCGATATTGAGACAAGCTTCGAGCCAACCTTAGGTGCAAATATCAACAGAAAACATATATTTGCAGCTCTAAGAAAGCTACAATGGGCATTTTCTACGGCAAAGAAGGTCAAACGGCTGCAGGACAGAATAGCACTGCCGATGACGGCGGTTGGTCTCATGCTTGGCCAACAAATTGTTAGATATATAATACCACCCGGCTTCAGTTCCTGTTAGTGATTGTTTTGCAGGCAAGCAACCGTAAGAATGCTTGAAGATATCCATAATCGTATGGCACAATCGATTGATGCGAGTATAAAACCCGTCACAACACAAATTGAGACTGGGTTCAAGGCCATCTCAGATGTGCAGTCAGTTTCTACAGACCTCACTCTTCAAAAGGTTCAGGACTTCCGAAGAGACACAATAGCGCATATGGATTATATCGCAACAGAAGAGCGCGAGGCTGTCTTAAGGCTTGAAGATGGTATGAACATCATTCAAAGAAGCCAAAACGCGTACACAAAAGACCTTTATGCCAAACTTGACGAGGTTTCAATTGTCCAGTCCTCGTCAACCGACTTTGTGGTTAAAAATATTCAGCAAACAGGCCAGAACACTGCAGATGCCATACGACTACAGACTTTAGAAGGCCGCATGCAGACTTCAAGTCTTCACAGAAAGGTTGATCAATTAAATACATCGATGGGAGCGCTTAGAGACTCCTGGCAAGACCTTACCGGTGTTCAAGCAGATGATGGCGTTTCCAAGTCCAATTCTGATCTAGTGCATGCTATGCGAAATATAATGGAGAGCATTTGGTCACTGCTATCAGGTATACAGCTTCTCATACGCGATCTTGTGTAGGGCTCACCATTTCGAGTAGTTAGATTTGATCTAAACTAATATTTTGCAGGATACTACTCGCTCCATATATCGCTACCTTCTATCGGAATACTATTCAGGGTCTCCTATTATATGCAAACCATTTTATGTTTGAAGACGCCTTAATACGAATAAAACAACTTCCTTATGCTCAGTTCCAACACTGGGATGTAAGTGCCCCTAGGTTATTAATTTAATTGCTAAGATGATCCCAGATATTCTTCAGGTTCCTCACAAACAGCTTCAAAGACAGCCCTGGATACGACTATGTCCTCGAGGGCGGTTTTCTAGTGATGAACCCATTATAACAATCAATCGATAAGTCAGAAATCCTGGCGTGCTGTGATTCAACCTAAGTCGAAAGTTACAATGGCTATGTTGTTCCTTGATCTGTATGTTGGCCGATGTCCAGCTCCATTTTGTTCTAACAGAAAGTACAAGTCGAAAGCGTGCGTTACTCGCATTTGGTCAGAAAATCACCTTTTATTACCCTGCTTATTCATTACTACCGGACACGTAGCCCTTCTTGTAAAACACATTTTTCCATCGTCGAAGAATTGCACGTCTCAACCCCTATACGTCAGGCCTGCCTTTCCAATTTAAATATGCATTATGCGGACATTCACCATTTAGACCTATCACATATTTTAAATAATAATACTTCAGCATTTAAGAGGCTTACATGTATCCAGATGTTACTCGTGTAAGTCTATCAGTTGATATCAGTCACCCACAACCTAACAATCGAAACTAGTCTCTAGGATGGGTTTAATTCCAGACTCCCGTCTGTACTACTGGAACTCTAGTAAGTCTGTTAATTAATATTAGTTACCTACAACCTGCTAATAGAAACTAGTTTCCGGGATTAAGTTAATTCCAGACTGCCGTCCACACTATGGGATCCCTAGTAAGTCTGTTAGTTGATATCGGTCACCTATATCCTGACAATGGAAACTAGTCTCCAGCATTGGCTTAATTCCAGAAACCGGGCCAGACTATGAGTTCCTTAGAAGTTCCCATGTACCCTAGAATGATGTGTAGTGGGACCTTCCTTCGGCTATATCATCATCCAGGACCCGTTATGAGGCCCAGGCCTCCTGCCAAAGCGACCGAAGAATGGCGATCGGACACAAATCACTGAAATGCGCGTCCTTAAGCGTTTGGCTAACGGTAACACTGGTTTTGTTATTATTTAGTACTACTGTGGTATTAGATATTTAGTTTAGTCAATGCACTCGGTCAAAGACACAGATACCGGCTTATCTTATTTATTTTACTTTTGTGATTTATTTCTAAAGCTGCCTATATATATAGGTTTCTACTCGTTAGGTTAGCTACAAATCAATCAGTTCAATCTCTCTATTTCAAGTCCTATAACCTTGACAGGATCATTCACGAAATAATTATTCTCAGTTACTGTAGGAACATAGAGACTAGTCACATTCAATTACCGAGAAAGAGTTGACGTTTCTTTATAGTAAGACCAGTCTAACACGAACAACCACCAACCTTCATTAATACGATAGAAAGAGTAGACGGTTGATTTGAGAGTATAGGCGAGAAGATGTCTAATTATAGGAATATATCAAGGGCACCGTTTTTAATTTTAGCTGGCCACGGCAGATTTAACCACGGAGTCGAAATATGTCGTCTCGTTGGACTCGCTCGCTCAGATTTGCGTACCCTCGGCCTAGGCTAAAGCAGCAATGGCTGAGGACCAAAGACGGAAATGGAAAATGCTCATGTCGGGATTCCGGCATCGAACAAGCTGTCCATGGTTTGATAAGAAAGGGGCTTGCTTAGGGGTACGGGCAAATTTCATTCCACACATCTTGGTGGTCAGTACAGATCTAGCAGTATATCACGCTGGGAAATCAAGCCATAAATATTTCCGAATACAAATTTGCATTTCGAACCGCTAAGCACCTAGGTACTAAATTACTAAATCAAAACGGATTTATGTATTGAAAATCCAAATATCCCACGAGGCGGACCAAAACGATATCGTAGAAGAATTGTCGCCGGTGCCGCCTCGGTCCTTATACGCCGTCCCAGCGATAGCGCAAAGCATTTTCGCCGTCGAGAGCCGTAGCTAATCTCGAATGATAGCATATTCAAACGCTGTATGGGTATCATCGCTAAAAAGTTCAAATCAAATCAAAAAGTCACAAATAACCAAAAAGCAAAATTCCTCCAGAAGGTTGAGCTTCCCGCGCTGA
The DNA here is from genome assembly GCF_003357145.1 of Venustampulla echinocandica. Taxonomy (NCBI): domain Eukaryota; kingdom Fungi; phylum Ascomycota; class Leotiomycetes; order Helotiales; family Pleuroascaceae; genus Venustampulla; species Venustampulla echinocandica. The sequence goes on along the minus strand of NW_022474206.1, from coordinate 3,094,059 downwards.
TAACAAGGGGATCACCTTCCACCAGCTGAAACATCACTCTTATCGTCCACCCATCTGTTGAAGATTACCGCCCTCTCGTTCGTCAGAAAGCTGTAGAGAGCTTACTTGCTCCACCACATCTTCTTAAAGCCTCTCTGCTTCTGCTCGCGTCTAGCGGCGCCATCTTGGAACTCCTCTGTAGCAGAGTTTCCACTGCTGATGACCTTGCCGCTAGGTTTATTGCCAACAAATTTAAGAAGCAGAGTCATAACGAAGCTGCTCAGGATACTGAGGCAAAGAATTCCGATCATGGTCAGGTTGCTCTTCCGGTATTGGTGCGGACCGGTCTTGGCGTCCTCAGGCCAGCCAGTATACAATGCATACGTAGTCATGATGCTACCTAGGTTGCCAAGCCCAGAGACAAGTGCGGAGGCAGTTGCGACGCCTACTTCTCCGTGCCGTCGCTGGAATATCTCGTTGGTCCAGGTCATACAGATTGGGACGGTTGGGCCGAGTCCGAAGCCTACCATGAGCAGGCCACCATAACGAGCCCAGGGCCGAGAAACTGGGGCGAACGTGGTTGTAAGGAGGCCAGCGATTTGGATACAGACAGCAGCGGAGAAGAAGAAGGCCCGGTAATGGTGGAAGCGGTCGGAGATGGGGGTCACGAGGAGGATTGCGATTAAGTCCATCTATAACTGTTAGCACACGTTATTTGCTTTCTTGAAAATTTGGAGCTTACCACCCAGATGGGAGCGAACAGCAAGCTGAGAGTAACTCCAGAAAAGCTTGCATCGATCCCGGATATGATGACTGTTCCATAAAGTTGGGTGCCAATGCCGACACCAACGACCCCAAAGTACATCAGTGTCAAGGGCCAAAGGCGCCAGTCTATCAAGACCATGGCCAGGTCCTTCAAATTCCAGGGGCGCGCGTGATACACCCGGGTCAAGTCCCGATAGTGGATTTCAGCATCCTCACCCTTGAGGACTGGAGGGGTTGCAGGCAGCCATTTCATGATACCAGATGGAACTCGCTCCTCTCCAGGCGGCAGAGGGCGGTCTGGCAACCACCACAGCAGCCCGAATCCCAGGACAACGGCACACAAGCCATAGAGGAGAAACATCCACTGAAATCCGACCAAACCGCCTAGACCATCCATCTTTTGAAACCCGGCAGAGACGAGGCCTACAACTGCAGCGGATACCTGCGCTGCAGTGAAATACTGACCAATCCGCTTTCCCGTTCGGGAAGGCGGATAGAAAAGAGTCAGATAATAAGCCATGCCCGGCCACATGCCAGCAATTACTACTCCCAGGAGGAAGCGGAGAAGGCTATTGATGAGTTAGTATGCAAGCTTGATTAGGGGGGCTACGGAAAATTACTCACAGCAGGCTCCAAGCAGCCTTAACTGCAGCAAAACAGCACCCGATGATTCCCACGGCGATAACAATTCTTGACATCCATACTCTGGGGCTGAGCCTCGTCATAACCAGATTGGAGGGGAAATCGAAGAGGACGTAAGATACGTAAAAGAGGGCCAGAGCAGTGGATGTTTGCTTTGCAGTCAGGTTCAATACTTGCTGGAGGGAATGCCCGGCCTCTTTATTCATAGTCTGCGCCAGGCCGACATTGGAACGGATTGCAGAGCATAGGAAATAAAGTATCCAAAAAGCTGTAAATAGATGTATTAATTTAATACTCCTCAACTTTTTTAAAGGGAACAGTTTAGCATTAGGTCATACCTGGGATAATGCGACGATCAATCTTCCTAAAAAGTCTGTTAGAAAACCTATTCTGGATAACAGCAGCGCCACCCTATAATTACCTATACACGCGCTCAACTCTAGCAATCTCGGCCTCCTCCTCCTCCTCTTCACGCCCAGCTTCGAGGGAACCATCAAGGGCATTTCCTTGGGCCTGCAAAACCTCAGGAGACTCAATAATCTTGTCAACCCCCACGTCTGCCATACTGCTAAGAAGCAATGGAAGTGCTTGCTACTAGCCAATACGGAACGTTCAACTCTGCTCAGTCAAATTTGGGTTTCGGCTTCTGACAGACAGTCTTGATGCTATTCGGGAGATAAAATAATTATCTAATGATAAGGAAAGGAAAGGAAGAAGGGTTGAACTTGAAAAGTTTTCCTCAACATTGGTCTTGTGGCCCGCTGTGACCTTGTGGCTGGAGCGTGGGGCAAAAGCCGGACGGGCTCCACCCCACCTTCTAGGGTGTGCAAATTACCCTATTATTTGAAACTATTTACACTCCGTAGTGCAATCCAAAAGCCACCTTGAGGGCATGTTGAAAGCGCTCTTGACCGGATCTGGATCTTGAGCTTTTGCTTTTTTGGTTTGGCTAGGCGGGCTAGGTGGAAGCAAAGGAGTGTTCGCATGTAATGCTCTCGATTTTTTCCTGCCCTCTGCGTCGCTTGATATGCGTGGCAAGCTGGATATTTATTGTTGGATGTAATTTGATATCAAGAAGCAGATTAGGATTTGCAGGGTTCCGGGAAGGCTTCTGTGTACTGCGTAATAAGGGATTCTATGTACGGTGTATTATGGCGTGGAACGCCCAGACTTAGGACGCATGGGAAGACCGTAGGGACTAGCTGTAGAGTTGAGTAGCTTCCCTTCCAGCCGATGAAGAGACTTCCTCCTTTACTTGGAGACTTGGTAAGAATCCGGATATACAGCGTATGAACTCCCTAAGATTTAGGGAGCTGTTACTCCACTGTATTTGTCTTCCTAGGCAGGGAATATAATATTTCCCTTGCCTCGCGGAATGCGCATCCACTAGAGACTTGCCTCAGGCTCAACAGTAACGACAGGGGCAGTTTACGGTCACTAAGTGAAAGCATGGTCTATTAGTGGTAAGCTATGTTCACAAAAAGAAGCGATGAATGAATTCGTTCTCGCAGAGAAGAGACCCTATCGTATCTTACCAATCCGCCGCCGAATATTTAACCCCATTGACTCCCGAATGCCACCCTGAATGCCATCCGTATGCAAGTTTCCCTGACCAGCCACAACTCCGTAACGACCACCGATGAGTAGAAAGCAAAAAAACAAACAAATATGATCGATAATATAATAAGTGGAAAAGTGAACATCACATCATGGCTTGAGGCGCTTGACCTTGACCGATGCGGGAACCGACGAGCGCTTGGAGATTTTGGAGTTGGCGCATCACTAGGTGCCAAAAAGTTAGCTCTTGGTTGCACTTGAAATTAAATGGCTCGCTGCCGCCCGCATCACCTGGAGTGCAGAGTGGGGGTAAACGACATGAAAGAGGCCTGTACTCACGTTCCTGTGTTTGCTGATTCTGGAGTTCTGATTGCCTTCGGAGCTCTTCATTCTCAGTCCTTAACCGCGCCATCTCCGTCCGAAGATCCGCATCGTCTCCTCTCCCTGGGCCTCTCTTCCGCTTCATGCCCGCCCGTTCACTTGCGTCGTCCTCGGTCTCGTCGCCGCCGCCGCCGCCGCCGCCACCTCCATTCTCCACCTGCTCTGCATCAGTATGCACACGGCGCAAATGCTCATTCAGATTTTCCTGGCGCGAGAAGCCCTTGCCACTGTGTCGCTTGCAGTTTGGATGGGGACAGTTGAGTTGTTTTCTTGGGCCTCCGTGAAGGTTATGGACCTCGCGTTGATGCCTCAAAAGTCCTCCCGAGTACGTAAATCCTGGAAGCTTTTCGCAGCCCTCTGCTGGGCACTTGTAAGGTCTGTCATGCTTGTCCATATGCTATACGCGTATAAGTTAGCTTTTGGTCGCAACATGCATCTGAGCGGAATAGAGATGCTTACCTTGGACCATTCGCATTTCCGATTAAATGATGTCACCTCCTCCACGCATCCCACCCAGGTGCAAACAAATCTCCCATCCTCTCCCTTTGTTACTTCGCGGTCGGGTTTCGGTATGGGTCTTGATCGTCCAGGACTAGGTGCATCTGATTCCTCCTTTGCCGGCAGCTCTGGCATCTCCATGATGATTCCTGGACTCGCATCGATGCCTTGGGCATTATAGGGGTTCTCGGATAGCGGCGGCGGCGGAGACGGATATCGCGCATGTTGCATGTTATTGTCGTCTTGTTCTTGGGGATCCTCGTGCAATGACTGAGGGTAGGTCGGGAACGTCCGAGTCTCGTAGGAAAGCGACATGGCGTCGATGTCGGCGGGCGCGTAGTTGAAATAAGTTGAGGGAGAGCGCGATATCGGGGGCAAGGCAGCACGCGGCCGGGTATAATATGATGGATTACTGTGGCGAAGTGATTCGTAATATCGTGTCTGGTCGTGTTGTTGTTGTTGGTTGTGAAATCCCTGGTGGCCTAAAATCTCGCCTGAGAATTCCGGCGTCTCCGTGTCCGAACGCTTAGCCACATTGGGGTAGCGTCTCGCGGCAGTCCTTTCGAAGTTTCCAGCTGCAGCGCGGCGCGCAATTGGGTGCGGATGGGGATTTGTATTTATCTTCGTACTTGTAGTTGTATTTGTATTTGTATTTGTATCTGCATTTGCCCTTGCATTTGCATTTGTATGGCGGCCGCGGTGGAGGGAGCCTTGAGCATGCGCCGGCGACATGGTTGCAGTGACTACACACAGGTCAGGATCAGTCACACAAGTCACATGTCCCCCTCGCTCCCCAAGGCTGGTTGCACGGGTAAAGGGCAAAGGAAGAAGGCAGAGCCCAAAAATAGGAGGGGATGACTCACTACGCGCGCCTGTGTTACGCATCGCTCCCAGTCCTGACGGAGGCGCAGGAGTCTCTGCCTGATGGAAGCGTCGAAGCTCTCGAGGCTCCGGAGGCTGCACCACCACGGGGATGGGCTGCAGCGGCGTGGGTGCGGGCGACGTGTAGAAGTTGAAGGCCTCGTCAACTCCCGGCTGGAACAGCGGCCAGTCACCGGCGATGGACGACGGGTGGGCACGGGGGACGGTGACGGGTTCGCTCTTCACGACTGGCGATTGTGTTGCTGCTGGAATCGTTAGTTCTGTATCGATCTTGGTACGAGTTGCAAGCACGCCGCCGTGAACCCTTTCACAGATATTCCCTGATCGTCTCGCCGACCAGCCCGGGCCAGTCCGGTGCGTCATACAGTCCGGACTTGATGCGATTCTCGTCATCCTAGGTAGGACCTTGGTGTGGTGTGCTGGTTTATTATCCGCGGCGTCTTCTCGCTGAGTGGAGTGGAGAACTCGCGGATCGGTCTCAACTCCTCGGCCATATAAAGTGAGCTTGAGAAAATATTCACTCACCTGAGGGTGTAAAGTAGTAGTGGTCTGAATTGCTTTGCTGGACCGAAAGTTGACCACGATTGCCGCCTGGGTGGCTCTGGCGCGAGCCACGAGGAACCTCAAGGGTGGGAGCAACAACGAACATCCAACAGACGCCCCATAAGACTAAGAGAGACGGCTTGACGTCAGCCCAAGGCCAGGTAGAGTTGAGCGGACGTTTCCCTCGAGGCCACTCAAAGAACCAGCCCGATCCGAATAGTGAACGGAGTCGGCAAATCGTTTCGGACATCCCTTTGATAACCTTTTGGTGGCCATGACAGTTGAAGAGTAGTAAATACTCGTAAAGCAGGAGTAAGTTGCAGTAGTCTATACGAGAGTCTTCCCAGGACACTTTCAGATAGCGGATCGACAAGAGGCGAAGACAAGCTATTGGAATAACATCTGCATGGAGGGCACGGGTAGAGGATTGGAAGCAACAGTCTTGATGCATGGCTGGTAAAGTAGGGGGGTTTGTCCGGGGAATGCTGTATCGCCAAGGTTACGCAGTTGACTTACACTGAGTCTTCTATCTTGATATTGGATTAGCTCGGGACCCAATAAAAGACAAAAGTGAAGCCCAACTTAGGCTGTCATGGGGAGATAGACAGGAACGGTCCAACAACTTGTATAAAGGTATATAGGAAATCGCAAAGACGAGGGTAAGCGTGCTACTCACTTAATACCAAGACAATCAGAGCGGAAAGCTCTCAAGCCGCAACTGACGAGCTCTAGGCAGACGAAGCAGAACTCGGGAGGATCGACTGAGAATCAGATATGAAAGCCGAAGGAGTTGCTTAATCCTAAAGCATCTCGGTATCAATAACAAACGCCACAATCCAAAGAAGTTCTGACACCGAGGAGAGAGCACGCCCATTAACATAGTCCGGGGAAATGATATAAGAAAAGTTATGAAACGAACGACGGCGCCGTCCATCCCCATATTAATAATACCAAATCCTTTTCCCTGGGTGCATCCGCCCTGTCCTGCAATGGCACTCTCAACCCATCACCGGCACCGTCACCATCAGTGTCACTGTCACCGCCACAATGAGGTCGATGGGTCAGATCTAACTCCGGCCTCCACCTGATGTCCATCTCACCGACATCTGGTTACACCCCCTGGGGGCAGTTGGGGGCCATCGGGGTCAAGAACAAGCGCCAGGATCCCGCCCCAAGGGATATGAAGGGGAGCGACAGGCCCGGGCTGTACGCCATTCTGCGCGATCTGAACTCTCCAGGCCCGTCATGCCAGCAATGGGGTCGGTGTGAGATCCTGCTGTGCACTCCCGCTGCATCCGCTGCACGGGCAGGGTTGGCGTGCGGCAGTATTGGAGTCCAAAAAGTAGAAGTCCTATGGAAGTCGGTCCCGGCAATGGGTCAGTATGGCCAGCCTTGTGGGTCGCCTCCAGGAACACCAAAGGGGGGAAACTTGGTCGCGGGCACCGAGGTTCGACGTCCCCGTTGATGGATGATGAGGTTGAGGGAGGATGGCAGCTTTTGGCATTTTTCCTGCTGTTCTCTCTCCCCGACATCCCCAACCCAGGCACTCATTGATAAACCTGAGGCCGTTCGCTCAATTGACGTTTACCATCAACACGCACGTGACCTTCCTTAAGCGCACCCGCCGACGTATAGGAAATGGTGGAGGCTCAGAGCACAAGATGTATTCCAAAAGTTGATCCCTCCGCGGGGATTAAAAAAGAACGGACCGAGCCGTCTGTTCGTATTCTGACCAGAACTCTATTCCTACACTGCAGTGCCTCGCTCTCTATCAGATTTCAAAGATCTCGCCTATTCCTTCACCACCACCCCGTCTATTCTCCACAAGATCCAATCGCCATCCCTCCCAGTTTTTCAGACCCCTCTTGATTTCCTTGACTCTCTCGAGCTGCTTCTTAGCTTCCTCTTCGTGGGCCTGTTTGAAGGCATCCTCATCAAAGTCCATGTCCTCGTCATCCTCCAACAACCCCTCATCACCTGCAGCCGTGGCTCCTGTGATGACATTTATACCGCTGGTAATGAGATCTCCAAGCCCCTTCCCACCATGCGCAACGCTCCTTCTGCCAGGAGGGATGCTGCCTCCGAGATCGACATCCGTAAACTTGGTCCCGGGACTCTCCCCTTCGAGTTCTTTTCTGCGCTCCCGCCAAACGCCTCGACGAAGCTCATGTACTTCTGCCTCTAGCTCGCGGACCTTCTTCTCCAGCCGCTGGCGTTCTTCGTTCTCAAGTTCATCAACGCCATCATCGTCAATGCCTTCAGCATCACGTTTCCGTGCGCGTTCTCTCTCATCCCGTAATCGAAGGTTCTCATTCTCGAGACCGCCAAGTCGAGTTCTGAGATCTGATGCATCCTTCTCCGCCTTCTCGCGCTCTTTCTTTTGAGCTTGGAACCGGGCGTCGTGTTCTTTGTGCAAAGTCGCAAGAGTGGCCACCTTCTTCTCTAATGCCTCCACCTTCTTCTGAAGTTCGTCGCTATGTGACTTGGTTTCCACTCCTTCGCGCTCCAATGTCCGCAGCTTTGTTTCCGCTGAGATACGTTCGCTACCCTCCTTAACTGCTTTCTCAGTCGTCCGATCTAAGTTTTTCTTGAGGTCGCCTAGTTCCCGCTGTGCAACAACTGCTGCTCGTTCACTCCTCAATAGCTTCTCCTCCAAGGCAGCAATTTGTTCCTTAACAGATGCACCGGAGTTGACTTTGTCGAGGCGAGCTCGGAGGTTAGATATCTCTATCTCCATAGATTCAATCGTCGAGGATTTAGATGCTAGGGCAGCTTCGTAGTCTGCTGGCGCATTTACGGATACCGAAGGAGAAGAGCCATGCCGTGTAGCCCTGGAGGATTGCGCTTGTAGTTGTGTATTCTGGCGTTGAAGAGCCGTGTTTTCCGTCCTCTGTTCAAGTTAGCAAGCATCACCTAGATAGAATCGGACCATAACAATGCATACCAGCTTTTCCAATTCTTTTGATGATCCTTCGGCAGGAGATGCTCCCTTCTCTTTTGACTTGGAGTCATCCTCCGCCTCCCGCAGCTCATCGAGCTCTTCCTCAGCTTTTTTCCATCTCTTCTCTCCATCAACAGCGTCCTTCGCTAACCGCTTATTCTCCTTCTCCAACTCCTCAATCCTTATCGCTTGTTTACGGTAAATATCAGGTGCCGTGTCTCCATCGGGGGAGAACCCAAAGTTCGGAGAGAGGGGCGCTCCTGATACTGAGCCCTGTCTAAAGGACGAGGACCGCATCTTCGACTGGAGGGATAGGGAAGGCTGCCGCTGATGCGACTTGGCTGGATTAAGCTCTGAAATTGTTTCCTCGGCACCTTTATCCTTTGCCTTGTCCCCCTCTGTAGTTGCCGCCTTGGATTCATCTCCTGTTGATTCTGTCGCATCCAGGGCGGCTGCCTCTGCTGACGGGCTGGTCGCTGTATCTTCGGCTTTGGAGCTTTCCGCAGCAGGAGACGCGGGTTTATCTTTATCCTCCTTCTTTGCCCCTGCTTTTTTCTGCTTCTTTTTCATCTGCTCGACCTACAATCCCAAATATCAGCATACTTTCCAACCGCGATTAAACTCCCTGAATTCAACGAAGGGAGCAACATACACGTTTCTTCGCAGCAGCTATTTTCTCCGCCTTTGCTTTCTCTTCTGCGTCCGCCATGTTGTGCTGTGAGATAAAGAGCCTGTGTAATAATTTCAATTGCTAATTCGGTTTAATGTGTCAAATCGACAGAGACGTTATTGACAGCTATGGCAGAACGTAAGGTCCGGTCATCACTCCTAGATCCCTGCAACCATCGGTTGACGCTAAGCGGGCCACAGCTGCGCGTCGTTGGGGTCATAGCTCGAATTGTTGTTGTTAGACCTTGCCATAGAGTAAACGTAAACACAACGTCATCAGCATTAATGATTCCACTTAAACAAGATATTAACCCAATTTGTTTTCTAATCGGACATATGGATGATTATTACGGCAAAGGCAAGATTCATCCCTCTTGTGCACTAGGCTCTACATAGACATGGGTGAATAGAAAGGGAAGTAGAATGTGATAGAGGTTGTAGGAGGACCTTGAGAGATTTCAATAACACAATAACACATATTTCACTTTGAGAGGCGCTGGTCTATAGAATATCCAAGCTACCGCGTACAGCTAAGCGGTGGTTGGTATATACCAAGTTTGCAAGGAGCTGCTAGTGAGTCGTGAACCATGTTCTCAAGTTGATCAATTTCTTTTCATCTATATCATAAAGGCAGTACAAAAATAGCCATATCCCCTAATCCCATACCGCCTTAATTCGAGATGTTGCTTAAATAAGCTGCTGGAAAGCACGGTTGATAGGAGAGCGGATGTTAGGAACATCCTTGTAGAATTCAACAGTGGCAACAGCACGCTTGCTGATACCCTCGGGTGTGAATTCGAATTTCTATTAACGATTAGCATTCGTTTCAAAACAAAAGGAAGTGTACCACGTACCTTGTAAACATCCTTGTAAGCACCGCTAGCACCGAATCTGTTGAGACCAAACTGCTCGTGGGTATATCGTTCCCAGCCCATAGTAGACATGACCTCAACTGAGAGCGATGGGATGCCATCTGGCAGAACACTGAGTCTGTACTCCTTTGGCTGAGCATCGAAGACCTCGAAACAGGGGACTGACACGACACGGGCGGCCAAGTTGTGCTTCTCCTTCAAGTACTTAACTGCATCAATGCAGATGCCGACCTCAGAACCAGTAGAGACGAGTGTGATATCTGCCTTCTCAGCCTCATGCACAACGTACGCACCCTTGCTTGCGCGTTCGATCGTGGAGGTCTCGAGATGTGGAAGGTTTTGTCGCGACAGGGCAATGATGCTGGGGGTGTGCTTAGAGGTAAGAGCAACATAGTATGCTGCGCTGGTCTCGTTTCCATCAGCAGGGCGCCAAACCATACAGTTAGGGAGCGCGCGGAAGTGTGCAAGAGTCTCAATAGGTTGATGGGTCGGTCCATCCTCGCCGAGACCAATGGAGTCGTGAGTAGCCACCCAAATGACACGGACCTGGGAAAGGGCGGATAAACGAACAGCTCCGGCAGCATATGAGACGAAATTCAAGAATGTACCGGCGTATGGGATGACAGTGCCATATGCTGCGAGGCCATTCATGATAGCACCCATAGCATGCTCACGCACACCATACCGGATGTAACGGCCAGTCCAGTCACCAAGCCCAAGCGATGGGGGCTGGAAATCAACGGCATCCTTCCATCTGGTCAAGTTCGAGCCAGTCAAATCCGCAGAGCCACCAACCAAGGATGGAATTGCCTGATGAATCTTTTGGAGAACGATCTCAGAAAGCTTCCTGGATGCCACAGCAGGATCCGATGGGGAGTATGTTGGCAAGTTCTTCTCCCAGCCCTCTGGGAGGTCTCCAGATAAGCGAACCTTCAGATCTTCAGCTTCAGCTTTGTGAGACCCGGAGTACTTGGAGAGAAGCTGGTTCCATTCCTGTTCTTGGGCAGCACCTTCAGCGCCGTGCTTGTTATACATGTCATAAACCTCTTGCGGGACGACAAATGTTTTCGCAGAGTCAAACCCAAACTTCTCCTTAACTTGCTTGATGTCATCGGCCTTGAGGGGTGCGCCGTGGACACCACCAGTGCCCTGCAGTTTCGAACCGAAGCCGATCGTTGTCCGGAGTTTGATCAATGACGGCTTATCGTGGACAGCCTGGCACTTCTTGATAGCTGCCTCAATTCCGTCGAGGTCGTTATCGCCGTCGGCGACGACCTCAATATGCCAGCCATAAGCCTTAAATCTCAAGGCTACATCCTCGGTGAAAGCACAGTTGGTGTCACCATCAATAGAAATGTGGTTGTCATCCCAAATAGCAATCAAGCTTCCAAGTTGCAAGTGACCTGCAAGAGAGGCGGCTTCACTAGCCACGCCCTCCATCATGCAGCCATCTCCCAAAAAGCAGTATGTATAGTTGTTGAACAGCTCGAACCCGGGTTTGTTGAATACACCAGCGGCATGGTGGTTAGCAATGGCAAGACCAACCGCATTGGCGAATCCTTGGCCAAGAGGACCAGTTGTGACTTCAATGCCATCGGTGTCATGAGCCTCGGGGTGGCCGGGGGTGATGCTATCTACCGTCTGGAGAATTATAGTTGTCAGGAGAGAAATTTCGGGTCGGTTATGGGAGTTTGCTTACACGGAATGCCTTGATGTCATCCATAGAGATCTTATACCCGGCGACGTGGAGAAGAGCATACTGTAGCATGCAAGCATGGCCGTTGCTAGTTTTAAGTTAGTACGATATTACAATGAAGCGAAACACTAGTTGCTAATTGAGTGCATCCCAATTTATAGCAGCTTGACTAATTAATTCAAGATGTCTTTCTATAGAAAGATATCTTATAATTATAAAACGGATGAGAGGTGGGACACCGGATTATGCTAGGGGGGATTTCTGTTGTGGAGCATGAAACTCAATCCCCCAATTGCGAATCAACTAAGGGAGAGTCACAATACTCACGATAAGACGAATCTATCTCTGTTGACCCATTTGGAGTTCTTTGGGTTGTATTTCAGGATCCTGTTGAATAGGACGTGGGCCACTGGGGCCATTCCCCTAGAGAGAACCGTCAGTCGACGGCAAATGGCGGGAAGGTGACTATGGAACTCACATAGGGGCGCCAGGATGGCCCGAATTGGCCGCGAATGTGGCATCGACCTGTGCGGACCGATCAGTCTCTGATATGTAGATATTGATGCAAAAGTGGGTTACTGGCGAGCTTCCTGCCGCCACAGCAATGGAGGGGTAAATTCAACATAATTGAGAAGACTGGACTTACGGCGAGAAGACGGATGGCATTGATTGCAAGCCAATCGAGGTCGGTGTAGCCCATGATTGCGATTGTGCTGCCTGAGCTGCAAATATTTTGATGAAATTTGAAGGGTTTTGGACGATGATGGAGGATGGGGGGGTTCACAGGAAGATTTTGGGAGTTGACGTCGCTTGGGCTCGTCAGTGTTGTTCGCGCGATATTGGTGGGGCAGAGGTGGCGTTCGTTCTGGGTAAATACGGGTCGCCGGAAGATTACAGTGCACAGTAGAGCCACGCCCAACACCTTCGTAATCATCCACGCCAAATTTTCCCTTCCGCTGTGTCGTCAACAGTGGGCTAGAGCCTAGAGCCCCCATTCACGCTTTGATTATCTGTTTTGTACTAATAATAATACTAGAATAGTACTAATATTTGGTAAGCTGCCAACTGCCAGCCGCCATCCAGCCGCCAGAGGAGACAGCCAGTGGATCCCGGGCTGCCCAGGTCAGGAAACCCGAATCGCAAATGACAGCCCAAGCCATATCGCATAGCCTTGGCCGGGATAACTCCGTACTCGATTCAAACGCAGATCGCTCCAGGAGGTTTCGTCCAACGCCTCAGAAGAGTTGCTACATGTACTGGACGGGTTTGGCCCTAAGGTTCATGCCGGCCACTGTTGGACTCCCCAGCCAGGGAGGAGTGGAGGACCACCAATGGCCCAATGGGTGCTATTTCCGCGGAATCGCATACCTAGGTACTTAATGGCCATTCTTTCCGTTACGAAAGGAAATATGCTATCTCTGCCACCTGCGGGAGAGAACTCAGCATACAAACACGACGAAGCGATGCCGCGGACATTTATAATGCCAGATCCGTCTCAAACCGTTACGGATATACGAAATGCCCCAAATTATATTATCATTTCATTCACACTAGCCGTTGACTCGGCAGCAGAAGCGACCAAGTACTGGGAATTATGGCTACATAGGCCAAAATCGACAAGAAGCCTATAAACTTTTGCTGTGAGGTCTGCCTTCCAGTCTAGGCCCCATACAACAAGGAACAACTCATACGCCCGGGGCGTAAACAATGCAACCCTACCAGCGCCAGAAGAACCGTGCCCAAACGAAGTACGATGCATATCTTAATCCAAATACACCTGACATCGCCCGGAATCCAGCAACCCAACGATTTATATCATCCCGTTTTGTTTTGTTTGTCTTGCCATCCCTTCATGCTCCCACATGTTGTCGCTCGTCAGGTGCGATGTAAAATGCGGACATATCGAACAGGAGAGGATCTAAAACCCCGCCTTGGAGCTCCCCGGAATTCTGGTCTTCGAAGTTTCTCGACAGGTCTTCCGGTTTGGGGTTGCTGGACTTGTCTAATTCTTCCTTGACTTTTTTATATTCTGCGTGGAGCAACTCATATGATTGCGAAAGATCTTTGTGCCGGCATTCGAGTTCGACAATTCGCTGCTCAAGGTCTCTCGTGTGCTTTTCTTTTCTGTCTCGGAATGCCCGCTGCGATGCTGTTGCAGATCCAAGTCAGTGTTTGGACTTCCTCCTTTTATGAGGCCACTAGAGATTCATGTCCGCCAGTGTACGTACCTCGATTCTGAGCTCGGCGTCTCTGGAAAACATCAGCATGCTACTACCACGCGAACCAGTTGGACCACCTACTGAATGTACATGTGATGAGACGGTCTTCTCTCCTCCATTCTTTCTCCGTCTCCGATCATAATCGTCGTAGAGACTTTCGATTTTTAATTCTACTGGTATGAGCCCGAATGGCGCCACGCTCTCTCCATATTGAACTGGGAATGGATATGCCATGTAGCCGGGTCCGCCATAAAGATTCTCAGCACCCTTCATCCAAAAGTCAGCAAATGTGGGTTACTTCTGCTAGCAGCATATAGTGTTTTGGTGGGTACTAAGGTACATTGCAATTCAATGGCGAGCTAGCTGAAGACTCGCTTGAGCTTCCATCACACAATGTCGGAACCAGATCTCCTAGCGATGCCCACGCCTGTTCTTGGGAAGGCTCAGTGGCCATTTAGCTATGGTGAAAAATCGCAAGGTGAGACTGGCGGAAGAAAATGGTTTGGGGTTCGTTGGTGGAGTATCACTGCAAGGCTCGTGCGTATTCGGGGCGAGTTTGGTTGCCAAATGCGTTCCCTTCTAACGAAATATCTGGGGGGCAGTGATTGTTTATAATAGGATGACGTCGAGTGATCGAGGACTCATAGGTAGGTATCGATCAGATCTGGATGAGCTAGCATACGAAGTGGCCGAGATGCAAGAAGTAGGGCCTCCGCTTACGTTCGGTCCCCACGACTCCAGGATCATGATGGTAGATGCTGCCTCTATTCATCGCTATCGATTCGTTGAATAAATAGATACCGTTCATGGGTAATCTATAACCCAATCGCTGACCCCGCCACGCGGTACGCAAGACGGAGTTAAGTACATGTACACTCTTCCCTGGTGCTTGGATGCGCCTCAATTTGAACGTGTTGTGCGCTTCTGCTCAGCCGTTGTAAAGTTTAATTCTCCCGGCATTATTATATAGCGGCACTGGACTTTATTGGGCAATGGCAAGCCATCGACTGACTAGTGGGGCTTTTCGGGAACTCGTGTCATCTCACTCAAGGTCTAGTTCAGAAGCCTACACTACAAAGATTATGTCGCCCTGGTGCCAAACCTTTATTGGCCGTAACTTTGGATATCGGATCTCTTTATTAGACTTTCCTCGCCAAACGCAAACAACGCAAAGCGACCAACCAGGGGTCACATGCAGGCTGACAGAAACCCCATTCGGACTTAGGTCAATTGTACATATTAACATGGCTTTGCCAGAACTTTGCTGATGACTTGCCACCCTATGAAGCCACACGTGCAGCTCGCTTCCAGACAAGCCTCGTTCTAACCAAAAGCACCTCCACTGTTACTCTACTCTACTATCGCTCGTGAGGGCCCTGAGATATGAGGAAGCACGCTTCCGTGGTCGTTATCATGTTCTTCTCAGACCCCAAGGTGGTATAGCGGAGCGACGACGGCCCAGTGGGCAGCAAGTGCTTATCTGGTAAGTCGGCCATACGAAATATACCTAGTTTTCATGAAGTCTGGCTTTTGTTCGAGTGCCAATGTATATTCATTCTTGCAGCCACTCAGAAGTTCTACAGCCATGCAAAGACCAGCCAACGTCGCACAATGTGCACACGCAAATATGCTGTATCACTTCAAAGGCTTGCTTGGCCCCACTCTCGTTTCAAGCTACACATACAGTTCATGTAGGACAAACCTCTCAGGACAATATAATTAGTTGATACAGCTCAAGGACTGCGGAGTTGTCTCCCTCCAATGGAGCCCAACGCCCAATGGCTGCAGCAATGTAGCCGCCAATTGCAATTAGATAGAAATTAGGTTATTGTGCAAGTGCAACAGAGTAGAATGTTCCGAGTGGCTTATTCTCATCCTGCTACGCAACTACTCCAACCTCGAGCTGAAGGTTTATTAAATCATATGATGTTTACAGCTACAACCGGGCGTTATAAAACGCAGCATTCCCGCCTTATGCCAGGCATTTTTCCAAGAGAAAAGCTTTAATTTTGAACGTGTCACGCTCCAAGGACAAGCTTTCCGTGTGAGGGTAGCTCAGCTAGCTCTGTTTCCTAGCAAGCTCCACTGGGGGGATAATAACTCAGGTCGTCGTTTATAGTGGCCGCAGTGTTTCCCAGTCGAACAGCAATGCAGCATAATCAACAATTCGATTTGCTATCCATCTTTCCACATATCACATGCCATCAACGAAATAGCACAGAAATCGACTCATCTCGCCCATCTATAACATAGCTCAACAAACTTCAGCATGTGCATTTGCCACTCCAACGCCTTCTATTGGCGTTGCTTAGCAGAACGACAGGGATATATATTTTAATTATGGGATCTGCTCCCCGCTGCCGATGGTTTGTGTTACCGACTCGGAATACCCATATCATCCTGGCCATTCCCAAACCCCCGTTTTCCGGAAGGCCGTTGAACTCTTGGCGAGGCCAGCTTAGGGCCTGCTTTGAGATTCTGCATCTCAGGTCTACGGAGTAGAGCAACCTATATGCAATATGGACTGTGTGCAGTGGTATATGCACAGTGGCTGCTGGACTTTGTTTGGAGGAATGCAATATACATAGGTTTGGCATGCGACTTTATCTGAGGATGATATGTTTCTAGGATTCTACTTAGTACAGAAGGCACAAGGTATAGCAATATTATTTTTCGTGCTTCACTACATCTCATCCTCCCTTCAAGATATTCTACTTTCCCCTATTAACAATAGCTAAGGGGGTAAATGACGACAACTGGAATGTTAGACTCGTCAACGGCGTAATATCATTTTCAGCTATACGAAAATAGTTCACTTTGCCGAGGTCATGGGACATTTAAAGACGACGAGGTGATAATATCACGAAGAGGAGCGGGAACAATAAGTTACCGTGTCCGAAATTCCTCGCCCCTCCATCTATTATACTCGGCCGGTATGGCACTCTCTCGGATGAAATGAGGAGCCGAGTGCCACGATTATCTCCCACACGCAATTGGATATCAAAACTGCAGCCCCAGTGTTCTAAGCCACGTAAGCCCGCTTTTAGCGTTGTGCTTTACACGGCAGCGTAACGAACCCGTGAATCTTGATGGATAGTCTGGAACGATCGAGAGCGCACGCCAGGGAGGGGTAACTCTGCCAAAGTTATTTTGCCATACGCAAGTAAGATCACAACTTTCCTCAAGGCTCCTAAACGCCGCTTTTACTATATGATATGGTACTAACTAGCCGATGCCGCTTTGCCGCTTTGCCAGATGTAGAAATTGTAGATCCTTGGTTTTGCTGTTGGGGAATGGGAAAGTATAAATCTGGGAGTAATGGGGAATCGGAAGATTTTCTCCGTTGTGGCGAAGTGTTGGGCTAATTCCTGTGTAAGGACCCCAGGAGTACACACGCACGCCTTTCGATAATGCAAGAAGATGCTAACCCCGCTGCTTTTATATTGAAAACGCCCCTCCCGAGTGTGATTCTTCATTCTCACGAGATAGTACATACAGGACTTTACGTAGTGTCCTGTTGTTAATTGGGTGCTATGCAGGCAGCACCCGCAGCGAAGTACGAGAAGTTACCTACCTACCTACTATGTGGCTCACTACTTCCCCGAAACCCCGACGTTCCGAACGTGGTGAGAAGGTTGGGAGTCATTCGGGCTCTGCGCCTGCTTGTTATACGTTGTATTTTGAGATGCATGGGCCCCAGGTGGCATAGAAACCAAGCGGTACTGATGGCAGCCACTGCCTTCATAATCGCGCCATTATCAAGGAAGATGGGCTCTACGCGCTACCTCGGAAGGTATATGCGGAATATGATTTGAGAATTAAATGTAGTCAGTCCAGGGGTATTTCTATTAGGGAGCCTCTTCGTCCCCAGGCCCATCCATCCATCCATCCCATCGTTATCGATGTCATAAAATATCAAGCCCATATTAATTTCTTAAATCCATGTCCAAGCTGTTCCAAAATCCCCGTACTCTTCCTGGCATCAGCCAGACTTATTATATCCCCGTTCTCTACAATAGCCTTCGTCTCGGTTCCGGCTTCGTGGATCTGTCCACGGAGGACCATGTGTTCGATTTCGGAGCAGATGGCTTTCACTTGCTCGATTTCGCTCGGTGGTTGGACTTCGTGCCCTTCTGCTACCGCGGATCGGGATGGAAGTGCTTTCAATGCCAGAACCCTGTTCGCTGGTGTCTCGGGTCTCCCTAATAGCGCTGCGAGACCGAATGGTGGTGGGGCTGTGGATGTTCCGTTAAGCAAATCCGCATCCATGCGTGATATGTTCGTCATGGATCTTGTGTTTACTCGTGTAATATCATTTGCTCCTGCCTTGTATGTGACGACAAATCCAACATTCCTCGCCTCGTCGGTTTGGGATGCGGAGAGGGTGGATGTGATATAAGTTCCGTACTTGATGCTGATGATATGATCCAGTGAGACTCGCTCGAAGAATAAGAGTTTCTCCAGATTCCAGTCGAATCTACAGGAATATAATCCTGAGTCTGTGAGGAGCAGGATGGATTCTTCGAATGGAGTTGACTTGATGGTATTCGGGACCTGCGGGGACAATAATGTCCATCCGCCAATTAGTTCTTCAAGCTCGTCTGCAATGGCGAGTCTTTGGCATGTCTCAATTGCTTGCTGTCGCAACTTCTGCATGGATACCGCAGGGTCTCGGCTCATCATCGATGTCTCGAAGTCTTCAAAAATGACAGAGGTGACGTTTCCTAGCAGGAAATCAATAGCTGCTTGACTAAAGTAGTCATTGACAATCCTTCAAAGCCGATTAGTAACCGACTCTCTAGAAGGGCACGGATTGGGAACTGACCCGCTATAAAACCGTGAGATTGACAGTCCCATATCGGTCAAAGCTCCTTTGTAATCTCGTTTTCGTGTCCTAGTGAAATCGCCTTTCAGCGCTGCAGTAGAAGCATACTGCTTGGAAATGGCATCCCCATTATCTGCCCATAACATATTTAACCACAGAGTATTCTGGTCTTGTTGTAAACTGAGATCTACGCCCTCCGCTTTAAGTTGTTGTTCTAAAGCTCGTTTTCCAAAGGAGTTTTGCACTACATTGGTTCGATCTAGGCAGTCCATACAATTAGTTCTCAACACCCCGCTCTGTTTAGATGATTGAACTCCATAGCTTTCAACAGTGTAACCAAAAACATCAAGCTTCTTGCCCAAAATCTCAATAAGTAGGCTCACATTCTCGAATTTCATCCCTCGACACATTGCATGAAAGTCGAACCACTCAAACCCAATTTGGGCGCCTCTAATTCCACCAGAATCGTTTAGACGGTTAAGATATTTCTCATATTCCCCGCCCACAATAGCTTCAGGTCCATGCTTCTCGACCAGGGAAGCCACCTGCACTGATCCGTAGCGATCTGAGATGTTATCGAAATGCTTGACAAATGCCTGGTAATTCGTTTGATCCGAACGCTGTATTTGGGGAACTGGTTTAAACGAATATGGCGTCTGGGAAAAGAAAACGGGGATACTCCCTCGAATCTGGACAAAGGAGTATATCCGGCTCGACGGATTCCACTCCGGGTCTGAGAGGACCTGTTCAGTTTCTACTCCATTCGCAGTATATCCCTCTTCATCGACACCTCGACGTAGATACCGCAGACCAGCGCGTTTGATAGATCTTCGCGAGATCAACGTCAGCAGAAAAGACCGCATGGTACTAGGCCGACTAGAGATATTATGATCGGCTGTGTCTTGTGAATCCCTAGCGGCTGCTAGTATGGCAGCTTCCTCCTGACCTCTCCGCCCCCCCGATAAATCTACCATCTCCATCGACGACTTCTCCATCTCAAGTACTGGCTTGGGGGGATCCATGTCCATCTCAAACGTCTTTTGCCCAACGAATCCTTGCATGAGTGGCAAGACAAATGAATCTTGCCCAACGTTAATGAACGGTTGTATCAAGCTATGGTTCCAGAAGTATGAAGGATCCACTTGTGTATGGAGCGGAAGTTCGGAAACTGCAGTTTGACGATTCAGAAAACTCCTAGTTATGTCGTGATCGTAAGAGTAAAAAAAACTTCGAGACGAGCCAAATAGCATCTGCGTTGTCCGTAGCAACTTCGGGAGCAGGCTGGCAGCAATATCTTTAGCCTTATTACTCTTCGACTCCGCGGAGCTATCCTTAACAACATCATTTTCTGTCGCCGGGTCGATGGGTGCTACCGGATCGACCGCGGTGGTCAGAGGTGGGTCAATATCTGTATCTGAGGAGGTCATCCCAAGATTTCGTCGCTGATCGGCAGTCCAGCCCTTCTTTGAAAACCATTTCTTTGCAAATCGTCCATAACCACCCTTTTTCGAGATGACATCCTGAGCAACGCTGCTGGTCCGCTTATGCTGGCCTGGAGCCGAGTTTGTCATTAACTCATCATCGCCAACATCGTCGCTAGCGGCCCCAGACGCCCCTTCTATTTCATCGGCGGTATCGCTGTCGTAGACCCCATCGCCCTCGGCCTCCTCTTTACGGAGTGCCCGCTGTGTATGTACAACAGACGCTTCGGCTTCTGATCTCGACGCCAAAGGTGTGAGGGCGACCTCCGTGACGCAATATATGGGCTTCCCTTGAATCTGAGCTACCTGCTGGCGACCGGTGATCGATATTAGAAAGGATGATTTCGACACCGTTAACAATCCTAGAACGTAATAGTTAGCAAACAACTACACACCGCATGGGAATAAATGCTGGTTTCATAAGCAGATAGGATCCGCAAAGGGATTAAAGGACCCCTATTAGACCATAAAAACTCTTACCTACAACCCCAAAAGCCTCGAAGCTCTTCCCAATTTCGTCGCTGTCGCCGCCATTCTTCAAGACCGGCGCAATGTGATTATCGCTATATGTGATCTGGGCGGGGGGCGCGGCACGTTGGCCCTTCTGCGCCAGAGGCTGTAGGACCAGCCCATCGACAGCTGCGAAGACAAGAAGCTTGCGTACGATGCCAGGCATACTGGCGCTCCTTATGGCAAGACCATCGAGGTTATAACAGAACAATTGACGTCAGTGTTGGGGCGTGAAGCTCGAGCGTCAACTATGTTGCCGGTATCGCAGGCGCCGGACTTTTTTCCGATTAGTTGTTAGCTCAGATGATGCCCTGTCGCAGGGCCAAACTGCCCTGTCGTGATTCATGGCCGATGCAACACGTGCTGCGGAGATGCACAACATCGTTTTGCAGGCGCCGTTATCCATCAAGTATGTACCTACAGTATGCATGTACAGTACAGGTGAGAAGGGTCTTGATTGAAGAGAGCTGTAAGTTCCCGTGTTGTGTTGAGCTCATGGCTTTGTTGCACATCGGACAGCAGGAGCGCGACTTTATAAAGGTTAATACTCCGCTTTGGTGCCTTACTAGTAACCTATCCCCCTATTCAAGTTTGCCTGAGTATAGGTATATCTTTATTAGGTAATTATATTTTTGTTCTTGCTTGCAGAAACTGTTCAGAGACTGATGTTAATAATCTCTTGAATTCCTTTTCAACTATTCCGAAAGAGAGGCTCTTGGCTTTCTGGGCGAGTAACTCGGTGGTTTATTATTCCTAGAGAGTAATACGCAGTAACTCTCCTGTAGAAAGGTTGGCGTCTCTAAGGTTTTGTTTTGGGGATCAACTACGGCTCAAAGCGAAAATATTCCTTGTCAACAGGTAAAAGTCTGAATAGCGCAAGTTGTGCTGTCAAGGGAAAAAAGCGTTTCGCACTCCAGAAACCTAACAGAGCCAGCGGAGCTTACATGTATCTTAAATTCCGCGTGTACTTCGTGGTACATACAGTACGGTACGGTAGATTTGCTTCGTATTAAGAGATAAGGAGAGCTAAGAATAACCGTATGATACTCGTTCCCGCACTTGGCTGGTCCTGGTCAGGGGAAACAGCCACAGGATCTGCGGGTGATACAAGCAATTCAGGGTCGTGGGAGTACGAGATAATCATACGAAGTGATAGTTAGTGACAGTAGCTGTACTGTACGTAGTGCTGTGTAGCAGTAACAGCGCCAGTGCCGGCGATAGCGACTAGGCTATATACTGTACGGCTCCTTACAGATAAATGTGTTTTAATTAAATTGTTTCTTCTGTTGAAGGCTGGAGATGCTGAGCTGAATTAATAACTGTCTCCTCCCCTAGGATAAGGGACCAACCCCCTGAACCGGCCCTGGAGTCGTGGCCACCAACTTGCACCAACTTGCAGGTAATAAGTAAGACAAGACACAAGACACAAGACAAGACCTATAGGATGATACGACACACGCTCGACAGGGTGCGCTGCCCAGAGTCTACGAAGTAGAGTCTAGACTCTGGACCCTGGAGCGGCTTCGGTCCAGGCGTTATCTAATAATTAATGTCCTTCGTGTTACCTTCGTACTTCGCACTTCGTACTCTTCCTTGCGCTTCGTCCCTCCGTACTCTGCGCTCTGCTGGATGTGCGTATTTCGTTCCGCGCTCTAGTACGAAGTATCCGTGCTGTATATTCGTGATTTTCCCACCACCGCGTACGAGTGCTTCGTCCCAAGTACCTCGTACCTACACATCAACGAGCGTCTCTCTCCCTCTCGTCGCTCTGCCGTGCATATTATCCGCATCCGAATCTGCTCTACTTCCTATTGTCGACGTTGTACGGAGCAGTCACTCCCATGCAACCTTTGGGGCGCCCTTGAGGACATTTGCCGACACGAACTTTTAACTTATCCGCCAACGCCACCACTATCTTGTCGTCCCCGAACATCTGCTCGAGTGCGAATCCGATTGAACACGCGAAGCCTCACCACTGAATCCAGCTGGCTCTTTATCGCCGCCGCCGCCGCCGCCGCCGAGCAGACCAAACCAGAGCGAACCCTCCTGACAATCACCAATTGCTCGCCCCCAGCTGACCGCGAGGCCCTCACCCGGCCTTACCAAACATGTGGCTATCGCCCAAACGATAGCTG
Source organism: Venustampulla echinocandica (assembly GCF_003357145.1). NCBI lineage: Eukaryota > Fungi > Ascomycota > Leotiomycetes > Helotiales > Pleuroascaceae > Venustampulla > Venustampulla echinocandica. The sequence goes on along the minus strand of NW_022474206.1, from coordinate 3,071,464 downwards.
TGATTCTTCCACTCCCCCACGAGGCCACGAGGCCCCCCGGCGCCCCCGTCCCTGGAGTCCTGGACGTCCTGAAGTGGAGGGCGACGAGGGAGCTTTGGATGGTCGGCACAGGCGCACAAGGAGAGGGGAAGATTGCGGCGGATCAGGAGTCGACTCCTCTTGAGAAGGGCGGTCCACGATGAGGATCGGTATTCGAGAGCAGCTGGCAGCCATCGTGCTACTGACTGCTCTGGTGCCTCTAGCCGTCCTTGCTATCAGCGTGTGGGTCAACAGTTATAGCTTTATCATCGGCGTCACAAACTCTCAGCTGAGCCTTACGGCTAGTCTGAAGGCCGCTCAAATTGCTTCGGATCTGCTCCTGATTCAGTCAACATGCACCACCATGACGACAAGAATCATCATGCAGTCGGCACTTAGGGAATTCTACAAAGGAAACATCTCGGCTTTGAATACCAGGTATGGTCAGCCCCTGGGCTTCCCCTTCAATCACCCCCCCTCTCTTTTGATGGCCGTCGTTATATCCCCCTCTCCCTACACATTTCATTTTCCTGTACTCCCTTTCATTCGTGAGATATCCTACTTGCATCTGCTATATATTTTGAGCTGACATGCTAACTCTTGGGCTTGGTAGTAGGGTATCCGATGATATTGGAAGCGCATTAGCAGGCGGGGGCCTCTCCGCTCTGCTGCAAGTAAAAATATTTTCTCGAAATGCCACGGGCAATGCCTATGGCATAGTAAACGCTACTGCTTCTACACCAGGAATTGACATCCCCGATGCCGCGGATAATGGATCTGCAGTTGCTATTGGAGACAAAGACTTTGGCTATCCCAGTGGACTCTATCCAAATATTACCTATAAGGAAACCTCGGATCCAGATCCAATGGATCCCTCGAAGAATTTCACCATCGTGAACGCGTTCCCCGATTTTCCCTTGAATCAGTCCGATTCCGCTGTTTTGGTTCTTGGCCCAATGCAAATCAACGACTCATATGCACTGCTTTCAATGACTCTGCCCATCATCGATAATACAAACCGGTCGATTGTCCTCGGCTTCATGACAGTCGTAGCGGCTGCCTCGACGCTGGTCAATGTTACCGACTCTCATGAAGGATTAGCAAGTACTGGTATGACGCTACTGATAGGTCCGAGCAGACGTGAAAATCAGTTCAAATACCTCCAAAGACCCGCAACCAAAGACGACGCTGCTAATATGAGCGACATAAATGCAGCGGTGGTCAAATATATATTTCCTCCGGTCAACGCCAATGGAACTAATCGGCACAGGTCCTACAATGCCAACCTGCGTAACAATGGTGCTTCAAATTTTACCCTAGGTGCTTATCCAGCCGCAGCCACTGCATTCGGCCGCTACCACCCATTTGTCAATAGTGCCGGTAGTATGTTATCCACCAGAAATGAGGATGGTGTTTCAGTCAGTGTAGGCTATGCACGACCGCAGAGCTCCCTTGTTGATTGGCTCCTCATTGTTGAGCAAGCCCATCATGAAGCCTGGGATCCGGTATCAAAGCTCCGCAAGATTGTTCTCGCTTGTGTTTTTGGGACTGTTGGTTTAATCATTATTGTGGTCATACCAACGGCTCACTACAGCGCGAGGCCGCTGCGAAGATTGAGGGATGCCACGAAGAACTCTATTACTCCGCCTGGGTATTCATCAAGTGGAAGTATCAATTCCTCCAGACCCGATGATGATGGCTCAGATAGAGAGCCGGATTTGGAAGGTCGGAGAAGCCCATCTCAACGTTCGCGAAGGGGGTTCTTCATAAGATTGAAGAATATGACACGCGGTGGGAAAAAACCATCGAAGCTGGAACGGAGTGAGGAAAACAGGCGCAGGGTCTTCAAAATCCCGGCAAAAGTACAGGATCGGAAGCATTTCATTACCGATGAACTCACGGAATTAACCAGTTAGTAATCTCTAAAAAGTACGTTTGCTAGTATGAAATACTAACCATTTCTAGCAACATTTAATAGCATGACCGATGAACTCATGCTTCAATATGAAAGCCTAGAAGCCAAGGTAGCCGAACGAACTCGGGAGCTCGAAATAAGCAAGAAAGCTGCGGAGGCTGCCAACGAGAGTAAAACTCTCTTCATCGCGAACATCTCCCACGAATTGAAGACTCCTTTGAACGGAATCCTCGGCATGTGTGCGGTATGTATGGGCGAGGATGACCTTCCGCGGATAAAAAGAAGTCTGCAAGTTGTCTACAAATCTGGCGATCTTCTACTCCATCTTCTCAACGATCTTTTGACCTTTAGCAAGAACCAAATTGGACAACAATTAAGCTTGGAGGAGAGAGAATTTGGATTGGCCGACATCAAAGTCCAAATCCTTACAATCTTCATGAAGCAGGTTGAAGAGAAAAACATCGATTTCAGTGTGAAGTTTATCAGCTCAGATACAGAACCAGACTCCAATGGCGTGCCGGAGAAGGCACTTCCAGCTATCGGCCCATCGGGGACGGGCCGATTAAAAGATATGTGGTAAGTGATACCAATTTGACTTGTCCCCTTTCTTTGGTACTGGTGTTGGGATGGATCTTCCACCAAGGCGTCGGGATCGGCTCAATTGTACAAGGACGAGGGCATCCTTGAAACAATTATTATATGGCCTCCAGAGCCTTGAGCTGATGGTTATGCCTGTCAAATATTTATCTGCAATTGTTTCGGATGCGATCGCAACTCGCATCCTGTCCTTGCTTATTCCGAGCCATACCTGAACGAGGCTAACTATTTCTATAGTCTTTGGGGCGACCAGCACAGGATCCTTCAAGTGATTATCAACCTTGTCAGCAATAGTTTAAAGTTCACTCCCGAAGGAGGGAAGGTCGAAGTTCGAATCAAATGCTTGGGGGAAGTCGAGGCTCCTGTCGAGTGTCGAAACTCGCTAGGATCGAAGCGGAGCTCGCAGCGTACCTCAAGACGGCACAACGGCTCTGCCTCTGGTTCTCGGTCAGGTGGCTCAAACGCTTCGCAAAGTTCGAGAAAGTTATCTGGCTCAGTTTCAAAACCCTCAGGCACCGCTTTGCAAATCAATCCATTAGATCCTAAGGCCACACCCAGAGTGCAAGTGCGAGAGCGATCTCCCACTCCGCCGCCAGCAAGCGCAAGGACCTTCACGTTCCTGTTCGAGGTTGAAGATACGGGCCCTGGGATACCTGAGCACATTCAAGATCGTGTCTTTGAACCTTTTGTTCAAGGCGATCTTGGTCTGAGCAGGAAGTATGGAGGTACAGGCCTTGGGCTTAGCATTTGCTCCCAACTTGCCCAATTAATGGGTGGAACAATCACTTTAGCGAGCTCGCAGAATCCTCCAATTGGTACTACCTTCAAGATGGAGATTCCTCTGAAACATACAAAATCCCGAGCGCCTTCAACCTCGAGCTCAGATATACATGGCTCGCGACCTACGAGTGAGTATAGTGGCTCCCAAACCGATGGTGGCCCACCTACATCTGCAGGTGCAGCACCAGGCGACTCAAAGCCTACCACCGACTTCCAAAAGGATACCCAACCTCGACTTGTTGGCCTTAGCCAACCGTTTTTTGCCACGAACACGAACTCAAATCCGAACGCTAAGGATGCGACGGAGCAATTAGCTGTCCTTAACAAAGTGGCTACAGGCAAAGATGCTGCCCAAAAGCTACGGATTTTAGTGGCCGAGGACAACCCCGTGAACCAAGAGATCGTTGTTCGGTAAGTCAGGCTTTAATCGTTGGACTTTCATTCGCTAACAGATTAAAGTATGCTCAAGCTCGAGCATATCTACGATGTTGAGGTGGTTGTTGCAAAGGACGGCAAAGAGGCCTATGATATGGTCAGGGACAGCATGGACAAGGGAGAATACTTCGATCTAATCTTCATGGACATCCAAGTAAGGCAGCACAAGACCCGCCAAAAGTTGATATTGCTGACCCGTGCCTGTAGATGCCAAATCTAGACGGGCTCCAAAGCACGCGTCTGATCCGCCAGATGGGATATTCTGCACCCATCGTCGCACTTACGGCATTCGCTGAAGAAAGCAACGTGAAGGAATGTTATGATTCTGGTGAGATTTGATTTCCTACTTCCCCAGCCAGGCACGGACAGAACTGACGTGTGGCTACCTTAGGCATGGATCATTTCCTAAGTAAACCAATCCGACGCCCGGCCCTGAAGCAAGTCTTGAAAAGATTCGCAACTATACCCGAGGAGGAGACGGAGACACTATCGATAACCGGCAACCGCACACCTGAACCCAGCGAGCCCCTGGCATCTACCAAGCCCGAGACACCACAGGTGAACGGAGCCAGTCCGTCATGATCCTTATTTTGAATTTCGACACATAAGCAAAGTCTACCGCACCCGGTAGCAGTTCTCCTTACCAAGATTTGTAATGAAGAAGACATACACGATTCTCTTTTGTTAATATAGTTTTAATGGCGTATAGTGGAGTTGTTGGTCAGCCATACACGCAAGATACCACAAAAGTTCGAAGTTCTTTTGCATTGGGGGGGAAGCGTTGAGTAATAGCGGTTTCAGCGATGCATTTTAATAGCAAGCGGAAATCGGTGGATGAAGGTGGATGGGCTGGTTGGTTTGAGGGGTTCGAAGCAGTGGGATCTGCTCGCCCCATGGCCATCCATGGGAGAGGGAGAGGAGAGGAGAGTGGGAATAAGGGGGAGGGACATGTATGATAGAAGGGCCCTTTCAAGGAGGAGATCGAAGGTGCAACCCGACAGCGGATGCTGGTCAATACAAACTACTACGCACCTACTCTGCATTGCGCAACAGCCACACTTATCCCGTCTTCTCTTCTCTGTCTAACCATCACATCGGATTTCCCCCCAAGATGCTGAAACAGACGCGCTTCCAGTGAAGAATCCACTCAGTATGTCGTACTCAAGCAGGTACGCAGCACAAAATAAACATTCAAACCGCCTCGTAACCACCTAACCCAGCAACCAGCGCGTCTTTCGCGTCAGTTTCGCGACCGCCGCCCAGAGTACTCGGTAGACTGCAGAACAGCGCCCTCAATTGGCCTACGCTAAACTCCCACAGCATCGCGCCCATCCAACCAACCTCCCCGATTATGGCTCTGCAGATGTTTCAACAGAGACCATTGGCTCGTGCCAGCCTCCGCTCGAAACAAAATGCAGACGGCGCAGTCCAGCGTCGGTGCACTCGCCACTCGCTCTGCAGCGTGCATCAGCTTAGCTGCGGCGGTCGCCTCTCTGCGTCCAGTAGACGCGGGCGGCGCGGTGGTCGCGATCGTGGGGATTTCGCGTTGGGATGCAGAATATATGCAATGCACATCGAGAAGTCTGGAGACACCGTCAGTGAGTCATAATGCCATTTTTCCATGTGGGGAGGAGCACGAACGAGATGCGCGGCTTTCCCTTTGACGGATGAGAGAGGAGATGGGGCTGGATGGGGTAAATATCTTAAAAGGCTCGGACGGGGACTTTTGTTTCATTTTCTGATCGTTTTGTTTGACGGTTATTGTATCATGTTTTTGGTTTATTCTCCTCCCGTTTGATATTGCTTGAGTGAGTGAGTGAATTTGGGTGAGCGACGACAAGATCAAGCAAGGAAAAGAAAGATATCACTGTCACTCATACTCTACCTCTCAACATCATCAACGGAACAAAACTCATATTACTTTTCACTTGCGCAATTCAATCAATCAATTCAATTCAACCCAATTCGTGCTGCTTTTGCCCTTGGATTATTACAACCTTGCTATAGCCTCAACCACCTCCAAGACGACATGCGCAAGTCATGGCGACTCCCAGCCCAAGATTCCTCCACGTTTGGCGGGACGACGGCCTGCGCTCGGCTCTTCTCGCTCAATTGGATACAGCATCAATATGTGCCCTGCGTCTCACATCCTCCGAATTCTGTGATCTCACGACCGCGGACTTATTCGCTCGAACCCGCCTGACCTTCACACCAAGTGCTCTCACGAGACCCTCGCGCGTCGAGGCATTGTCTCGAGTAGGTCCTTATATCAAACATCTCACATTCTCTATGCCGCATACCCTAGAGACCTTTCTGCCGCCTCTTCTGAACCCACTTAATGGCCATGAGGTCAACTTTTTATATACGCCTCACACGACCGTGGCGTCCGTCATCCAGCGTCCTAAATATGGATGCCCACAGCTGGGAGATCTGCTGACGCAACAATATCCCCCTATATTCCACGCCGCGACTAATGTACCAGCATTCATAAATGCTCTGACGCACATGCCTAATATTCGGCATCTCACTATCTCCTGTCCTGACCAAGACCCTGCCATGAGGTACCGACGGGATTGTGTCGACTATGCGCTTATAAGCCTACGCATTGCAATTGAGCGAGCGCCACTTATTCGCCTGGAGAAGCTCTCTCTAAGTCATATCCCTCCATCAGCTCTCCAATATTTCCGACATACTCCAGGCTATGGGTGCACGCCCTCTGCTGGTCGCCGGTGGAAGCAGATTCGGAAGCTCAACATCGTCATGGACTCATGGGACTTCCTCGGTCTCCGGCCTGGCCTCGATCATCTCAAGATCCTCGATGATTATATCCGGAATTTCTCGCCCAACCTCGAGAAGATCAGTTTCGGGTGGAACGGCAGGAAAGGACCCTGTCCTCTCACGCTATTCACTGATCCGCTGTTTGCTCCTCCGAGGAAAACAGCAAAGCTGTTCGGGGAGGTGACATCGCCCATGTCTCCGCTGCCCGCGGCGCCTCAACGGCCAGCGATGAACTTTCCAAAACTCCGGTACATGCAAGTTCGCAATGCGACCATGTCGGCGGAGCAAGTTTCGGAGTTCGTGCTTAAACATCGGCATACAGTCAAGGAATTTGACTTTGAGAGCGTGTATTTGATTAATGGGGGGACGTGGGAAGATGCGCTTGCGCCGTTGGCGAGGATCAGTGGACACGATGAATGGCTATCGCAGCAAAGCGGTTCAGATGTCTCTCAAAGCCAGGATGACTTAGATCTGTTTGAGGAGCCAGAGGAAGTCATTGATACAATGCCTGGGATGCTTCCTCATTATGATCCGCCAGTGGAGGCGGAGACGTCTTCAGTGCATGTAAAGAAGCTCAAGAAACGAGTGCGCAGGCGGAGACGCAAGAACAGGGAACACAAAGACCAGGGGCCAGAAAAACTAGTAATATCTGGACCGATACGTATTTCGGATCCAGTGGCAGATGTCTTGCAGCCTACCACGTTTAATCCCAATGTGCAAGGGGTTCAAAGAAATATAGAGCTGGAAGCAGCGCAACAAGAGCTTGCCGATGATCCTGAAAGGAGAGTGTCGACGCTGAAGAAGGCGAGAGAGGCGGTGTTGAAGCAACTCGGAAAGGAGTTTTGTAAGAGTCAGGACAGGAAGGACCATATGAAAGGCTTCTGGAAGAATACCTGCTCGCCGGCCTGGAAGAGCAAAGCAATGCTAGGACACGAGAGCCAGACTGCTTTAGTACCTTTAATGTTCAACCGGTGCTAATTGTATCATACATATATGTAGCTCGGCGATATGTTTGTTACGAGTAATGAATGATGATGACCAAAACGAAAGCACGCTCCATAATCCAAGACAGTGACGCCAGTACCGTACGCGTGCCCAACACCCCTGCGGTCGCTGCTCTTGACCATTCAAACCCGTCGATATAGATGTATCTGATAACGCATGTTTTCCAGTGGTATTGGGTACCGGAATCCCTCAGGCATGCGAAACCACTTAGAATCCTCAGATACCACCTTCACCCAGTCAGGGGGAGCTTCTTGCCGCTTGCCATCCCGTGGCTCCATGATCCTCTGACTCTCAAGCAAAACGTGGTCGAGCAGCCATTTCATAGGGTATTTCTTTTCCTCCGTCCCAATGCGAGTCTCCGAGTAGCTTCCCGGACTATCGACAACCAGCAACAAGGATCCTGGCTTCGTAGTCATGGTTAGATTCAAGAGGAACGCTGTGGTTTTGCTAATTGATGCCGTGTACAGCTCATTCAACGTGAAAAGGAGGGTAAGAAGCATCGGCCGGGCGCCAACGAGACCATCCAATTGATCTCGGGTTAAGCTCAGCATGTCGTCTAAGCGGAAGTTCGAGGTGATATGTTCATCAGTAATGAGTGATGAATTTGCGGCTTTTGCTGATGCGCTTGCATATTTTGATAATGGCGGAGGGGTGACGAGACCGTTGTGTAGTTTTCTCACTACATCTTCCCAGCCAGCGCAGTCGAGGAGCAGTAAATTGACGTTGAGTGAATTGTCTGGACTTGATTGATCTTTTAAATCTCCATTCGTGATGCCATCAGCTTTTGGCGGGGTCGAGCCGTTCTGCAAGTATCGGAGGAAACCACCAAATGCAATAACTTCTGCCGCACTACCTCCAAAGCTGACAGCATCTAGCTGGGATCTGGGAACATCCCCATTAACGCTTTGCTGGTGGTCTCCGCTTGGCTCGATATCGCTTCGGCCGCGGATGATCTCAGAAATGTGTTTTTGAACATCGACTAGAATGGTCTGGTAACAGAGGGCTCTGCTTGGACTCCAACGAGCAGCATAAGCCTCTAGATATTCGCTGTTCCCAAAAGCCCGGGTGAAATCTCTATCAAACAGTGCAGCCTTGACATCTTGTAGCAGAGGCAGCAGTGTGTCTGATGTTAAGACGGTAGAAAAGGAATCTCGGAATATGTTAAGAAGAAGCTGCTGTAGCTCGAGAGGGATCAAGATCTCTGGTTCTGAGGGAAGATCTTTTGAAGAATCTTTCCCTTCAGACGTCTTTGAAGATTTTGCCTTGGACTTGGATGGTTCTGCCTTCTTGACGAATGCCGGGCCTTTCCACCCTGGCCGTGAGTCGTTGTCTTTGCCGACGACCCTGCCATAATCTTTTCCAAACCTACCATTCTTCCCCATCGTTAATAGGGGTTTCTGTGGCTTGCGGTTGTGGTGCTGGTAGGTGTGCGATCAAGTGCTGTGGTTTGAAAAATATCTCAAAACTCGCTAGGGTATCGTCAGGCCGCACATTTTCAGGCCAACAAACTCTGCTCTCCCTGCCTGGTGCAAATTCTGATAGGACTAGAAATTGCAGGCATGCAGGCGGTCGACTTTCTAATATCTGGGGCATTTATCATTTGGTTTATATCGATTTAGGCTGGCCGGGTTTTGGGAGTGTAAAGCCTGTGAGTCTTCAAATCATGGCCAGGGTAAGGTTAAGTGGCTACCAATGTTTGGTCATGGTATGTCGCCAGCATTAGATATGGGTTAGTTATATTGTATTTAGTTTCTTATCGTAGGGTCCAAAGTTACTGCTCTACCGGGAAATATCACCAAGCATATTGACATTGTGAAATGTTTTTATGAGCGCTATCACGGAAAATTATGTTTCACTTCTTGAATTTTCCTTTCCTATGAATTCCGAAACCCCGAGGCAATAGCCAAACGCCAATCATCTATGTTGCAACTCGGGTATCCTTTCCATTCGTAATACCCTAGATCATGAGTCTCTCAACCTTGTCCTTGAGAGCTCTGATTTGACCCATAAGGTCACTGGCCTCGTTAGTTGTGATTGAGGCGGATATAACGGCCCTCGACACGCCGCATGCTCTCCCAAGCGCACTGTATAATTGTTAGCGGCTACTTTAGATGATGTTGGATTTTTCGGAGCACGGAAATAGTATACTTACGTCTTTGATGGCACATATACGTATGGGACGCTAAAAAGATCCAAAAGTTAGCCTTCTCTTCCTAACAAGGTTTGCGATGTAGCAATTCAATGAATTTCCTTCGTCCGCCTCTAGGAAATATGCAGAGGTGGTAGTTCGTCCCAGAGGCGAAAATACTCACTTCTTGTCCTCACACAGCAGTGGCAAGTGGAGAAGAATGGCGAGAGGCGCAGTGTCAGCGGCAAGGACAATGATTTCGGAGATACCGCGGTTCAAAGTCTTCGTTGCCTCGTTTGCGCCCTTCTTCAACTGGCGAGCATGACTTGCTTGTTGGATAATGTCAAGGATCTCTTGGGCTAGACGATAAGTCAATACTCAGTTCGAAAGTGTAACGGGAGGTTCGGGGTGTTGTACTCAAGGCAGAGTCCGCGACAGGCCATGCTAGTCTTCAGTTAGCGAAGAACTTGTTATTCGTTGATTTAAGATAAGAGAGATCATGGCGTACCAGCAGATCCGTTCTGTTCGTCAGCCATTTTGAATGAAGGTTGGTGGAGTATAGTTCGGTAATCGAAGAACTTTGTCGAAGAAATTCAGACTGTAGCTGGCAGGGTTCCTTGCGTTGGCTCGCCCTGTTGCTTTTTAAAAACTTGAGGTTTGCGTGAAGTGACTTTGTCTTTTTTTGGATCTCGATATCAAAGTTCGTCAAGGTCGGAAAAGAAAATCCGCGCTAGGGCGACCCTAGACGCTAAACTGAATTGAGACTCGCTTCCCAGGAGCTACTCAGTGCAGCCAAGACCGCAAACCTCCTCGGACTGCTACCATCGAGGACAACGACTCTACACCAGCTCTACGCCATCACCAACGCCCTCAATCCTCACCCATCAAGCTTACCCGAGCTTTACCATCATTTATATCTCTTTAATATAACCCCGCACAACTGTCAAGATGGCTGACATCGTCGATAACTTCGTGAAGTGGTAAGCAGCTTCATCCCCCGGCCCCTTCGAGATAAGGGACAGCCTCAACTCCTATCCCAAGCTACCACAGATGATTGTGCATCTCCCATCAATAATATATTCATGTGCTAATACTTTCTCCCACAGCCCGGTCTACGCGGTCAGTACTCCCAAAGCTCCCGAAGATCTCCCCACCCCTTGCCGAGCGTCGATGAGCGTGTCGGATGCTTGCACTTCAGTAAATCGGACGCGTCATGCTGATAATCATATAGCCGTTCTTCGGTGTGATGGGCTGCACCTCAGCTATTGTTTTCACTTGCTTCGGTGCTGCCTATGGAACTGCCAAGTCCGGCGTTGGGATTTGCTCAATGGCTGTTCTCCGACCTGATTTGATCGTGAAGAGTGAGATGCCAACAAGCTTTTATATCGGAACTATGCACTAACACGCATACCAGACATTGTCCCAGTTATTATGGCTGGTATTATTGGTATCTATGGTCTCGTCGTGTCTGTCTTGATCTCGGATGGGCTCAAACAACAACTGCCTTTATACACTGGTTTCATTCAGCTCGGTGCAGGCCTCAGTGTCGGATTGTCTGGTCTCGCTGCAGGATTCGCTATTGGTATCGTTGGTGACGCTGGTGTACGGGGTACAGCACAGCAACCTCGACTTTTTGTTGGCATGATTCTTATTCTCATTTTTGCTGAAGTCTTGGGTAAGTTGCCTTCGAGCCACAAAATGAAATTGGCTTGCTGACGTTTAATAGGTCTTTACGGCTTGATCGTCGCCCTTCTAATGAACTCGAAGGCCAGCTTGGAGGTATCGTGCTAAACGGACCGTCCGGGATGCAAGGGAGGACCATAAGACAATTTGTGAACGTACATCTCCTCCGCGACTATTTGTGAATAATGGAATGAATTGAGGACGGAACAACGCGGCCCTTGGGATTGAGGGCGGTTGCGAAGTGGGATCTTCGTAGCCCAAAACATCTGGACTGTTGCTGGTTCCACAAATACTGGAGTTTTGCATAGAAGTGGAGATGGTAACGAAGGTGGTCAAATATGGCCGTGTAAGCTAGTTTGTCTGTTGTAGTAGCAATGTCTTTCTCGACCTTGAGCCAGGCAATGTGCTATGTATTAGAGTTTCTCAATTGAATCTAGTTTTCGAAACTCGTCCGCGATAGAGGAAGACCTCTTGAATAGCTTACGATATCCCAGCTGAGCAAAATATTTCCCAGGCGGTATATATTATATTACTAACCCTAGAATGGAAGCAATACCTAGCATTTATTAACACACTTCCTTACTTCACGTATGGATTATATAAAACCTAATGATAATAAGTCGGGTACTAAATCGGAACGGCTGTCACAGGCAGAAGATATACCCGAAACCGCCCCGCACCATCCACTTATGTTGAAAGCAGACCTCGTAGTTAGTTAAACACCACGCAAACCGTCCACGAATCCAACAAACCCGTCAAATAAATTAACATACTACTATCACAATGCGTCTCCCATACGTTGACCCCAGCTCCTCAACCTTTGACTCTCCAGAAAACAGCGCAATCCTCTCTCGCGTCAGCGCCCGCCGAGCTCCCCGACCCCTCCAATCACTCGACCTCGCACTCCTGCACGCCCCGCCAGTTGCTGACGGCTGGAACTCCTTCCTGGGAGCCATCCGAACGAAAACAAGCCTCAGCGATGATGTGAGGGAGGTTGCTATCTGTCGCGTTGCAGTTATAAATGAGGCGTGGTATGAGTGGGGGCACCATGCCCCTCTCGCCAAAGCCGGCGGTGTTAGTGAGGAAGCTTTGAAGATTTTGGGCGATAGACATTTAGGAGGGATGGGTGGGGAGAAAGCTAAGGGGTTATTAAGTGAGAAGCTATGGGCTGTTGTTAGGTATACGGATGAAATGACGGCGAATGTGAAGGTTCCGGAGGATGTGTTCGGGGAGATTAAGAGGCTTTTCTCTGAGCAGGAGGTTGTGGAAATTACGGCTACCGTGAGTTCATATGTTGCGGATATTGTGGCTTGGATTTTTTACTGGGAATACGTGCTAATGGTCTTGGTGTTGGATAGATTGCTGCGTATAACTGTGTTAGCAGATTTCTCGTTGCTTTAGATGGTAAGTCTTTCTTGTCCTTAAAGTTGAGCTCTATAGACGGCTAACTGCTGAGTAGTTGGCGAGAAGAACAGCCTCAAAGGACCTGAACTTTAGAAAGCCAATTGTCCTATACGTTTTGCAATTCTCTAAAGCTAGTGCTTACATTGCCGCTGAAGGGTAGTTTGCAAATAATTGAGGTTGGTTAAACGCCCTTGGAAGATTATTAGTGTGCCAAAGCCCATGTTATATCCAGAGCCTTACTTAACCAATATCTCTAGCAAGGTCATCGATCAGTAGACTATCTATAGCCGTATGTCATTTGCATCGCCATACCAGTAATTTCTATGGGAAAATAAAGAAGGCTCGCTGCCGCCGATATAATTCTATAGATGCCAGAAGAAAAGAAATATTGCATATCCCAACCCTACTTACAAGTAGGCCACCTATTGCCGGGTGTGACCCATCAAACTGTGTCTCGTTTAGTAACCAGCATAACCTATGTCCATGATTAGCCTTAAAATTTCATCGAATCAGTGTAGTGATGGCGGGCGAGTCAAACGACCTGGTAAGTAAGAGTAGGTAAATATCCAAGCTCTCGAGATATGCCGTCTGAGTGTTGAGGATCCAGCTTGTTTTGTACACATAAAACAGTAGATTGACAAGCCGCATAGCTACTGCCTTGCTAATTTGATAACACTTGCATCAACAGCGCATTTTGTAATTTGACACGTTTTCTCCATACGATATCATTTCTGACTGAGTAGTATAGATTATAAGCAGGCACCAGCCAGCTGTATTCCTCGTTGTCCTCCAGCACTTTCAAGAGGACTAACAGAAATCTCTTAATGGGCTTGGGTTAAGATATACTTGGCATGTGCAAACATTAGAGCATATTATTTCTATCAATGAGCATCCATGGGTGGAACCAAGAATATGACGCGAATCTCTATCTTTGGACGCCACTGCCAATGCAAAACCCCATGCAGAGCGTACAATCGCTTTCTAGCCCTTCGACTCTCTTCTCTATTTTTCTTGGCTATATCTCTTGACTTGGCAATACTCTACTTAAACTTACGATGGTGCTATTAGCATCGTCATCAGTCTAGGGCCTGATCGGCGTGCTCGGGGTGCTCGGGATGTTGACATCGGATATAGGAAATAAATCCCGGGTTAGCACCGAGGAAGAAGTGGAAATAGAGCGTTTAAAAAAATAGAATAGAAGCCTAGAAACACATATCGCATCCTTCCAGTAGACTTAATCGGTGATAATCGGGAAATCAGTTCCGCAAAAGGATACAACCCCCCCACATTCATTTGTTGTGCAGCGTAGTAGCACTGGGACTGCGGGGTGATGACGGAAGCCCATCTTTGACGCCCCGATGGTGATATGATCGGAGGACAGGAAGGTATCCTGCCCATCCAATTGCCGGGTTATGTATGATCAAGAGATGCATGTATACGGCCAAGGTGAGGGGAGGCGCGACAGGGTTGACTTCGTAGGTAGATAGCAACCAGTTGCCCCTCCTGGACCTCCACATAAAAGCGAGGATATTCGGGAGCTGACAAGAGCCCCTCTTTGCCAAACGGCCCCATATAACGCTCTATCACAAACAATCGCTCTTCTTCATTTACCGTACAAACAACCACTCCCATCTCCACAAACAGAACAACAGGTAGACATCAAGGTCTCCCCTTAACCACACAATTGCCAAAGCCAACGCAAAAGCTAGCACATTTATAAAACATGGCGTCTACGGAGGGTAAAGTAAGTCTTTCTGTGTGGGGCACGTCACCGAGCCGAGAACCGCAGTGCTAATCAATGACCTGGAGTGCAGACTATTACCTGTAAGGTAAGTTACTCACTCGACTCCCCCGTGTCTATCGGACAGGAAAATAACGAAGTATAAAGGCAGCGGTGGCATGGGAGGCAGGAAAACCATTGAGCATCGAGACCATCGAAGTAGCCCCACCAAGAGCCCACGAAGTGCGAGTCCAAATTATTTATACGGGTGTATGCCACACTGGTACGTGACCCAACTTCTGCGACGAGGAGCAAGTCAAATTGGTTGCTGACTGTCCGTGTAGATGCGTACACGCTCTCTGGAAAAGATCCCGAGGGAGCTTTCCCAATTGTCTTGGGCCATGAGGGTGCTGGAATTGTCGAATCTATCGGAGAGGGTGTAACATCTGTAAAGGTGGGCGACTATGTCGTGGCTCTCTAGTAAATGCCCCTGCTAAATTTTCAATTGCCTCGATCCTTCAAGGAGACTGACAACCCCACCATTTAGTACTCCAGAATGCAAAGAATGCAAGTTCTGCAAATCTGGAAAGACGAATCTCTGCGGCAAGATCAGAGCAACACAAGGCCGCGGCGTCATGCCTGACGGAACCTCTCGATTCAAGTGCAAGGGCAAGGACCTTCTTCATTTCATGGGCACATCGACATTCTCTCAGTACACCGTCCTCGCCGATATCTCCGTCGTCGCTATCACCAAGGACGCCCCCATGGACCGAACATGCTTGCTAGGTTGCGGCATCACCACCGGCTATGGCGCGGCAGTTGAAACTGCCAAAGTCGAGGAAGGCTCCACAGTGGCTGTCTTCGGCGCTGGCTGTGTCGGTCTATCTGTCGTGCAAGGAGCTGTAGCGAAGAAGGCGGGCAAGATTATTGTTGTGGATTTGAACCCATCTAAGAAGGCCTGGGGAGAGAAGTTCGGCGCTACCGATTTCGTGAACCCCGCGGACTTGAAGGGCCAGACTATTCAGGAGAAATTGATTGAGATGACTGATGGCGGATGTGATTATACTTTTGATTGTACGGGCAATGTTGGCGTTATGAGGGCTGCGTTAGAGGCTTGTCATAAGGGGTGGGGTCAAAGTATTGTTATTGGTGTTGCTGCTGCTGGACAGGAGATCTCGACGAGACGTAAGTTATTCATTCCTTCGCTCTATATTTCCCGATGACTAACATTTTCTACAGCATTCCAACTTGTAACTGGTCGTGTCTGGAAGGTAAGAGAACCCCATGGTCGTTTATCATTGAAACTGGGCGATTCCTAACGAGTCTGTAGGGATGTGCGTTTGGCGGCATCAAAGGTCGTTCCCAACTTCCTGACTTGGTTGATGATTATATGACGGGTAAGCTGAAGGTTGATGAGTTCATCACTCATCGAAAGAACCTCGGCGAGATGAACGATGCTTTCGATGCCATGAAGCAAGGCGATTGCATTCGCTGTGTGGTTGATATGACCAAGGTATGATTACATGATGTTACTTCAGGCTAGCTAGCATGATGATTACTGTTTACGAGTAGATATTTCCGTGGAAAGGTGGCTTGTTTCACTGGGTAATAAAATGAAAAGTTTGATGATGATTGAATACGTATCTATACTTCGTATACTTGTATATCTAAAAGCACAACTAGAAAAGACTTAAAAATTCTATGGGGTAAATGTCGTCATTATTCTAGATCTGACAGAACCCCGAAGAGGATCCTATGTTACGCCCGCTAAAGTCCCCAAGCAAGCGGTTCATCCGAAATCAGATGTAATACAAATATGTTCGACGCCAGTCCCTTACGGCCGAAAAAACGCCCTTAAGTCTCGCAAGCCCATGTACAGTATGATCCTTGGGGAGTCGGTCGCTCAGGCGCCCTGAGGTCTCTAAATCCCCTTGATAACCTGTGTCCTCTCAGCATTAAGCTGCGCCGCATTCCGATCATGCGATTCCTTCTTGCACTGTTCCGTTAATTCATCGCGTTAGCCAATATATTCTCATCATCCACTCCAACGAGCCCAAATAAGCCCAGGAGCCACCACTGCGTCCCCGAAAGGTCAGGGGAAGAACTTACGTCTTCCAAGCCATCACACTTATGGTCTTCTAACAGCCTATGCTTCCCACAATAATGTCCGTTACAGAACCCGCAATCCCCAATGATCCTCTGTGCACCCTCCTTGCAGTCCTTATACGTGCAACGGATCTTCTTGGGAGGCATGCCGCCGCGTAGAGGCAGTGCGAGGTGGAGTGTTGAGTCTCGCGCAATGTGGTAGTCGGCGAGTGTTGAGGAGGGCGAGAGGTGCTTCCCGGCGTGGACGAGGCGGAGGTCTGACTCAGGGAGGGAGGTCCGAACGCTGAGGAGTGTGGTGAGGTTTTGGATGGAGAGGTCTGATGGGACGGTTATAGGAATTGCTGCCGAGGGAGTTAGCTCCTGTTCTTGCTCTTGGGACTGTTGAGAAGGAGAGGAAGGAATATGAGGCATACTGGAACCAGAGACGGTGTTGATGAAGATCTGCATGGTATCTACCATATCTGGAGAGGCGGAACGGGAGCTTGATGGTGTAGAGTGCATGATGTTTGGTGTATATGAAGTCTTTGTTTTGGTGATGTGATGATGTAGTAGTGTTGTAATGAGTGTACCAGAGGTAGAAGTTGGAAGGTTTGAGGGAGATTGGCGGGTTATGGGAGATTGGAAGGTTGGAAGGTTGGAAGAGTAGATCGGCTGGCGAGGTCGACGGTGAGATAAGGTGGTAATAAGGTGAGTGGCGCGGTGCTGATGAGGTGCTGAAAGGCTGTCTGTGGCGTGCGGCTATCAGGGCGGACTACCTCGGATACTAATAAGTCCCTTAGCAGTGAATGGCAGTGGCAGTGGCAGTGGCAGTGACAGTGGCAAGGGCTAATAATAAGCTAAGAGGACTGGAAGAGGTTTGAGTTTGGGGACTAGGGTTCTAAAGAGGCAAAAGGAGGAAAGAATCAGAAAGAAGATCGGGGTGGCAGTATTATTGCTATATAAGGAGCCACTAGCGGTAGCTAACGAACAAGAAACAAACATGGAGGCGCTGAGAAGTCTGAGACTGACTCCAATACTTCGTAATGAGTCGTCGTATGCCAGCCAATACGGCAGAACAGGATCTCTATTCGTGCTCTAGTTCTGCTTTAGTCGTCCTGCACGCGGTGCTGGCCGCACAAGAGCACTTTGTGCTTGTTCACGTGGCTCTTTGGCAATGGACGTACTCCGGAGGTAGCACTTTGTCCAACAGGCTAGGCTTTGTTCTTGCTCTTGTCTTATGCCAGCCCCTCTAAGTACGTTGCAATAACACCCGTAAGTGAGGCAGTTGATAGATGGACACCACGGAGTAACTGGACACGTACCTCCTTACTCGCTCAAGCCTCAAATAGAGCCTAAGAGAGCCTAGGCATGCATGTCCACGCTATCTGTTTACTATCTACCCGAGAGGATCTCAGAGACGGCGCTCTCAGATCCCGCTGGCAAGTCGGGTTTCCCGAGAGGAGGCGATATATCCACCTACTACATACGTCCCGTGGGTCTTCGTCTAATATCATTTATTCCGGAAAGATGGTTATATAATAAATAATGTAGGAGCTATGTAGCGCCGTGCTCAGGCTTCAGGCTGTAATGCGTGTCTATATCACATATAGACATCCCAATTATTCCCAAAGTCCCAACTACTGCAAGACGCAAATGCCGGCGTCCCGTTCCGGACGAAGAGAGACATCAAGGGTACTACTTGTAATATTGATAATCGCACTCTCACCGCCCGTCGTAAACCACATGGGATCTTTGATCTATTCCTACGTATAACCCATCAACCAGCTCGCTCAACAACCCCTTACCTACCTATGTACTTCGTAGAGAACATGCCATATTTCACGGTCATCTGCAGCCACACACAATCTGGACTCAATAATCCGTCATGTCAGAGTAGCAGTCACCCGGCCTAGAACAACCACCATTCGAAGGTATTATCGATCCCGTGAAGAGATCTGGTAACCGACACCGATCGCCTTGCATCCGCGTGCAGCAGCAGAAAGCACAAGCACACCACAGTACATGCATTCCGTGCTCCATGCAGTTCGTGTGCAGGACAGGCGCTGTACAGTCTACTGTTCCTGGAAACTCAGATTATCCACATATTTTTGCGAGCGAGGCTGAAGTTTTACGAGAAAGGCTGAAAGGCGAATAGATGGCCAAACTTTATTAGTACCAACTACAGCCGGGCCACTGGGTGGCTGATCATCTCCATCACTTCGGAACGCGGAAGATCTTGACTATCTTGGTCGGTGTTGACTAGAAATATCGTACTGTACTAATCTGAGATATATAAATCCAATCTACTTCGTATGAAGTGTACCCTTACTCCATCTCTGCGCCTGAACGCCTCGCACAAAACGACATGTAAATGCACCAGAGCCGTCCAGAGGCTTCCGATCGCGATGGGAGTGACGCCACCTATGCAATTCAGTGTATCATAACTTCGTCAATGCTTTTTATATTTCTGCAACACGCAAAGGTTAGCATTCAAGTCCTCTGCTTCATGTTGTTCCATGCAAGAGACACTTACAGCATCAGCACGTTGCAAATTCACCGGATCTAGAGAGTTCGTAGCACCCATCAAAATTTGGCCCCCTGCTTTCGCTACCCCAATAGCAGGTCGAAGAATAACAGTTGGCGCATGCTTCCTTACCGCCCTCAAAAGGCCCGCCGCATTACCACTCTCCATGACTTCGCCGGGTACCGCAATAATGGCATCTCGCGCCATAACTAAATCCCGCTGCAGACCCGTATATCCGCCACGCAGACCTTGGAGCACACCGACGGGTTGGTTGGCGTAGAGGCTGATGTGCTTGGTATCTTCTGAGTCTTCGTCGTCTGCGGCGCCTTGGGAGGTGTCTATAGTTGGGCCTAGGAATCCTTCTGCACCTTGCAAAACAGTCTGTACACCGATGGCAACTTTAGCTCCTAGTTTGACCAGTTCAGTGCCGGTAGTTTTTGCAAATGCTGTTGCACCCTTCGAAATACCACGCACAATTCGTCCATCCTTCTGGTACTCACGAACTGGAACGGTGACGAGATGCTTGATCCCCCCGCTAACGTTCACAATTGACCGTACCGGTGCCAACCCAGCTAAGATTCCAGGCAGTTGATTTCGCTTGACGTCTGGCATCCATATATCATTCAGACATTTCCCCAGCTTATCGAACCCGGAAATTCCATAGATTATCGTATGGCGAAGAACCATATCTGCTTCATCCAGAATCAAGAAGTTCATGAATTCTGTAGTATGACCAGAGCGGAGGCCTGCATAATCAACACGTTTTGGCTTGAAGTCTAGTTTGACCTGCACGGCGTTGACCTCTGCCCTCTGGATGAACGGAACGTCACCAGGTGACGAATGAACCGGTGCGGAGTCGTCCTTGAACTCGAAGAACCGAGTGATGAAATCGAGGGCGTCCTGATCGACGTGGAGGCGGAGAGGGAGGATCGTTACTTTCAACACAATCTCGGCCGCTGCAAGGTCGGGAATGGGTTTGACGTTAAGAAGCTCCATATGGATCATGCTACTCCCGGTCTCCCTCTCCCCGGCATCTTGCATATACGTAGCGAATTTTCTCCATGTCGATGAGGGGATGTGGTCAAATATTTCAAAGTCATGGACACGAACATCCACCGAACTCTGAGTCTCCCCGGTTCCGGGAGGAAAAGTCACAAGATCAACATTGACCCCCTTTAACTCAAAAGTTATCTTGTGGTGCTTGCTTCTGTTCAGTCGTAACTGCTTTGCCTTGGGTCTGCGAGCGCCGCCTTGTCGGCTAGGAGACGACGAAAATGTCGTGGTCGCTAGGGATTCCGTCTCAGTAACATTATCGTTCAACTCTTGGTTAATCGCTGCGGCAAGCTCACGAGGATCGCGATTTGCAGGGATGCCGATATAAATTGAGTTGAATAGGAAGTCACCAATCACCGTCTCCTCCTCGTCCATATCCTGATCGAATGTCGAGCGCCTTTCATTCCGCGCACGTTTCTCAATGGCTTTCGACTCCACGTCCTGGACTGCCTTGCTGATCGTATCACGAGTATTTTGCCAATCATACCCATCAAAGAGGTTCCAAATAATGTGCATATCACGGACACATACTTTCAGGGGGCTCTTCCGGATCTTGCATGAGTTTGACCTGTCATATGTGTTCTTTACAGAATTCCATCTGTGTGCTGTCCCTTCCAGCACAGAACCAGTGCCAAAATGGTCCTCATGAAATTCGAGTTCTCCCTCTAGCGGTGCCTCGGGTTCAACAAAGCTACCTAACAAGACCCCATCATGGGTATCTCGGCTGCTTAGGCGTGCAGAAGATGACAGCCCGCCAATGTCTTCCACGACAGCCTCGCCATATTGCTCTTCGGAGCCTTGCTGGTAGAAGTGCGAGTCAAAATCTAACTCGTCCGATTCTAATTCGCCGCTCTCTGGCAACTCGATGCCAAAGTCGTCATCGAAATTGTAGTCTCCTTCCGCCGTGCCGAAAGCATCGCCAGACAAGGATGCGAGCAGATCTTCGACGGCTATAACCTTTGTACGATATTTATTTTCCTTGCTCGGGACTGAAGGTGGGGCTAGTGCATTAAGAGCGGCGATTAAGGTCTGCGTAGAATCGGCGCATGTCTCTAGCACAAATAGATCATCCCGGAATTCAACATCAATACACTGCTCCCCGTTATTATCAACGTTAATGACCAAAATAGCCTTAGCTGAAGAGATGTAGCTGATGGAAACAAATCCCATCATGCAAAGATCTGCTACCTGGCTACTACCACCATCGAATGACTGGCGTCTCGACATCCCCGTAAGACCACCTGTGATGACGTTGGCAACATTGTCAATAATGAGTAGTGAGGCTTTGCTTAATTCCATAGAAGCTGTCGTCTTTTCATCCTTCGGGAGGACGGCGGTCAAATGACCCTCGGTTAAAACAACAAGGAGCTTGGAAGGGAGGCCCATGGGATTTAACCCAAGAATACAGTCCTTCATGACAACATCGAGGGCCATGTTTTTGGGGTTGGAAGCACTAGATGTCTGTGGCCCCCGCGAAGCCCTCGTCCTTGCAAAGTTTGTCAATGTTGCTACTGATTCAGCAAGGCCCGCTGACATATCTTGCGTGGTCGCACCGTCGACAAAGCCGAGTAAAGTCATGAGAGTAGGGACTCGATATTCGACCCTTAGATTCCACAATTTGATCCTAACAACAGGCTCCATTTCGTCGCCTATCATTCGTGCCATAATTGCTGGTGCTCTTGCTCTCAGCTCCCGGAGTTCCGGATCTGTAGCGACGCCAATAAGTTCTTCTGAACCATTGCGGTGAGCATATACGCCACCGACACTAAGTGCAACAAGATATGGAAGCGTGATGTGTGCTACTTCAATATCATGGGATGAGAGCTGAATAGATCCCAAAGTGTTGTTGACATCGACATGGGCGTTTATCTTGCGGATCATGATCAGGGACAAAAGTCCAGGCCGATCATCATCAGGTAGATATTTGGCAACTGTAGACAATCTTGAGATCTCTTCTCCTAGGTCTGGGAGATAACTAAGTTCATCTAACCTGCTCATGCGTACTTGGAAGTCTTCGACGGTGAGTCGCAGGACTGCTCCTTGTTTTCGTTGACGTAATAGAGTATCAAGCAGAATATCATCGTCTTGGTCATATTGAGCTTTTGAGGGAGTAATAAGCGACAGCAAGCGATCCAAGTCGACATCCTTTGGGGTCATAAGATATTCTACGCGTGTTGAGGTAATGTCCGCTATGATCGCTGGTTCGTCGTTTGAATATCTGAGGCGTGGCCCCGATAACCTTATACCCTGTATGAAAGCCCCAATCCCCTCATCACGATGCACCACTTTGATTGCTGAAGTTTCGACCCCTATACTACACTCGGCTCCTACTAGGTCCAGCACAAACCCGCCAATTCTAATATCGGCTTTGTTCTGCGCAACCTGTGATTTGTCATCCGGCTTTATAGGGGTTTCGAAGCGTACACCATGAGGTTTGGATTTGCCAGAATTTGTTGCCGTAATGGTTGCGTTGGATGCAATCGAGCTTCCCAAGTTCAAAACACTGCTAAGCCCTCCAAACCAGCTAAACGACTCATCGAGCCTTTGGAGGTCTATTGATATATGCATTGGCAATGTGATGACTTCGCATCGGCTAATGCCGTCCTTTTTCGACAGGTTGACCCGTAAGTCAATACCGTCGGATGTTTTCAGGTCACGGACAGAAGCACGCATCTGCAAGCCAGCATTGAAAGACACGATATTCTCCTGTGCATAGCCAAAACTAAATTTTTGCACTGTTACTATTGTATTCGAAGCTGACTGGAAAGTGTGCGAATCAACTTTGAGGCCGTCGATGGCAGTCCGTAGAAGTATATCAGCGTCCGGTGGACCTACCCAATGGCCCGTATCAACCATAGCATTGGCAGAACCATGAGTGCCTTCAAGCCTCTCTAGGAATATTAGAGAGACCTTCTGAGCACAGAGTTTGAAGTCGACCGCATTAGGGTTAAGGCTTGGTTCCTTAGGCTCTGTTTCAGGATGAGATGGGGATGTAGAGTCCTGGTTAAGGGTCTCCTGTAGCTGGCGAACAATTTTGAAAATTAATCTCCCGATAGAGATGTCAAATTGAGTTAATAGCTTGCCAACAACAACCTCAATAGCATTGTCTTTAGGTTGAGGCTTCGCTCTTGGCTCTGGCCCTGGTTGTTTCACCCGCAAAGGAACGGGAGGAGTTGGATTTTGCTTTCCGGGGAGATGTGTGGAAAATGATCCAGGTATATTGACGGACACAGACTGCGATGTATCCCGTTGCCCATCTATAGGATTTTTCATAGGCACACTAGGAACGTCCTCAGAATCTGTCTCTGGAATCCCAGTAGGGATATATATATCAACCCGATCAAGGCTAAGTATTTGCTTCGTTAGACGAGAGCAGTAATCCGAAGAAGTTGCTGAGCGCTCCGACACGCCGCTTGAAACGTGAGGAATTGAAGGATTCTTGCGTTTGTGCGTAAACGTTGCAGAATTCGAAAAGGTTGATCCTCGCATAGTTGCCGACATGGAGGCAGATGATCGCTGCATAATATTAGAATCCGGAGACTCTGTAGCGGGGTGTTGTAGAGCATGTTCTAGGTTATCTCTCGACTCGTTTCGTAGCTGTGGTGACACGGGGCTCCCAGGTGCGGTTGGTGGGCCATCGCTATCACCACTAGAATTTGACCAGCCTCCAGGGACTTTCCCCGCGGAAGATGTATGAGAAATAGCGCTCATATACATACTTTCAGCATCCTCATGACTAAATAACTGGGATTTTGAGAGATCATCCTCTGCTACAGGGGTAACGGCCTCTTCATCACCACTACCGTCAATGATATCGTCTGTATCATGGAAATCTATTCCTACATCCTTGCGAGGAGACTCCATTCCAATTGGAGAAGCCATGCCTCGCCCTGTTGAAAGCAAGGGCTGGGACCGCGAAACTCGGTCGGCTGCGAACCGAGAGTGCGGCCTCATTGGCAATATAGTCGACTGCAGCATTGACTGAGTCTCTGGTCCGGGAACAACGTTGGAATCGAAGTATTCTGTTCCAACGTGCTGCGTTTCCCCTTCCGGGGTCGCTACCATATGTGCCGAAGCTTTCGGGGTCGAGGGACCGGCGCTTGTTTGGATATCATGGAAAGATGACGGAGGAAGACTGACTCCTCCCCTATTTTCTTCCTCGTCCAGAAATTGGCTTTCTGTAAGTTCATCCAGATATGCGGAGTTCTGGAACAAGCTGTCACCTGCTTCACTGAGACTATCGCGGAGGCTTCCGGAGAGGTTCGAGGCCTCTCCATCCTCCGAAGCATCATCAAAACGCCCAGTGTCACTAGCAACGGTAGACGCGTTGAGAGAGCGTAGACCGCTTGCACTCCTTGAGGGGGAATGTGGCAAAGACCTCCTAGATGAACCAATGGACTCATGGTCAGATGATGTTCCATCAGCCGTCCGAAATCCACTAGCTCGAGTACTTGAAAATCTGGGCATTGACTTTCTCTCGGACATATCTGAATGTGCTGCTGACGGAGAAGACAGGGCAGATGATCTAGCAAGACTAGAAAATAAGTTTGCCTCAGATATCAGAGCGCCACGAATTTTCGAAAGAGATACCAATCGCTTCCCATCCTTATGCTTCAGCTTTTGACTGTCATCCTCCACCAGAGATGACTCGTCCATATCATGAGTAACTCCTTCAATATCCACATTGTCTATCCTTAACTGAATCGTGACGGGATCGGTGCCATTCGATATCGTTGCTCTTGAACTCTCCACGGGAATATCGATATCCAAATTAACAGATATACCATGTATTCTAACCTGTAAACGATCGACGATACCCTGGAGGAACCTGGTCATAAAGCCGGGTAAGGAGAGAGGAGCACCCGTTCCAATAGGTAGTTCTCCATCGTCGCTTAAAACAGAGGCTGCTCCAAGTTCCTCAGTCTCTGACAGTATAGCGGCTTCCAATTCTGCCCTTTCTTTTTCTGGTTCTGTTTGTAGGAATGATTCGGCCAGATCAGCAGCCGTTGGGATCGCAGGATCCATGTCATCCTCCATAAAATCCGACCCTCCTCTCCCGCCTCGACTTCTTGAGCTGGAACTTTTAGCTCCAAAAATCGCTGGATGTGAGGATTTTCCATTTCTGTTTCGGTCATGATCTGTCCGAGATGTCGGAGCTGTGCTATTCTCAGGCTTTGATTTTACACGCAACTGCCCTTCAACCCCATCCACTTCAACAACAATAGGACTGCTATATATATCAACTGGTATCGTGAGGCGGAGGAGTAATACCCGGGCTTTGTTGAGTTCGAAGGAGGGAGGTAGCTGAAGTATATTCTCGAGTTTCTAATGAGATAACCTATTAGCATGTGGTCCTACTGCAAGGGAGGACTTTAAGTATGCACCCTCAACCGTAACCCCACGTCCCTAAACTCAAAAGTACTATTCTTTCCCCAAGCAATATCTAAATTTTCTAGGTCAAGTCCGTCGGTCTCCAGAATCTCTAGTCGTGATAGAGCATACTGGAGAAGGCGTTTCGGCATCGACGAGGCCTGCAGGTATGACTGGAAATAGGACGCCATACTGGCAGGAGCAATAGCAGATCAAGCAGAGAGAAGGTAAGCCACAGGAAGATATCAAGCTTCCTGGGGCAATAAACTGCCCTACAAAGAGCCCAGTAGTGTTTCAAGAAACTGCGGCCCCTCCTGATCTTCTAGATCGCGTGGACAGTCTCAAGCGATGCGATGCTCTTGATTTGGGTTGCATTATTGACAGGACGGTCGGGTTGGTACAGGATCCGCTGTTGAATAACGAATATAATAACGGGCCGGAGGCCTACACAGGACCTGGTGGCAAGTGCTTCGTTCTCACTCAGTGGTGTTCCTTTCCACCACCGCGAGCGTTGTGTTGTTACTGAGGCAGCGTTGTCACCTGGCGGGCATAACATGCACTTCGTAATGCTAATCGATAAGGGCCGGGGACCTGGGGCAAGCCACCCTCTAGCGCATTTTAGCCACACTCGCGCCAGGATGGAGGAGGATAGACCGAGGTTTAACCGTCCCATTTCCCAAGTCGGCGGCTAACTACTTCGTACGGTCCAAAGAAAGCATATATTCCCATCAAATAACGAAAAGCAGCGACATAAAATAAAGACCACTGGTTATAAGTATAAGTAAGATTACGTACGAGCAAGCGAACCCCCAGCTATTCTAAGGTTGAACTTCGACTTTTGGAGGGCCATCCGGACTCCTCTCCCAATCGCTAGCTATCCCACACTCTACCTTTGTTGAACACCATATAACAGACCAAGCACCCTATCAATCCCTCAAAATCAAATTGTCTATATAGCCACGCCCTCGTCCGAGACTTCGGCATCATCGTCAAACTCCGTCACAATCCACAAACAAAACTGTTCCCACTCAACGGACCACTGCATCATCCGTTCAGCCCTAACCCCAGTTCCCAATGTGGCATCCCTAATGCCCTGCAACCACTGAGCATTAGTCTGGTCTTCGAAGGCTGCCCATCGGACGCTGTTTTCCGCCAGCGACCCAAGTCCAGCAAGGCCAAGATTGTCCCAACCCTGGAGAGCTTGCCAGAAATCGTGGGTCATGCCAGCGGTATCTTGGCCAAGGATGGCTGGATCGTCGTTGCACAATGCACACGCCACTCCGCGAGCGAGTAGTGCTGGAAGTGGGTGCGACAGAACTGAGTTACACAGCCGAAGAATTTCATTGGAGATTGGACAACTTTCCACAAGGATTTTCTTCTCCTTCACCATGTCAATAAGGAGTGGGTGTTTGTAAATCGAATAGCCGTGGCCGATCCTCCGAGTTCCTAAAAGGACGGCGTCAAACAGATTCTGGTCTGTATCATTCCCATCACCAAGACACTCTCCGGCCTGAAGTTAAGTGAGTATGTGAATGATGGGTGGTACTACGCGGAAGGTATGCTTACGTGGAAAAAGAATGGTATATCAATCCCTTCCTGAGCACACTGTTTCTTAAACCAGAAGAGTTCCGGAAGAAGATCTTTGAGAGGTCTACCAGCATCTTCTTGTCCAACCAAGTCATACCCGGAGATCAGGTGAGGGTAAGCCAGCTTGATCCCAATGCATGCATCCATATCTTCAACGATCTTTCTTGTATCCATCGCGCGAAGACCTGTCCAGATCATTCTTGCACCCCAGAAAGCCTTGCCTTCTTCTGAAGCCTGTGAGATATTCAAGTTAGCATATCTAGATCTTCCTCGGAGGACGAAACTATTGGCGGATATGAGCTCCTTACCTTGAATTTCTCAATCTCCTCCCCGAACACCTTAAACAGCCCGTCAAACGTTTTATCAGGTTCCTCGCTCCCCTCTCTATAATACCGGAATGCAAAGGCGAGTCTTAAATCAACCCACTTAACCCCATCGGCCAGCAAAAGAACCATCATCCTCCTCATAAAGAGCCTGAAGATGGGCTCATAGAAGACAATTGTGTTCAAAATACCAAAGCAAGAGCTAAACTTCCTCCAAACCGCATCGACACCATGGTGATGTTCACATGATTCCGTGCATGTGATAGTACAACGACTTTTCAACCAGGATATGAATCCAGGCCTGCCGCCGTTGGGGAAAGCGTCCGCTGCTTTGGTAAGGAGGATAGGCGCAGATGGCTCATACTCAGGGCTCCATATCGAGTTCCCCTCAACTAGGTTCAAAGTCAGCCAAACTACGTCCATCCATAACCCCCATATCCCCTAAGCCCGAAGGACAACATACCATGGTCCTTTTTTTGAAACCGAAATTTTACCCATGCCCCATCCCTCGCCTCCTTTGTCGCCAGCGGCTGATCACAATATATATGCATCCCCTTGGTCTCCAACAACACGTCAAAAAGATAATCAAAATCCACCATAGCATCCATATGGGCATGGAGCAGCGCGCCCTTTGGCATATTCCTAACAATCTTCCACAATTTCGTCTTCTCCATACGCTCCTTGGCAAGGCCAAACATCATGCCTGGATACACATGTGCGCCCGCCTCGCGCGCAAGGAAATCCTCATATTCGCCCGTCCATATCGTACGCTGCTCTTCGTCGCGGATGCGGGATACGATTTCGCAGGCTCGTGTGGCGAGCGGCGAGAGGGACTGACGGAAGGCGTAATCTAATGATACCAGTTAGTAAGTAATGTACAGCCATGACGAAGGCAGGGAAAGGCGAAATTGAACTGACCACTTCTCTGCTTCTTCTCCTGTGCGATAAGTGCTTCGCGTCCGGAGACGTACTTCCAAATGAATGGCTCCTCTTTGGACGGGAGTCCCTCGGAAACTTCTTTCCATTCGTCGTCTCCTATTTGGGACGGCCAGTCCATGTGCTTGATTCGGGCCTCCATCCTGCAGAGCTGTATCGCGTAGCAATAGAGCTATGAGAGCACGCAGTCCTAAGCTACTCGATTTATTCTAGGTTCTGATCCCTTTCAAATAAGCATTTATGGAGCTCTTCAGAATTAGCAATGACTCCTCCCCGTCACAGGTCGCCGTACTTGTACCTGGATTAATTTATTGAAGTTACATACCTAGGTAGGCAGACGCGGTGTCACGGTGGTTGTTACAGCGGCTCACAGCGGGATACCCCGCCATGGAGCTCGCCGATAACGACGACGCAATGGGAAGGTGATAAGCATTTTTCAACTCTACTACGGAAACATAATTCCGGATATCAAAATGATTATGATATTCTTTGTGCAGATTTCGTATTGGCTTTGAAGGATTTTTTATTTTTTAACAAGGTGGAAACCCAAAGGGACGTAAGCCGTGGATAGTCAACATCAAGCTAGCACCGAATCTTGATGGCATTACACATACCTATCAAGGCATATTTGTGTTCCCTTATGTACAATCGGAGTCTAAGTATAGGTCTTCATCACAACATGCTCTTCGGCATATTCTTCAGAGCCTGTCTCACTCCTAGATCTCCCAGAATCTCTTCCGCACCTCCCAGAATAGCATCAAACTTGTACGTCCTATGGAACATCTCAATCGTAGCACCCATTCCCGTCCGCGTCAAGGCCCTTCCACCAAAGATCTGCACCGCTTCATCGGCAATCTCGTGTGCGGAGCGAGTCGCAAACATTTTCAACAAGCCAATTGGCCCAGCCAGATGCGTGGCTTGTTGAGAGTATGGCATGAGCGTCATTTGGTAAGTTATG
This sequence comes from Venustampulla echinocandica, assembly GCF_003357145.1. Lineage (NCBI taxonomy): Eukaryota > Fungi > Ascomycota > Leotiomycetes > Helotiales > Pleuroascaceae > Venustampulla > Venustampulla echinocandica. The sequence continues at coordinate 3,042,165 of NW_022474206.1, read as the reverse complement.
TTCTCCAACCAGGCTTGGTTGGCCTCGCAGTGAGATATCATTTTTGCAAGCCTAGCATTGTTAAATTTGCTGTATTGAAGTTGGGGTATGAGGTAGCTTGGAGAAAGAGAGGATGGCTTACTTCTGTCGGATGGTGGGTTGGTCGGTCAATTTCTTCCCAAAGACTAATCGCTGGTTGCTCCACTTCAGACACTCCTCTGTTACCAGCCGGCTCATCCGATTAACGGAACAGACCATCATCCACCTCTCGTGGTTGAAGTTCGACAAGATGACATGCATGCCCTTATTCTCTTGTCCAAGGAGGTTTTCAACGGGAACTTTCACGCTGTGCAAGGTTAGCATTTTAATTCTTGAAGGCCCTTTATCCACTTCGTTGGTCTGACCCGAAGATAAAGGGTTTAAACCAAGGAGTCCATACTTATCAAAGGTTATGAACGTTGTTCCTGCGGCAGGGGAGTACGCAGTCTTGATAGCCTCAGTCTCAACTCCCTCCTGCCTCTCGATCAGCACAACAGAAAGGCCCTTATCGGTCTTAACAGCAGTGACAAAATAATCACAGAAAACACCATTCGTAATCCATTTTTTCGTTCCATTAACGATGTAGTGTTTGCCATCGGGTGTCTTCTCAGCAGTCGTTCTGATACCGGCTACGTCGGAACCAGCAAAGGCCTCGGTAATAGCAAGACAGATCTTCTTCTTGCCAGAAAAGACCTCTTGAGCGATTTTGTTCTTCCACTCTTCATTGTTTGCGAATTGGAGGACGGCGGTAAGCGATATTGTCATGCTGTAGTTGTGTTAGCAAGTATGTTTTCAACTCTATTGAGCACCATTTCGATCTAGAGACTCACCCAGCCATATTCCCATCTTGGAAACCCCTAGCATTAGCCCTGACCAACTCCTGCGCAACAATCAAATCATGGAAATAATCAAACTCCTCCCCCTTCATCACCCCATCCATCAAGCTCACACCATGCATATGCTTCCCCGGTCCAATCCGCATATGCAAGATCCCCTTTTTGCTCATCTTATCAATCAGGTCCTGGGGGATCAACTTCCCATCCTTCTCACACTCCTGTGCAACGGGATAAACCTCCTCGTCGACAAATATCCTCATCGCCCTCTGTAGTTTCCTATGGCTCTCCTTGTAATAAGGGCTTTTGAACTGTGGGGTGAGCCATGTAGGTTCTCCATACGGGACCACGCTTAGATCTCCAGGATTGTGCTCGATTACTTTGGGTGTCTCGCCTGAAATAGTGCCGATACATAGGCTTGAGTACTTTTGCAGGATTTCTTGACGGTGCAAGTTGTAAAAGGCCTCGGTCGCGTCGGCACCTGCCACTTGCTTGAGAACGAACTCTCCACCTGGGTGGGCATCGATAAAATCTGTTACATCGTAGACTTTGCTGTCGATTATAAACCAGAGAGAGTCCTCGGTGTTGTTCTTTGCAACCTCCTCCCTGGTGAAGGTCTGGTGAGACATTGTAGAGGTGGTATTCGGGGTGACGGGTGATGGGTGATGGGTGACGGGTGACGGGCGTTGACACCTTCGAAAAAGAGGGGAGAGGAAAGGAGAGGAGAGGAATGGCAGAACTGAGAAATATATTTTTTAAAAGTTAAAAGACTGTTATTATCTCGGTTCCTTTCTACACCAGCTTTGGGGTTGTCCTCGGGAATAGGTCACCGCGAATCCTTGTATCTGGGGTGCAGCCGAGGTCAAAAGTAGTAGCCAATCGGCGTCGCTCGATTAGGTATATAAAATGGCGGGGAGGCCGATAGCACCCAGCGAGTATTTTGAACTCCATGGTGATACCTAACGTCAAATATCTCTGGGCTACTTTTATATTTACAAACGGGAGTAAGGATCGGAGGTGTAAGATCAACACTACTGTTGTAATAATAAACTGAAGTGAAATGGGCTTCTATTAAATCTAACAAGAATTGTGTCGCTATGCTAAAACGCCAAACCATGCACCATGCACCATATCCGTTTTTGTGTGTACAAAGATTTGTGAATCAGACTTCCGAAATCCGCAACATATCCACCATCTATTTCCTTGGATGTATTCGTCCATGGATAGAGGTATCAATATAATGAGTCACCACCGCCATCTCAATCTTATCTCCTGTTGAGTTTATTGGGCGATGAAACAAAATGAAAGGACCGCATTCCCTTTGACTCCGTTCAAGACGGCTTATTGGACTCCATAACCTCTGCTAAACCCTGTGCAATTTCAGGGGTTTTAACCTGTAAAACCCAGGTTTCCATGGATTTCCCATTGTCAGATATCGCCGAGATTCTGACCGTCTTCTGAGTCGCCTCATACTTGACTTTGCTAAGAAGCGCCTTATTAAGCGCAACCGTTCCCCGAGGTTCGGCCCGGAGCAGAATCCTCACAGCTTTGGTGTCTTTGTTTCTAAGTACCCTTAGTGGTCCTACACCTTTAGTTTCCCAAGCGCCTTTTGTGCCATCACCCGGTGTAACGAACTTCAATGCCTTTGCACGTACTTCATGGAGCACGTCTTCATTTTCTTCGCCTGGGCCACCAGCCGTTAGGTCGATTTGTTCATGATACTCAGCATCAGGGTCGCCTTCCGCAGCGCTATCTCCATCCGTTGTTCCTCCAGGGGTGGTAGCCCGGGAGGTGCTGGCAGATACTGCAGCGGAAGGAAGGAGGGAAGAGCTCGTGCTAGAAGCACCAAAGTTGAAGCCCACCCCGGCAGTAGGAGCGGGCTTCGTGTTATTGGTGTTTCCGAAGAGGTTGGAAAATGGAGCTGGGCTAGTCGCTGATCCGTTCGAGACGGTAGGGACGTCCTTCGGGGTCCCAAAGAGATTTCCGAATGGGGAGGAGGGCTTGGTTGGCGTAGCGGCTTGGACGTTGACGGTTGGCCCAGAGCTTTTAGCATCGTTGGTTGGCGTGGTGCTTCCAAATCTGATGGGGCTATCCGGCTTCCATGTCTGATCCGCTGGGGTTCCAGCAGGCTTATTGAGTGATGCGAAGGGATTTTTCATCTCCCCAAAGATGTTCGTTGTATTAGGCTTGGTATTCTCCTTCTCCTCTGATGAGATTTCTCGGATGGGGTTTCCATTGCTGTCTTTGCTGATCCGGTCGAATAGACTGCCTCCTGGAGAACTGGTACCTGAAATGGAAGGGGTACCGAAAAGCCCACCCTGCCTGGACCCGAAAGTGGAAGGAATTGTGCCCTTTTTGGCTGAAGCTATGCCAGGTCCGGTTTCTTCCACTGGTGTGCCAGGTCCACTCTTGCTCTCTGCGCCAGGATTATAGGTAGGGTCCTTGTTTTCCGAGTCGCTTTCATTATCCGTTTCTTCGTCTGCACTCTCATCATCTGCATCATCGACTTTCTTACTATCGCTTCCTGAATCAGCGTCTGACAGATGTGCGAAAATGTTGGCACCAAAGGCGACTGCTTGGCCGGGCTTATGGCTGTCGAGGACAGACCCCTTGCCAGAGGTTGATGCCTTAGAGCCATTTAAAGAGCCAAAAATACCACTAGCCGAGCCTATCGATGAATTCTGGCCAAAGAGTGGCTTTGGTTGAGTGTTATCTGCAGCCTTTTCGGGCGATTTCTCTGAGGGTTTGGCCGCATCAGTTGAACTGGAGGCGGGAGCCTGTTCAACTGGAGCAAACATGAATCCTTTGCCGGGTACGAAAGTAGCACGTTTGCTCTTAGCAAGCTCTTCGACTGCCTTCAATTCTTCAGCGCGTTTCTTCTTGTAGTTCGCCTCCCATTCTTCCTCATCGTCATCAGAATCCAGATCTTCCGCCTTTGCCTTTTCCATCAAATCATTCTCGCTATCCTTTTGATGCTTGGAGGCCTGTTGATTAAATTGGGCCAGGAAATCGACAGGGCCGGTACCAAATGTCGGAGGCTTGATGGCGGCCGGCATTTGTAGCGCAGATTTTGATGGTACGGCGGCTGTGGCTGGAGAAGACTTTGGTGGAGCAGATTCATTAGTTGCAAATGGGCCTTTGGGTGCGAACAGGCTGGTAGAAGATGGTGCTGTTGCGGGGGTTTTGGCAGCTGGTGAAGCTGGAACCGGTAGACTTCCGAAGGGGTTGAAGCGGGGCTTCTCATCCCCCGAAGATCGAGACATCTTCTCTGGACTTCGTCTTCCTGGGCTAGGTTTAGCTGGACTATCAAGAAGCTTCTTGAATATGTTCGATGTATTAGAGCCGGCCTCAGCCCCGTTTGAAGTTTGTGTCTTCGAGCGTTTAAGTGGGCTCGATGATTCATTTTCGTAGCTGTCTTTTGTAAGCTCTTCGCCCTTCCGCTTCCCTCTTGACGGGGCTGTATCCGGAGTCGGCGGGGTAGGGGATGCCTGAAAAACGCCCATCGAAGGGGTTGATGAAGCTGCAGTCTCATTCGAGGGAGGTTGCAATGATTTAGGGGGTGAAGGCGCTGTGAAGCTCATCGCATTATCCCGGGGTAGTTGTGGGTATAAAGCTGTTGAGGACTCGGCCTGCTTCGTTCGCTTGCTGGGTTGCTCATTCTCCTCGTTTGCACGGTCGGTAGCTTTGCGTTTGAGATTCTGGAGTTCTTCCGCAAGCTCTTCATCGGAACGTGACAAGATAGACTGCCTCAGCAGCTCATAGAACCTCATGGCAGGAAATATGTTGTCGGTGAGTTGAATATTGTTCAAGTATCGCTGGAGTGCTTTATTTAGCGCCTTCATGCGACAAGCCGAGTAGAATTCAACGCGCTGCTCCGGGGTGAACTCTGGAGGAACTTCAGGTGCCATCTTTTGTATAGGAAATTTGCTTGCATAGACCATCCCAGGAAATAATCTTGCAAAGTCATCCAGATCGCCATCGAGGTCTGCAAGGGTATTTTCAGCCACCTTTTGAACAAATGAAGGCGGTCGTGCTGGTTCCTCCGGTGCATCAGCGTCCCTCTCAACAATCCCAGTTTCAGATGCTTCAACACGGTTCAGCAACGAAGATACTTCAGGAGTATGGGGCACAAGGGCTGCAGAAGGAGCCTTCTCCCAAAGCGAGGAGCTTGTACTAGTAGCACTTTCGGACGACGAGGGCTGTGACGTGAATGTCGAGGTCAACTTTGAAACGTCAGCATCCACATCACGAATTTTCAATGGCGGATTAGAGTTTCTGCTAGAGTAGTGAAAGTGAGATGAGGAGACATAGCGACTTACCTGTGGCTTAGATGCGGCAGCGGCATTGCTCAAGGTCACTGGCGCCACACCAGTTGAAAATGGCGAGTTACTGTTCATTGTAGCTGTATTTTCAGCTGAGTTTGAGGTTGCACCGTTCACTTCAGGCATTGTGGGCTGGCCGAAAGGTTGTTGGAAGGGTTGGTTGAGAGTGCCGAGAGGGTCACCTGCCGACTTGGCCGACAAACCTGAACTCCCAAAGAGATTGCCTGATTGTGGTTGCTGCAGAGTCGAGTTGCCGAAGAGCCCGCCTGTTGATGGCGTTTGGCTCTTGGTAGTCTCCAGTTTACTTTCTGAAGCTTCTGAACCTTGGCCAGTAAAGCTTGGCAACTGGGCAGGCGGTGGGGTGGGTTTGGCAAAGATATTAACCACAGGCTGAGACGCTGGTTGGGCTTGTGATCCAAATAGGTTGGTCGTAGCCTTTGCGGATTCTTGCCCTGGTTGAGAAACTGATTGGGCTTGTGCTCCAAACAGGCTGGTCGTGGCCTTCGCAGGTTCTTGTGTTCCGTTTCCGAAAAGGGGTGTTGAGGAGGGAGTGGTTGGTTTGAGGTTGGCAAATATATTGGGTGTTCCGGAATCGCTGCTCGGCTTACCAAAGATATTCGTCGGTTGGGAAGGTGGTTGCGGTTGAAGGTTCCCAAATATGCTGCTCGACGGAGCTGCTATCGCTGGGGCAGAGATGGCGTTCGTACTGGAGCTTGTTGACTGATTGGAGGTCTGGCCGAACTGGAAAGGAGTGCTTGAAGGCTTGTTCTGAGAAGTCGATGACCCGAAACTGAAAGCTGAGGTCGACGGTACAGGTTGAGCCGTAGGTTGGCCCGAGTTGAAAATATTGAATGCGGGCTTCTCTGAAGTAGTGCCGGAGTCAAAGCTGATAGAAGTGGGAGCTGGGGCGGATGAGGAACCTCCAAAGGAGAATATGCTGTTGGACGGTTGGCTCTGCGTTGTGGACGTGGGGGGGAAGCTAGCAGAATTCGTTGCAGGTTGTGATGTATTCCCAAACGAAAATGGATTGTTTCCAACTTGTGATTGGTTTGCTGAGCCAAATATATTTGTTTGTTGACCTTGTGCGAAAAGATTCGGTGTTTGAAAGGTGTTTGGTTGGCGCGCAGAGTTTGTGGAGGTACCGAATTGTTTCTTGGTCGGTCGGTCTTCTACTGGGCGGTCTGGTTCCTGGTTTGACGCCCCATTACTCATGCCAAATATATTGTTCGTGGTGCTCCCGAAAGATGGAGGTGGGAACGACGGGCCCGATGGGGCGGCAAAATCGAATGTTCCTGTTGCTTGTACGCTTCCCCCAAATAGCCCTCCTCCTGCTGCAGCGCCTCCAAATTGTGCTGGACCTTGAGGTTGCACAGGAGCCCACTGCGGAGCAGAGGAAAGCGAGCTGGGTGTCGAAGGAGTTCCTCCTCTTCGACCCTTTGGACGGTCTTTAATTTTTCTAGCAGCGAGCTGCGCAGCATTGGCGCGTGGTGGGCCCTCCATAGCTACAACTTAATGTTGGATTCACCCCCCTACTCAAATTATCTCGATCTGTACTCAGCGGCTAACCACGCTCCGGTAGAGTGGAAGGTGAGATGCTAGGTTGAAAGGTGATGTGAGGATGCGTCAAAGGTGAATACGCCCGGCGGGGCGACGAGGGTGACCTTTCCTTTACCTACGCATATACGAGGGGGGTCGGGCGTAGGTAGTATTAGTCGCGCGACATGTCGAGAGATTCACCAAGATGAAAGTCGCGGTATTGTTTTGATTCAAAGCTGAGAGGCGCGTTGATGGAGCGATGCTATAAAGGAGGCTGAGGAAAAGTGGTCAACAGGGCGGGAAGCGAGAAGCCCGTGATCACCTGACTACGAACAGGCTCCTGCAGAAGCCCGAGCGCGTTCTGTAGCAACCCAAGTCAAGCTAATAACAAGGAATGGGTGAATTTATTACACTGCATTCCTCACAGAGATAGTAGAGTAGAATCGGATGCAGATCCAATTTTTATTATCCAAAGTACAGCAGCTCGAAAGGTCGTGTATCGGATCCTGATCACTCTAAAATGATAATCCCCATTTCATAGTCACGAACGACCTAACACTTCCAGAAAAACGATATTGTATTGTATTATATTATATTATATTCAATTTACAGCTTGGCCTTCACAGTCTGCGCCCTCTTGAGGACAGGCTCTAGCTTCGTGGCCTTCATAACATCCCCTTTGACCTTTAGCTTTCCTGACATGAACAGCCGTTGTGCGTTCGCCTTTCCAGCGACCAACTTTCCAAAGTCTTCGTCCGATAGTGAAAGAGTAACTGGAAGCCAAGTGTTATTCATATGAAACATAAAACCCTGGGTTGTGTAGGGCAGGAGAGTATTTACCTGTTGGCTTGCTACCAAGACCCTTTCCTACCTCTCCCTTCTCCTTGAGGTCGATATGCCAGCTTTCAGTCTCGCCGGCCTTGTTCTTCAAAGTAAACGCGAATACAGCATTGCCTTGCTTCATGGCATTCTTGCGCTCGGCATCGGAGGAAGAAAGAGCACTGCTAATAGCCTCGAAAGCTTCCGAGGAGGGGAAGGCGTCTGATTGCACAATTAGTAGGATATTCGATTCCTAGAAGCATGTCGCGGAATGCTTACCGTTCTTGAGAGACATCGCGTGGTATGGTATTTGAAGTCGGCTTGAAAGAGGAAATGGATTCGCAGATTGAGAGGTTGTATTGTAACAGGCACTGAACAAGTTGCTGCAGATGGCGGGTTAATAAATAGAGGAGATCAACAAGTGCAATTAAACGGGAGTTTGTATGTTTTCGTCGTAGTGACTTTAAGTACGACGCCGGACCTGGAGATTGTGTCCTGTGTCCTCGCAGTTCCCCCGAAGCATGTGACGATACCGAGGCCTGCCTGGGCGCTAGGCCGCTTCAAGGAATGCAAGCCCGTACGTCACGGCGCTGCGCTTCTCACATGGAGCCGAGTCTGGAGAACCCTCGAACTTTCTCCAGGTCCGCAGCAGCCACCAACGCTTGTTTTATAGAGCCCTGGAGGGCTTCGTGGCCTGTGATCTTCCAGCGAGATCTCCATCTACGGAATAGCAAGCATCTCATCCTGCATAACAAAGTGGCACGAGTAACAAGAGCTAGAGTAAAGAAAAGATGCGGGTCACATGGCAAATTGTTACTTGGTGCTGTACCTTTTTCGGTGCCTCGACTTCCTATTGTCAACCTACCTTACGGAGTAGGTACTGTATCTATACAGAGAGGGTTAGTTCTATTTGCTGGATCCACCTGCCTAGGATCAAGACCCTTTAAAAAAGCCTTGACATATGAAGTCGTCTTGATGAATTAACCCGTTCCTATTGGATTGATTCCGTGCTTCCTTTTCCCATCCTGCCGATTGCGCCTCTAATATCCGTTACTTCGATAAACATACTCGTAATCGTACTAGTTATAAGCAGTTATTCTAGGGTTATAAGAACTGAGGTGCTACTAATAGGTCATAGAACTAATAGCTAGTAACTTACGTCTTTAAATTAATTTGAGTTTGTAATGAAAAACTAGAAATAGGCTAAGTAGATCCACTACCTACCGATATATGTGTATTTTAACATACATAGTAGAACGCGCAAAGCAAGGCGATTGGAAAAGCATAGTATAGGAAGTTAGACAACCCGGTACTCCGAGTGTGAACGAATAGTAACATCGTATTCATAGCAAATGTGTCACGCTTTATTCTAAAGGTCCAGGGGGGTGTACATCCTCATTATTATCCTATCTCATCTTATGTCCACTATGAACGCAACTAAAACACTGTAACTTCTTCCAAAAAGAAAAATGGTGTGCAAGGGGTATCTCCAAAGCTGAAAGCCAACATATCGCGTACATGTTATATCGTGTACAACTCGTGAAAACTGTGGGTCATGAATGAGTTCTATGTACTCGTGAATATGGCATCAAGTGTAGGGTTCGTAAAAATACGTCGCAGGGTCTTCTAAGGCTCGTGCCGTCGTGATCATTATATTCGTAAGAGACACTGGCCGTCATGTGGAATGGGGCTAGGGGGCGAGGTAGTTGGTGGGGGAGTTGGTGAGGATGGCGATGAGGCAGCTGTGGCTAGATCGCCAGGAGAGCGGCTTCCACCAATCCACACTATTCCAGTGATGGTTGGTTGGATACTCCAGGACTTATATCACTGGTATGAAGTCCATTGTCCTTCAGGCAAACTGGAAATGCCGAGACCAAAGCTCTGGGCCTGCTTTAGGAGAACGTTTGAGCGTTGTCTTCTCGGCCCAGGCTCATTGGTTCCATCTTGGATCAGAGGCCCTTTGAGGCATATGGCTGGAGAGGGTAGTCTCCCGCATTATGGACTGCGAGGACTCATAGCACTCTCAATCGAAGCATGTCTTTTATGCATCAACGGCGAATTCTGCAGTTCAGCCACGACTCCCATCCATCCCATCTTTGGAGCTTCCCCAACATGGTCATTGTGGCCCATAGCCTGGGTAGTAAGTCTCCGAAGTGGAGGCTTCCTTTGTATACCCTCACTCAAGCTCATAGGTAAGCTAGGCCGCACAGGCGCCTTTGGGATATGTTGATGAATACGCTGTTTCTCGGGGTCCTTGGGAGGCTCATTGCTTTTCGCAGCAATCAAGCCCATATAAACGACCAAGAAGCGCATACGTAGCAGATCTAGCCTCCTCATCCTTTCCTCCAAGCGACCCCTCTTAGCTGCCCACAACAATCTCGTGCTCGCTCTCAGTCTGGTGCCTCCCTCATCGATCAACAGCTTATTCAGATCCTCCCTCAGATCGTCACCGCATTTCTGTATCTCCCTCAACAGCTTTCCCATCCGCAGCTTATCCTCCAGCCTCGGCACCTTCGCGACATCGCCATCGTAGGACTCATTCTCTTGGATGGAGAAGTCAACTGCGTCGATGAAGGTCGTGATCTCGCTCGGTGCTACAAGATACGCTGACGTGTACGTCGCGAGTATCTGTCCTAGTACGAAGACCGATACCAGGCAGGCGGTGAGGAGGAGGAAGATGGTGAGGAGGGAGAGATCGGATGTGTCTGCCATCTGTGGAAATGGCGAGCATGGGGATTGAAGCTATCGATGTTCGAGCATACTCGAAAAGGGGACTCGTGGATCAAAGAGGCGGGATCGACAAGAGGCTGGGGATGGCGATGGCGAGGAGTGAGAGGCGAATGGATGAATGACTTCACGTTCCTGTGTGGTCTGTTGAACCTGTGCCCCCTGCAAACTGCAGGGGGCAAACGGACTCCGTTCGTCGGCGGACATTGGCACCTACACCATATGGCTAGTAATGCTAGAATTTTGTGTTAAAAGAGGTGTTAGAGGGAAATACTCGATAAACCTATGTGATAAAACGAAATATTCGGGAAGAAGTTGTAAGAAGTGAAAGGAGTAGATGTGGAGGGCGTTGGGTACTTATCTGCTGCGACATATAGTGATCTGTGATGCGCCTGCCCCGCCAACCCCTCAAGGACTCGCCAGCGCTGGTTCATGAAATATTCATGCCAACCAAATGAGCAACCACTTAACGGGTTACAACTCAACAACCGCATCTCCAAAATATGACCGCTCAGATTCAAGAAATACCGCCAATACCACAGGCGGCACCACTAGAACCTCCAGTTCCACCAAAGTCATCCAATCTTCTCCCGGTAACCTTCCAAAATGACCCCGCTCCTCCAGAACTCATAGCCCAAGGCGCCGAAGCCCTTCTCTACCGCACAACCTATCTCCTCCCCAGCATACCCTGCGCGCTTAAGTACCGTCCCTCGAAACCATATAGACATCCCATCCTCGATACCCGGCTCACGAAACATCGGATATTGTCAGAGGCGAGAGTGTTGGTGAAGTGTAGAAAGGAGGGCGTCCCGGTTCCGGCGGTATATGCACTAGATGAGAAAGCCGGGTGGTTGATGTTTGAATGGATAGAAGGGGAGGTTGTGAGGGTTAGGCTGAACGAGTGGCTGCGTAGAAGGAAGGGGGTTGAGGGAGGGATACAACTGGGAGAGGAATACTTGAGGGCCCTGATGAGGAGAATTGGGAGTGCGCTGGGGAGGATGCATGGCATTGGGATTGTGCACGGGGATTTAACGACGAGTAATATGATGTTAAGGCCGAGTAAGAACGAAGCTGTTAGTGCGGCGGGGGGCTCTGAGACTGAGGATCAGATATTAGACGGGGATATTGTTCTGATCGATTTCGGACTCGCCAGTCAAGGTACGCAGGATGAGGATAGGGCGGTTGATCTATATGTGTTGGAGCGCGCTTTTGCTAGTACACACCCGAGAGCAGAGCCGTTGTTTTCGGAGGTGCTGGATGCGTATGGGAAGAGTTTTAAAGGGGCTCATATCGTGCTGAAGAAATTAGAGGATGTTAGGATGAGAGGAAGGAAACGAAGCATGCTGGGTTAATTCGATTTCAAAATAAAATTTGGCAAAGGCGCAACGGGGAAAAGTATAGACTCGTAGTTAATTAAACCTATTATCTACGTCAAACTCCTTAGATCTACCCAAATCCAACGTTATCATCCGTGCGTATATATATATATGCGTATCTCGTCGTACGTGCTGTTCGTTTCCCTTGACAGGTCTTGCCATCATTCCTTCAACTGTGCTACTGCAAAGTAACCCTTGTTCTCTATCACGCCTCGGTCTCGAACAACTGCTGTATATTTAACCACCCACTCAGGCGTCAAGTCTCCCTTTATGCCGTCCAAACCCCGCTTGGTCTCCGATAACACTCCAGCTCCGTCTGGACCTTGTCCCAGTAGCTCTCTCAGTGTCCCACTAGGAAGGATATTAGTGCAATCATTGTGCACTAGAAGTTCAATGTTTTCCAGTTTTCCAAGCTTCAAAAGGGGAGGTGGAACATTACAACAGTCTTTTATGTTGACTTGGTCCACCTTTGGGCGTATCTTGACTCTCGTCAAAAATCTGGATAGCTTCTCGCTGCCAAACTCCGCAACGCCTAACTTCTTAACAGTGCCTTGGTCGTAAAGCTCTTCAAGCACCGCCCAGGAAGCAACTTCTTCATTATCATTCCCTTGTGCCGAGTTCTTCTTATCTGCCTCCCATTCACAGTCTCCATCAAATGACAACCCAGGAAATGACACAATGAGAAGGTCGATATACTGAACACCCAATTGCCTGAGAACCAGTTGTATTGCATCTTTGGTATGCTGCGCTCTGTCCCTTATATCCGCGGCCGGTAGATAAAATAACTTGACGGTAATATCGTACTGGTTCCGCTCTTCGAAGAGACCAGCCAAAGACCAGTCAATTGTGGGGATGTAAAAGTCCGAGGCATGGCGAGTCGTCCAGGTAGAGACAGGCGGCCGGACCTGGGATTCTTCTTGGTCACTCCGGGGGCTACTGCCATTCGACGTGGAAGAAGGAGAATAGTCCTCCTGGGCGGCGAGAAAATTGCTCCGAAGGGAATTTATAAGCTCGAGGTTTGATCTGTCTGCGCCGGGCCTCCTCATAATCGAGGGGCCGCCGGTCATAACATTGCTAGAATTGCATCATCATTAGCGATACTCTCCCTAATTTCAAGGGGAATTGGGTGTGCATACGAGGTTGAAAGTATTAATCGCGTCATAATGCGTGCCGTGGTCCTGGGGAGGAGAGACTCGGGAGTGATTTGTAAGGTTGAAGTTCGCGGAGATAATTCGTAGTTCTTCCCAGGGCAATGGCGCTAACAGGAATGTGAAGAAACGAAAAGCGCAGTTACCGAGGTTCATGTATGTGCAATGATAAGGCGCTTTTTAGATATGATTGCAATAATATAGGGTACAGAAGACATGACTGCTCGTGTGGCTTTGGGATATGTAGTTTGTAGTTCCCTTATGTTATCGTACATAAAACGAGCCCATCACCAATGGTGGGGTTGATCGGAGTCGGCGAGTCGGCCCCTTGAAATTTGCCTTCATTCATCACCCTTGCCGAGTACACCGTTGAACCCCATTCCGCACGAACAAACCCCAAACCCACTCCAGAGCTTCCGAAAGCTTTGCATTGGCACTAATGGCCATCCAGTAAGTTCTGTATGGAATATACAATGCCGAGTGCTGATCTATTGCAGCTACCTGATCCTGCTCTCGCGGCAGGGCAAAGTCGTATGTAGCCGCTCGCCATCCCATCGAAGCTCCGTTGTCCCTTGAACACGAAACTGAACTGCGAATAGAGGCTCGCAAAGTGGTTTACCACCCTATCGCCGAGGGAGAAGGCCAAGATAATTAAAGATGTCTCGCAGCTGGTGCTGGCACGGCGGACGAGGATGTGCAACTTCCTGGAATACAAAGGTCGGTGCTGTTTGTTTGGTGCCCTCAAAGCGCAGCCATTGACGAGACTCTTTATAGACTCCAAAATTGTCTATCGACGTTACGCGTCCTTGTTTTTCATCGCCGGTTGTGCTTCTACAGACAATGAACTCATCACTCTGGAGATTGTCCACCGATACGTTGAGCAGATGGACAAGTATTATGGGAATGTCTGCGAGGTATGTCTAGCCTCCTGTATCTATCCGAATAGAGCTCAAATACTGACCACGCACTAGTTGGATATCGTATGCCGCACACTTCCATACTCCTCTAATGCCGAATGTTGACAGGTTCCAGATATTCAACTTCCAAAAGGCGTATTTCATCCTAGATGAATTGCTGTTGGCAGGAGAGATGCAGGAGAGTAGCAAGAAGAATGTGCTAAGGGTTATATCGGCGCAGGATTCGATAGAGGATACAGAGGTTAGTCAAGCACAACGTCTCGTATATTGTTTAAGGCATACCTACACCAACTTCTTCAGCTCGCTCAATTTTTCATACACTGACACGTATCTTCCCTTTTTCAGGTAGATGAAGAGGTTACAAAGATTATGTGAAAAGGGGGCTTTGATCATGTATGGGAAGATAAGGACATAGGCGCTTGGAGTTTAGGGATTGTATATGAGCTTTTAACACACTTTCCCCCAACCTTTATATCCTACTACATTTATGATCGTCTTATTCTAACAGGGCAAGCAGGAAATCGCCACTGCCCTCACTGATAGCGGTTTCCTTTAGCTCATTTTCTCAGGTTCGATCTAGGGTTTCGTATGCTTCTTCACAGGTGTCGCTGTTTGGCTTTGGACTAGCTTTGGACTGGCGTTCTGGGGGGAGGACAGGACAAGACCGTGTATTCTCGGGCTAAGGCACCTAGTTTGACCGAAATCGATAAGTATGTTTGTTCATGAGCAACTGTTGCACTGATATTCAAAGCATGACATTGATAGAATAACGAATTGCCCGTCTCCTATCGCTATAGCCATCGCATCACGAGCCCACTAGTCGTCTAGACGGTTCGATTCCAATTCTTTGTTGTTGCTACTGCTCTGCCCGGCGTCGCTGACCATGCAGAACCTTGATTGCGCTGGTGGTCGTCGCGTCAATAGAGACAGTCGGCCGCGCCACGTTTTGTTTCTGACACATCAGCGACATCCGATCTAAGAGAAGCAACCCCATCTTGAGACTCCGAGAGGTTGCACGTCCAGGCAATTCGTTGCTATTATTGGTCCAAAGCCGTTATTGCAATTGGCCCTCAACTCCCTTGATAGCAGCCTTTACCCTCACCTCGTGCAACAGCCATTGGTCGGTTCTGCGTCGCCAACTGCCAAGATACTGGACGCTGTTACCGTCGATTACGATTACGCTGATGACTGATGACGGATTCCTGCCTTGGTTTTAGCGCATGTGCCGCGCTACCGTCTCCCGTATTTCAACCGGCCTGGGGACCTCGCCATTATTACGGTATTCGTACGGTATATCTCTCCACCCCCCATCCGCGCATCATCTCCATCACCACCTCCGCACTTCCATCTATCGAACACCATCCAACGCCAACTCCACCGCCCACCGCCATCAACACCAACAACCCTTCTATCCCCGATACCTACGATGATCCATACCTGCTAGACGTCGGTCTAGCTTGAGTGCAAATTGACTTGTCCTCCGCAGCCAGCGCGAGGAGGGGCCAACCTTTGTCCACTCCAGCCTCAGCAGGTCTGCCCAAACACATTCACAGTCAATCCCCGAGCGCTGCCTCTGCAGCCATCGCAAAGATACATATTATATTCTCCTTCTTTTTCCTCAACCCCCCCAAACCCAGCGATATTACGAGACATTGGTTCCTGGTCGTCCGTTCGCCGAGTCTGAAGAGTCCACCCACAAGGTCGTCATCTCCAACAGATCACTCGGGTTCAGCTGCCACACGCTCTTGCCTCATCGATAACGCGCATCAACCCTCATCACCTACATAACCCCGATCGCGTTGATAAGAGTGTCTCTAGGACTAGGAAGCTCCAGGATCGCGAAAATGAAGTTCCTACCACTTCGCGACTTCGAAGACGTGACGAGCGCGTTGAATTTCGACACCCCAGATTGCCACGTCATCGGCGGTTGCGATCTATACACTACCAAGGCAGCAGGCTCCGATAAGAAGCTGTACCGCAATATTGAGAACTCGCTAGAGTCGCAATATGAATCACTTGTCCGATTATCGGCCTCTGTCTCACCTCCATTAGGCTCATCGGAACCGTCGCCTGTAAACTTGTCTCGCGCAAGCCCGTTCGGCCCCTTGAGCCAGGTTTCAAGTCGTCGTACGTTTGCATATCTTATCGCCACGCTCAATGCAAGCCACCCCGACTATGACTTCTCTCATATCCTTAGACCTGCGGATTTCCGAAAGGAGCGTAGCTTGAAGACTATTATCGGTACTATCGATTCAACATTGTACAATCTCAGGCCTAGTTCAGGTATGACTCTCCAGGTTCCGCCGCAGACTAGCTATTCAACTACGGCATCTGCGCCTCCTACAAGTCAAGCATGGGGCCCCCAAATGTGGTCCATGATCGATAAGGAGATGACTTTGAAAGAGTGTGCCGTCTACTGCTGGGCCCCTCCGGATGATCCATTCGATGGAGACGAGGGCTCTATATGGAGCCTGAACTATTTCTTTTTCAACAAGACGAGAAAGCGCATCGCCTATATCTACGTCCGAGGTGTCCCGGTGATGAGTCATAGCCCGTCACGTATCTGCATGCCGAAGAGGAGTGCCAATGGGCTGGACCTGGGAGCCAACAAGCGTGCAAGATACTGGTTTGGAGACCAGGCGGTTCATGTCACTAATGATGAAGATGCAGATCTGGACGACTGCGAGCCCAGAGCGTGGGGCGAAGATGATGTTGCTGATGACCTTTTTGATGGAGACGACTTCTGCGATTCCTACGACGACGAAGCTGATGATGAGTCAGACGAGCAGAGTTACAAGAGTCCAATCCGAGGCGTCAGTGAAGATATCGCCTCTTCCATGGACATAGATTATTAAAAAATTGCTGCCTCTGTGCCCACTTTTTGGTTGGGGTGTTGCAAGCTCTTTTATTAACGGTCCTCCTAGTGCTCTAGGCTCATTAATACTCTTGTTTATCGTTTGTTTCCTATTTTTTGTATGAATTGGGCGTTGTAGGATTAGTACCGACGTATATACCAACCTCTCGGCCGGTGAGAGCGGCGGGGAAACGGCGTACGGGAACACGGCGGGTTGCTTTATTGCATTGAAGTTCTGTTATTAAGTAGTCTATGAGCGAGCACAGTAGCACAGACATCACAATGATAATGTTTCTACATTTTTTTCTGGCCTCATTTCAAATATATGTGTAAACGAATGTCCAGGGTACACCACCCTAAGCAGTGAAGTAATGGTGCCTAGATTTAAAAGGTTATGCGGGCAATCTTCAACAACTTTGTGAGTCATAACAGCCTTTACCAAGGCCACCGTGGCTTATTTACTTGTTCAACGAGTGTAGGCTACCTCGATCCCTCCCCAAATATCCTTGCAAAAGACTAGTTCCCATATACACAACAGCATCTAGAAGGGTAGTTATGCTCACCATGTCTCAGCCTACAAGTGGATATTAGGGCTGTGTAATAGCGGAAAGTGGAAGCCAAGCCAATATAGGAGAGGGAAAAGCAAATTAGGGATAGCAGGGCAAGTACTTCCTAGGTTGGTAGACAGTATTGTACGCGTTGCATTTTAGCAGCCAGTCAAAAACTAAAATTTTGTCGGTGATTAAGTCAGGAATACAGGGGCGTTGAGATATTCGTGCGATGTGCAACAAAAAAAGTACCCATGCCTTGTGAGTCCATTCACTCAAGTTTATAGCTAAGGCAAGTTCTTCCCTTACAAAGTATAGCGGTAGTATGTAAACAATTCAAGTATGCCTCGTCTTTTCTATCTTCAAGTTCTCTACCCACAATAATCAAACCCCAAAGATATCTCAACGTCTATCAAAAACGGAAACCGTAAAAGCCTATAATTAAAAGTATAATTTACCCCTTTACTCATGTACTCTAGAAGCAAAAGAGTTCAGCCGCACTCACCTCCATTCCCTTGCCGTACTATAATTCGATTCCCTCAATCCACTCAGGCCGGATAATTTGATCTGTACCCATTTATCCAAGTGACCGCCCTTGTCTTCCATAAATGCCAACTAAATCCGCTCTTTTCTACTCGCTGCCGCCGCCAGGCGGCCGGGATAACTTCGCTACTATTTGAGAAGGTATATATATATATATATATTTGAATAAGAAAAGTGCATTGAACGACAACCTAGCTCTTTAAGACACTCCCCACAAGTGTCACACGACGACTCATATCGGAGAGAAAATATAACTAGGTCTAGCGATAACATCGAAACGGCAGAGAAATTGGCTGTGGGCAATGAACTCCTTTGCCTCGTACGACTATTTTCATTTTTTCTTGTATTGTTGTAGTTTTTTTCTTTTTTCTTTTGTTTTCACTTTCCTTTTTTGTTTGTTTTGAGACTTCACTTGCCCCCCCCCCTTTCGGTAAGCGGGTGGGCGACGCGATGGGTTGGCCGCTAGCTGATCAACTCAACATTGCGTCGAGGATGGTTCACACAACGATGCCTTAGTAAATAGAGGAATTATCAACTATTATATGTGTCTCCCATTCACCTTGAAACGTCCTACAACACTACAGAAACACCAGTTCGACAACTACCATGCCCCGGCCCCGGCCCCGGCCCCTCATTACTTAAACGCTTACCGCGACATCACTTTAGATCCTTAGATAGAGTAGGAGATGCATAGGCAATTTCGTTTTGTATTCTTTCCTCTCATAACTATGTTACTATATCCAACACAAGCAACCCCTATCTATCATAGCATATCAAAACCCATCCACCTTAACGGACTCAAAGCACACTCTCTCTGCAAACTCTAACAATCTCACCGTCCCGCTTCTTCTCCGGGAGAACAAATTCGAACTCGTCATGCATACATGCGTATCGCATAAAAAATAACTGTGGTATCTAAAACAAAGGCGTATAATCGAAGATTCATCAGAAGGTAAAATAAGCTCTCTTTATCCCGGCGATGGATGAAGAGTAAAATGATGAACGCGTAGAGACGGATGGTTGTTTTTGGAGCTGGGGAAAATATTAAAACAGGAAAAGCCGTTAAAAGGTTATAGTCGAAAAGGTTGAGGGTATTGATGGGAAGAGGAGTTTAAAGGAGGGTAATTCGATAGCTCTAGGCTACACTAATGCACCTTCTTCCGGCTGAACATTCTTGAAAAGGTACTGGTTTCCTCTTTGTGGATATTCGGCACAAAAGTTTGCGGTTGCGTCTGCATAGAGCTAGGAGGCTCGCTCATCAAAAAGTCAGCCAAGTCGCTAGTTCTAGCGGTTGGCATCGCGACTGCATCACGAGGTTGGTAGGCTTTGCGTGGTACTCTGTTGCTCCCTCTCGCAGAGCCAACCTGCTCTGAATAATTCTCGCTGCGATAGTTGGCTTCCCGCGGTGCAGTGGTGGTACTAGTGAACTTCGCTGCAATCGGTGTATAGTTGGGTCTCCCGGGTTTTGAGTTGGAGGATACGGAGGTATTAGTTTTCCCACTCATGGAGCTGGTTGCTCCACTTCTTGAATTCAATGACCGTCCACTAATTGAGTTGGACTTTTGGCCTGATATGGAGCCACTGCGACCAAAACGTGACATGAGGCTAGGAGTGCTCGACTTCTTTTTGATATCCTTGCTGGGTAACTTCGGGCCGGTTTGATAGATGGGTGTGACAGTTGGGTTCGGGGGAGGAACATTCCGAAGGAAGTCGGCAAGACTCTCTTCTTGAACGGGTTTGGGCCTCGTAGGAGCCTCATTGAACTCATCTTCCTCGTCGGAGATGTCGATAGCATATGGATCACGGACTCTTCGAGTCTTTCGCTTCGGCATCATATCCTCCTCATCAGCGTCCCATTGGTTCTGGTTTGAGGAGGGCTTGCTGGCGGTGGCATTTTTCAAGAGAGCACTTTGCGAATGAACAGAGCTATTCACTGAGTTCGATGCTTGGCTATTTCGTGGATCAGGCAAGGTGGCATCGATTGCCTTGCCACCAATAGCACCAGCCATCTGGTCTGAGTCCATGGTAGTTCGGAAAGGCGCCACGGTACGGGGAATTCGATGTCCTTGCTTCTCAAGCTGTGGGCCTGACCGCACGAAGTCAATCAAGTCGCTGATACTATCTTCTCTGGACGTCACCGCATCCCGAGCCTGGAGCTTCTTTCGACCGAGAGATGACTCCGAACGTTTAATAGACGTTACAGTTGGCGGACGAGGATTAGATGCACTGAAATTGCGTGGAGTGCCATTCGCACCACGATGAGTCTGTGTAGATCGGGGTGGTATTGGTTCGTAGGAATTTGCCGGGCCTAGATAGTCGTATGTTAGCATGGAAATTGGAAAGAGCGAAAACAGTAGATATGAATAAGCCCAAAAACACCTGTCCATCGACGGTGAAAGTGACGTAGTCGGCATACCTGTGCTTCTGATGAAATCAGCAAAGTCCCCAATGGAATCTCTATCCGCCCGCGCATCTCGAGGTTGAGGTCCATTTGAACGAGGTTTTGCCCTGGGCGTTGTACTGGTCGATTGAGAAGATGCTTCTGTCGGATTTGACCGCAAACCTGCGAACTTGCCCACTGATGAGGAGTGCGATCGGTTTGTCGGTGGTCTCTCTTGGCTATTCTTAATAGTGCTCTGGAGGCTACTTGGGGACTAAAGATTGGGTTAGCTCCTGCAAATTTATAAGACTGACCGGACTAGTTACCTCAATGCTGCGCATATTCTCCGGCGTGAGAGTGTATTGAATGGTCTGGTCGCTTCTAATGAGTTGCTCAAAGCTTTGGCCCTTATCCGAAGCTGAAACTGAACCACCATCCTCAGAGGCTCGCGTAGGTCTGATCTTGTGGGAAGAAGAAGAACCAGAGCTCTGAGTATGTACAGATCTTTGACTCCTGGGCTGATCCGGTAACTTTCTTCCGTATTCCTCCGGCGTTGAACGGGGCGGAGAGCCTCGAGTGATAATCTTATTTTGGGGACGGAGCGATTTGGGTGACTCTATTTGTCGTTGTATGTTGGTTATTATAGAGATCGGTGCTGGAGGCGAATAGCGCCCATTCACGCCACGTTCAGACGGGGTTCGAACATGGTTATACGCAGCTACAGGTCTCGACGCATCGTGAGAATCCTGGGCCACTTCCATCGTCTCTCGTAGCGGAGTTAGAGGGGGAGCACTAGTCTCAATAGCAGAAACTTTGTGAGCCACTGCTGATCGACCATTGGTCTGGCTGTGTTGATAGTCATTTGTGGACACCTTTGATTCTTGTGGATTCCGGGGCGGGGGCGCTGCAGCCAGCAAAAACTTGGCCGGTTGAGGCTTGGGTTCTCTGTTGACTTCAGTTGATGTGATATGAGAGTGAGGCGGGCTTAGGTCGACGTCAACTCCCTGCATGGCAGCGGCGAGTTCTGCTGGTATCGCGGTCATCTGCTCCTCATCTGATTCGTAAAAGTCCTTCTCTTCGACTTCTGAAATGGATCCCCCAGCACTGCTCCTGGCAGGAGGTGGCGTTAAAGCAGATTTGCCGCGGACATGCAGACCACCAACACCAGAGTTGTGGGATGTTGAACTTGCAACCTTAGCTGCCTGCGAATCCGCAGGGGGAGAGTGTATGCTGCTGGCTCGGGATACAGAACTGGTCCGCGAAATTGTTGGGCTTTTGGATGAGACCTCGATGACACGGAGTGAATGGATACTATGAGATCGGCTATTTGTGTGCCGTAGCGAGGCGTTAACATCATCAGGAGAAATACGATCTCCAATAGAAATGCGAGACGATGTCATGATTTTCGGCTCTTCAGTAAACTCTTCGTCCGTGTCAGTTTCTAGATTGCTGTCGAGACCAGACTGAGGGGCATGCCGGTTGGCCGCGGCTACTATGCCAGTGACAGCGCCGGCCCCAACTGCTGCTGTAGCTGCGCTTGGTACAGCATTGGCTAGTACATCTTTATGGTGGCCTGCTGTTGCATTTTCTTCGCCATCCGATTCACCGATGTCGTCGGAGATATCAGCATCAGAATCAATATCTGTGTCAGTGTCTGATTCGGTGTCTGATTCGGCATTCGGATCTTGGATTTCTCCCTCCAATTGCTTGGTCTCAGCTTCCTGGGGAAGTTCTTCCTCTTGCTGGATTGGTTGCTTCGAAGGAGTGTACGATTTCCGGGCGGGGGGAGGCAGAGAGTTGGATCTCGTTCTCTGTTGTGATATCGAAGGTCTTTGAAGATGGGTTGATGTAGGGTTCGGCGGATCCTGGTGGTTGAAGAATATCATGCTCTTTGGTCGAGTTGCGGAAGCCTCTTCATCGTCGGATGAAGCATCGCTATCTTCATCGTCACTCTGAACTGCAAGACCTGGAATCTCAATTTCTCTAATATCATTGGCGGACGTAGGAATGGGGATGGCAGCAGCGTGTTCATACTCTGCAAGCACCGTGGCAAGGGATGGCCTCCGATCTTCATCTTCAATCAATTCTTCGGGAGCAATGCTGCCTGCTCGGCTGGTCTGCGGTTGCGATGCTAGAGAGTCTCGGGAGAACGAGCGGGTCATGGAAATCGAGTTCGTAGGGGAGCGCACGCGCTTCTTCCACCCCCTCCACAGCCGGCCAAGTGTCCTGTCCAGCGCGACACGCTCCATATCGAACTCCTCTACTACAACACGCTCTGCAATGTCAGTAGGTGTGCTAGCACCGTCCTTAGCCTCCTTTTCTAGCTTCGCTTTCAATCGCTGGTATGATGCCTGGCCTGCTACAACCAGAACTTGCTCCCCAATGAATTCTAAGATAGACGTGAGGAATATAGCCACGGCAGGCGATAGAGGGCCTGAGGTGTTGGTGAACTGGCCGGTCGAGCCTGAAGGAGTTTCCAAGTTTTCGCGCTCCATGTAGAAGTCCTCGTCCTCCTCCTCCATATCACCAAGTGACGAATAAACCATGCAACGTAGCCGTGTACGCTTCCAGATCAGCTCTAGATCCCAGTCACCATTTCCCTCCTGCCCGTTGTGAAGTGCCATAATTTCTTCATCGTCTCCGCCGCCCAGGTACTCGTGCAACTCCTGATCGGCGCCATTGATCGCATCTTTTGCCAGCTTGGGCTTTAGGACCTCGGCTACAGCCGGTCGGAGTGCTGCAAGCGATGTATATTTGGCGACCGAGAGGAAGTTGAATAGGAGCTGGTCCAGAAAGCGATTTACTAACTTCAAGGCCGCCGGCGCGACCAGCGCAGTCTCACCCGAAGGTTCAATGCCATGCTGGTCAAACCAGCTCTCGGATCGGCTATCGTGATCATTTGTCACAATTTGGGACGCTGCGGATGCTGCAATAAATACCGGATCCGGGGATATTGACATTGGCGGTGACAGGAGCCCCCCAAAGCCAGTAAGGGAGGGTCTGTCGCTCGAGATACTGTGCGAGCGCGCTGACCGCGGGTACGAAGACATATCCGGATGAGCCATTCTCGCAGGCGTCGGCAATTCCGCGCTTCTTCTTTTGCGCCGCCTTTTGCGCTGGGTATTTTATTTTGTTTTGTTTTTGGTTTGTCGTTAATCGGGAACCTTATCGCTGTAGGAGGCCTCAGATGTGAAGAACTCCGCCTTCAGGGGCAGACGGATCGGCGACTAGATTGAACGAGACCATGCGTTCCAGTTGCGAAACTGTACTTTCATGAGCCTGGTTAGCCTTTTCGCATCTTGCAATGGCGGGGAGGAAAGCTCGAGGAACGGTCGGGGAATGAGGGGGTATAACAGGAAGATGCTTGGTGTAAGATCACCGGGCTCGGTCAATGCAATTGCTGACAAGCCAGAGCAAGACCACCCCGATCGGATTGTCTCTTAGTATTGTTCTGGTCGTCCACCTATCGAGCACCACCGATCTTTATCTTGGGATCTTGTGGCACTTGAAGCGCGGTACAAGCAATGCCATGTGGAAGAACGGCGGATGGGAGTTGGAAAGATTCTATCGATACCATAGGAAGCATGAAACAGTGTCTCTGCACATACCTGGAAAAGTCGAGAAGGGGTTTTCGGTGAGAATTGCGTTCCCTAGGACTTAGCAATGCGGTGTAACGGGCAGCGCATTCAACAGCCCCAATGCTGTAGCAGGTAGGTGGTCGTCGTTGGTCTGCCAAACTCAGGAGGATTCGACGACTTCGACGAGTTCGACGACGACAACGGCAACGACAGCGACAAGATAATTATTGCGGAGTACTATGAGTATGGGTCTGCTGTGCGGCGGCGCGACTGGGCCCCCAAGCAGCGAGCTAGAGCACCGTAGTGTAGTAGCAGTAGCAGGTAATTGAAGGGGCCCGGAGGCCAGGAGGCCCAGGTAAGCCCAGGAAGCCCAGCACGTCTAGCACGCCTCGCACGCCCACCGACCTCCCACGCCAGGGGCCTTCTCGGGACCCGCTGCTACTCAGGGACAATCCGACAAACAAGAGGGGGCAGTAAGTTATTACAGTGCTACAGTAGCAGAGGACTCCGTAACTACGGAGCAGTCCCCTAGTTTACGTTACGGGGTGCTGTGGAGTAGAACCGAGGTTCGTACTGCTCGTACCTGTTTACGAAGCACTATTACTGGATCGAGTTGAAGGGGGCTAGTTTATTTATTCAATAATACTGAATCACTCCAGAACCAGTATTACGGGGCCCCTGATGCAAGGAGTAAAACCAAGTCAGGGGCTCAAGCGGTGATCGAGTGATAGGGGATGGGGGATGGGGGATGGGTGATGGGAGCCCGGCGAGTCGGAGAATATCAAGATCAACCGGCATGTTTTGAAAGTTCGGTCCTGGGGGGACTTTGAGGGTCCATGGCTCCATGGCTCCATAGTAACCCGGACCGGGCCCCGAAATAGATCGAGTCAAACGCTGGATTATGAGTTTCATGGCACCCATGATATGTACAGTACAGTACTGTACCTGTACCTACCTGTACCTGTACGGGTACGGGTACCCAAGGGAGGGATATATCGAGAGGCTGGTGGTTACTGATGTGCTATGTCAAGCACACAATAATACTTCGCAGGGGTGCGAGAGCAGCGCTCCGGTACATGTATGTACTTCGTACATTATTGCACTCTGCACATACCTACTGTTCAAGGCCAAGTGGGCTCTCCTCCGTACCGTACAGTAGTGGCATGCACATATGGGGAATAAGGGCCGGTGTGGTTCTATGGAGCCTGCTTTTTCCATGGCTGTGGCGAGCCTAGAGGGCAGCAAAGACAGGAGTTGCACATCCCATTGGGTATCGTGCCAGGCCGTACCACGGAGGTTAGACGTAGAAGCAAAACTGAAAAAAAGCAGTTCCACCAATATCAGCAAAGTGATCATCTAGAAGGATGGGGATCCGCGCCAGTTTAGCCCGGAGACTAGCAGTCACGATGATCTTGTACTAACATGTCACACTACGGAGTAGTATGTACTGTAACTGCGCTGCTTAGATGCAATCATGCAGCGTCTCCACGGAGTAGAGCACAAAACAGATTCCGGGATATAATAGCGGTATAAATGATAATAAGAATACGAAGCATCCTGATTTTGGCCTCTACGAGTACCATCCATTTCTACTTCACAGACTCTCTATTCCAAACTTCAGCCTCCCTTTGCTCCAGATTCCCAAAATAGCCCAAAGGCTGTGGACGGCACTTGAGCAAGCATCGAGGGTAACACGAAGGGGTCTTCATGGACAGCTTGTCGCCGATGGGTATGGCACCATTTCTCTCGTCTTCTCTTTGCTGAGCCTTGTAGCTGGTCGCCTTCGCTCCTCCGTCTGCCATCATTTTGGATAAACACAGGTGCGGCGTAATCTAAGCTTGAGCCCCTGGGGCCCTTACTGTATCAACCCAAGGACCTCGCGTGGGAGACATGTGGTGTCACGGGCGCGCTACGAAATGTTGTGCGTTGTAATCAGCTTCGATCGATCCAACGAAAAAGCGGCGGCCTCGGGGACTCTCAGATCTCTCGGTGCAAAGTAGTTGTTGGTTGGCTGCGAGGCTTGGAGCTTACTTACTCGTCGTTGGTCGTTTGCGTCTGCCACCAGAGATTCTTCGGCTTCTGACCTGCCCGCCCCATCGGCCGGAGCGCCATTCGAGGAACCTAATCTCGAGATCGCACCCACACGCAGACGCAGACGCATCCTCGCTGGGCCAGCGGTGCTGGATAAGGTCGCACTGCTGCCGGCGTCATCCAAGGAGACGACAACCACCGAGGAGTATATATGACCTGGGTCGGGATCAAGATCCTGCTGCGCTCATCTTATGTGCCTCTGCAGTAGGAGTTGCAGCCTGCCATTTCAGCTACAGCAACTGTCTGCTCGTCGCCCCCCCCCCGAACGCGTGACTGTATTTCTAATACTGCTTGCACGGTAATATCGACCGACGCCTGTGGCTGGTCAGTCCGGGGAAGCAAACGAGAGGTGGGATTGCGGACTACAGGCAGTTGTCTATTTCAAGGTCCTCGCATGGAGCAAAGAGCGCAAGTAGGCAGGCAAATAGCGGGAAAAGGAAAAGGGGCGCCAGCTTATTATTATCCTTTGCCAACGAGTCAACGACTCGGAATCTGCACGCTGCCGCAGAGTCAAGAGCAAGACTGGCCCTAAACTGTCTAAACACCCTTTAGTTCTCTGGCGTCCACCCTTCTGTGGCGTTGAGATCCAGTCTGAGATCCAGTCTGTGCGCCAGATGTGAGATACCTGATCCATGGCCGTCGGATTTCCCACCAGGTTGTCAGATCTCAGAAGTCAGGGCTCCGTGAATCCGACATAGTTGCACTGCTCTGGGACGAGTCCTCTACAGTACTCTGGACAGTGGTTATCGTCAAAGACCCAGCGCCCCGTCGGATTCACGTGACGCCGATACTAAAATCCCACACTAATGCACCACCCTACTCTCCGTAGTTGTCGTTCTCGCTGCTCATCCTATATGAATGTTTCGGTTTCTGGCAACCATCTTGACCCAGCTAAATGCCCGTTTTGCAACTATCTACCACTGAAACCCAGGAGCCCAGAAGCGGAGGTCCCAGGTGCCATCCTCCAGACACACACATCGCCGGTACCGAGGATCTACTCCCCCTAAGCCCTACGTTAGAATTACCCCCGGCAGTGATCTCCAGCACATCCAGTATATCACAATATGAGCAGAGCGAACGGAACTGCAAACCGATATATCGATCCGGTCTGCCGTACCAGAAATTAGTTTCAGCTTCTCTATGAGCAAACTCAATAAAATGAAGTAGCGGCCCGCTTCCCAGTGGAGCCAATAGTTCTGCACAGACACAACATTTCTCCATCGAGTAATGTTAAAATACTACATCCGTCTACCTGGAAACGCCTATTCCGTGTTCTCCACAGTCGGTTGGTCCGAGTTCTAGACACTACTTGGGCGAGGAATAACTTTGGACAATTTCAAGGCTCGGAGAGAGCTACCCAGCTACCTACTCAGCCCAGGAGACGTAGCGTGAGAATGGAAAATGTATCTCTAGCCCTTTCGTGAGGTTGTGAAGTGGACGCTCCCCCCGCTGAATTGGTCTTTTCCACTTCACCAAGGTACGTCGTGCTTTCCCAGCGACGCCTCCATGCCTCCCATTCTAGCCATCGGATCATTCAAGCTCATGACACTTTTTTCGTATTTCAACTGAAAGTCAACGCCTTCCATTTTCCCTTCCTGGTACTTGACAGCCAAGGTCTGCCTAGCACCCGTTCGCTCATCGAGCATAACAGTCTTAAGAATCATGGCCCTCAATTCTCCATCGGTTATTTGTCTGGATACATCGAGCTTTGCCAGCTTCATCGAGGCAATCAGCTGCCCTACTGCGTCACCGGACTTGCCATTCCCTTCAAACGTTAGTTATGTTCACTGGGGCTTCAGAGCCAGAGGGGTAGGTCTCACCGGAATGCCCATCAGATTTTTGACTTGCCAAAAATGCATCAATAGCACTGATGAGACTCCATTTTTCAAGGTCTATTGTCTGCGCTGCCATTCTACCATCTCGGACTCCAAGTTTCCATGCGAGCTGAAAGTGGGCCGGCATTCTTCTATCTTCCTTGTATTTTCGATCGATCTTCGTATTTTCCAATATTGCCATGGTACGGACTTTCGCGCATTTCGGGCACCAGCGGGGATGAGTAACGGAAATATAGGCATCTGAGGGCTTGTCGAGTCTGAACGAGAGGTCTTTGTATTTCACGACGATGGGATGTCCACAACACCAGTGTGCATATGGCATTTGGGTCTCTGTTACTGGCCTACATGAGGGACAGTACAATGCTATTGACAGAATGAGTGGAATGCACCGAATTTGGAATGAGAATCGACTTACGCCATTTCAAGAACACTACAAGTTCGTTTGCTAAGGCTGTCCAGCCTCCAGCAACCCCACCATTCTGGCGCTCCTCTTTCTTGGATATCTCCCCAGTACACTGGTGCATGCACCCTATGTAGCAATACACAGTATCCTGAGTGTATCGGTCCATTTTTCATTCCCATGGAGAGCGTGGTAATATGGCTTGCTATATGTGAGCCAAGTCTTCAAAGTTGAATGTTTCCGTCGCATTTGGTTGCAACATTCACCGCCGCTTTGTCCTTGATAATTCGCCAGAACATTCTTTTCGTTCTTTCATACTTTTGGTTTCAAATTCAGCCCTGTGACGGGAACAATGATTGTTGTCTCACTGGGGCACTTGCTATTGGCATGTCCGTTCGGGATAAACATTACTTCCGTATTTTACGAAAGCCACAATAAAGGCCTATTAGTTCATTGGTCATTATGTGTTGAATATTTGTATATGTGAAGATAAGCCCCTACAATATGTAATTCTGTAAGCGGCTTTTAAACAGCTGGATCTATCAGTTGTCTTTGTTGTAGTCAATTCAGGTTGTTCAAACGCAACACTGAGATTGCCGAGCCCTCTTTGTCCATTAGGAGTACCGCAAATATCCGCAACAATGCTAAGAAACCGCGAGCAATCCTTAAACAGTAAGCTTTGGAGCAGCCTCAAATCCTTTCAGGGCTCGATTGTGGCGACTACCACACTATGTCGAAGTGACATTATCTAAGAAGTGGAAGCTAGTGAAAGTTCTCAGGTTTAGCAATTATCACATCCAGCTAACTTTTAACTCAATATTGGTCCACATGGCGATTCTAGTGAAGTTATGTCTAAACTGATTCACCACGATTATTGAGGCTTACCAATTAGAGCTACCCCATCAATCTGTGGAAATTTGTATTAGGCTAGCTGTGTCTACGAAATTTAATAATGTGCTGTACACGAAGAATAATTTATTCACATTACTGGTATGCGGCAAAGTATGTCTGAACATAGTCCTTATACCCGGTATATGTTAACAATGTAGATCTCATAGCCAATAACCTCCTATCATCTGTAGTGCAGAGGTTTTGTAGTTTGTTAGGCGCGAGAGCCTATAATTTCATAATTTTTATATTTAATGGTATATTGCTATAATTTTTGTCTCATTTTTATTGGGTTTATCAACTAACTACACTTTTGTACGTGCCTCTGAAGTGATTTCCTTTAATTGAGACACTGGGTTATATAACACTAGCAGCTCTAGTGAGTATTGCTCTATTTGATTCGATACTAATAAGCAAGTGACATACTTCTTTGTTATAGCGTACCTACACAATGGAATACACAATTACATGAGACTCGAACAGAGTCTAAATTATTTAACTCTGCATTGACTTTTCCTTTGACATTATGTTCGACTCGGCCCTTTCCTGGGTAGAATTCGGAGTCCTTTGAAGATAGAACCCCTCCCCATTGTCTAATGACGATGTAGTAATAGGTATCTTGTTTTTCATTCATCACCTTTGTTTCGACGTGCATCGAGGGAAGCCACTCTGTATTGTCTAAATACAAAGAGGACAGATGTTTTTGTCTAATTTCTTTGATATATTTCCCAGATTGCCACACTATACACACTCAACGCTCATTTATATTGTTTATACATAGAGTTAAGGATATTGGACTATAGTATAAAATGGTTCCCCGGTGTTCAGGTCAAGAGTACAATCGCTCCTGGGGTTGACGGAGAATCCCTCTATCCCTTGTAGAAGTTCTGCCCTTCCCTGACCCGTCACCATTTTAATCAACCTCGTCAATGATTAAGACATCCGCTACTCTAGTCAAGAGAATTTCCTTCCAGCCCAGCACAACATTTAGTCTTCCGAAGACATGGTCACTCAATAGTATGTTCAGCTTCTAAGAATATTTGAGGATATAATCGATATTCAATTTTCGTCAGCGAAGATAACATGCAATTACATTAGAGGGTATTTGCAACTCTATGAACTAGCTATAGAAAAAAAAAACAAGGAATTGCAAAATATACTCGAAGAAAAAACGTAGTACGAATTCGTTCCCAGGAGCCCATTCTGCTTAAGAGGGAACAGGAGACACTTGCTGCTTGTTTCTCCACAACAGCTTGCATGTCCAACTCCTTTAACTTCCGTCCATCCTTCTAGAATCTTGGTCTCTTGCAGGCCTAAGCTCCTCCATCTGTTGCTGATGCTCGAGCGTCAGCAGTTTTCTCTCTATAGTCTCGGACGTCAATTCACTTGCCTCGTCTAGTTCGCCAGAAATTAAACGATGGGTGATCTGAGATTGAGGCAACTCAATACTGACTCGATATCGGCAAGAGACGCATAACTCATCGACCCTCGACGTGCCAATAACCTGATTACCGTGGCATCCAGAATGCAAGTCGTTCATGGTTGCCCAGTCGCATCGTGTTTCTACGCGTGGGCTAGACCAGTGATCGCATGGGACATGATAGCTCTCGGTCTGCCAGCACATGGATATGGTGATGCTTGTCTTGGTTGCGTAGTAAGGATGAGGATGCAGTAATAGGACGAAGCTGCTCAGAGACTCTCTTGCTAGTGAAGTAACTGGGAGCGGCACTGATATTCGATCTAGGCCTCGAGCAATTAACTAGATGGATGGATGTGTTTATCTTCTCATATGATCAACGAACGCTAACGATAGAAAAAAAAGAAGGCTTTCCTATAGCTAAAAATTGAATATATAAGCCACTTTATATGGAAAATGCTGTTTTGGCAAACAACTTCCCCTAGCTCACTTACCGTTACTTTTGTTGCCTTATCCAATGTGTTCCCTTTGATTGCATGTGTTCTGTTCTCGAGTTTGCACTGCAGAACAGCATTATTGTCCTTTGTCCATCCTTTGAATTCAAGCTGAATTTCCTGCCTTTATCTGAGGAGCCATTAATGCCTGACCTTATTCGTCATGTCTATTACCACTGTGATTTGCTGCAAGATTCTAGTTTGTTGCTATTTGGTTGAAGTAGTTCAGTGTTTGTGCTATGCCTATACATGCTGCAATGCAAAGATTGGCATGGGTAGGCGGGCTGGCTTGATACCGACTGCCTTTGAATAGTAGGATATGAGACTCTTTTCCATGAGTTGGGATCATTGTATGTGACTTCCGAGTTTGCTTTGCAATTTTGTATAGAAACAAAATGAGGGATAGATAAAGGGACACATATCACGTGATATGCATCTTCAGGGGCAAAATTGGATAACGGTGGAAATACCTTGCACATAGCTTGTACTTCCTTGGAAAGTCTCTAGATGTCTCCTCCCGATAAATTCATAGCCTTTACGTGCCAGACCTATCGGCTGCAACCTTCCGAACTTCCCAATGCTGGGCCTGTCCTCAGAGGAAGGGCAAAAGAATAAACTACCTAAGGGAACACTACCCATAGATCGACACTATATAACACATAACCAAAAAGACAATATATATGATTAAAAACGGCTTCAATTCTATCTGCTGTCATTATGTATAGTATAATTATAAATTACAATTATTTAACAAAATTTCTTGTCAACTTCCTTGCTGTGGAGTGACTGATCTCCCGTCCCTAGCTCGAATTTAAGATCGAATTATGCAGAAAGGTAATAACCCCGACTAAAGAGGGCAATGTTGTCCTCGGATTAATATCAAATAAATTTCTCGCTCGATACAACTGTCTCCTTTGAATAGTATGCTTGTGACATACAAAATTTGAGATAGTACGAGGTATGGATGGATGAAATAGGGCAACTCGCCATGAAAGGAAATTTGGCAGGCTTGCGGAGGATCGCTTTACAGCAGGATCGCTGCCAGAACAAGAAGACCTGCCAGGCTAGTCGCGCTGCGGGTGATGCGGACTGATGTGCTGTCGCTGGAAAGGACTGGACTGGTCTGGCTTGGGTGAGCAGCCTCGGTACTAGAAGCACCACCAGAGGGACCAGCGCCTGAGGGACCAGCACCAGAGGGACCAGCACCAGAGTGACCAGCGCCAGAGTGACCAGCGCCAGAGGGGCCAGCGCCAGAGGG
>NW_022474206.1:2858737-3009498 GCF_003357145.1 Venustampulla echinocandica | reverse complement strand
TGGAGGCTTTGTATGCTCTTTGCACTTTGATTCCGTGCAGGGTGGAGACGTGGGAATAAATGATGTATTCGTGCAAGGCGTAGACGTTGGAGGATTTGGAGGCTTTGTATGCTCTTTGCACTTTGATTCCGTGCAGGGTGGAGACGTGGGNATAAATGATGTATTCGTGCAAGGCGTAGACGTTGGAGGATTTGGAGGCTTTGTATGCTCTTTGCACTTTGATTCCGTGCAGGGTGGAGACGTGGGTATAGATGTTGTGGACTCTGTTTCTGTACATGATGTAGATGAATCGTGATGCGTTGTGTGATTTGTATAATGCTTCGACTCAGTAGAGGTCGTATCTGTGCATGACGTAGACGGGGTTGAGCAATGCTCACCGTGGCATGATGTGGATGTTGTATCTGTGCATGATGTAGATGGGGTTGAGCAATGCTCACCGTGGCATGACGTAGGTGAGGATGTAGGGTGGGGTGTAGATGAGCAATCCTTGCCATGGCAAGATGTGGATGTTGTATCCGTGCATGTTGTAGATGGGGTTGAGCAATGCTCACCGTGGCATGATGTAGGTGACGGTGTAGGGGAGAGTGTGGACGAGCAGTGTTTGCCATGGCATGATGTGGACGTTGTATCTGTGCATGATGTAGATGGGGTTGAGCAATGCTCACCGTGGCATGATGTGGATGTTGTATCTGTGCATGATGTAGATGGGGTTGAGCAATGTTCACCGTGGCATGATGTAGGTGAGGTCGTCGATGAGCAATGCTCCCCGTGGCATGTGGGAGAGGTCGTCGATGAGCAATGTCTTCCATGGCAAGATGTCGATGTTGTATCTGTGCATGATGTGGATGGGGTTGAGCAATGTTCACCGTGGCATGATGTAGGTGAGGTCGTCGATGAACAATGTTCCCCGTGGTACGATGTAGGCGTCAATGTAGGCGTCGATGTAGGCGTCGATGTGGGCATAGATGAATTTGCATAGCGCCTTCTATGCGTCCTTGTTCTCAAAGCCGGTGGAGGCATGATTGGCCCGTTCTGGTTCTGGCGTTCCACAGCCTGTCGAGCATTTAGAAAAGCAAATCTACCCTCGGGGGTAACAGGAGCAGTGGGGCTGCTTGTAAGAGCTTCGCCACTGGGGCTGATAATGATGCTGGGAAAAGACTCTGCAATTGATGCAGACGTGAGGAAACTGGACGGATTTTGGATGGCGGTAGCTGTGGCGGCCGAAGGTTCGGTTCCATTGGAGTAAAGGATCTCCTCAGGGGCCGTTGCAACGAGACCAATACTAGTCGGGTTGGCCTCTCGAAGTATGATAGGCAAGGCATTGGAATCTGTAGATATCGATTCGCTGGTCTGACCGGAACTGGGGGTGGTATCATAGGCCAAAGCATTCGCAGAGCTCGCAAGGACTGCTCCAACGATAGCGCGAGTTAAGTGCATCCTGGATGTCTCTCTTCGAACCCTGAACTTCAGGAGAAAGAAAATGGAAAATAACTGCAACGAGTGTGCAAATACGCCAATTGTTTTGATAAGGGAAATAGAGAATCGAGGGGCAAAACGTTTCGAAGAAGGGTTAGACGCGAGAGGAATTAAATGAATTAAATACACAGGGACTTTCGGGACAATCGCCAAGTGTACCAAACCTCTAGCTATTCAACATGACGAGCATGACGGGCACCACGAGCAGAGACGTCATGTTTGAGGTGAGAAGATAATGGAAATAGTCCGCCTGAGGACTTCGAAGATCCAGATTAACTTATCGTTCTAGGTTGTCTCCGCTTGCATGGCATTGGTAGGAGCACCACAACTATCACATTCATTTAGTGGTGTCCGCCACCTTGACAGTCAACACTATCACAGCTATTTGTGGAGATGGGCTGGCCTACCTTGATGGGTTCCATAGAAACAGCTTGTAGAGACTCGACTTCTCCACAGCCAAGAACAACCACTACCATTTCGCACCGGCAGGATTGATGTAGCCCAGGCTCGACCACTCGTTTCTTGTTTTAAATACACCGACTTGCATTTTCTGCTAATTGTGTATTGCGAATTGATCAGACCACGGGATAAACCTCAAAATATCGTACAAATGCTACCTAATGATCCACTTGCACGCTACCTGTCTTCTGGTGCCCCGGAAAATAAGCCAACTCGGGTGCGGTGGCTCTGGACATGGTCAGTCTTCGTCCATCAGAGGAGGAGTAGAGGTGGGCCAACTTACGTAGGGTAGTTTTGGTATCACAACTCCAAGCACAGCCAAAAAATTGATGGTGAAGTACGTTAGGTCGTAGTGGGTATAGTGCGTGCTTAACAAGAACAACACAATTGGTACACTGAGGAGAAACTTTTTTGCTGGGGTGTATTGCGCCCCATTATCGATTTGTTCCCACATATTTAGATTGTCGTAGGCCCCCGCGTTGAATTCGAAAGGCACTCCACGGACCCAGTGAAACATGAGAAACGAGCCGAACATGTACGAAATGTTCGTCAAGGTCCAGGATGTTTCTTGGGAGACTCCAGGTATGATATCAAAAAGTATTTTGAGGCAGGCAATCAGTACCAAATGTATCGTCCAGGCACCTTAAAGTACGATATCTGTTAGCCGTGCTACTTCAAACCTGTCTTCAATTTGTATCGTTGGTCTCCGCGCCTGTAGATTGCGCCCAGGCAGAAAACATGCCACCTCTTTAAGTATGTCTTTCTGGAAGTAGCTGACCTTTTGCGTTAACCCAATTTGCATTTAGATTCGGTAATGCCGCCTGATCACTCATGTGTTCCATTGTCTCTGGCGGCTCCTGGTACAGCAAACTACTCGACCTCCGCCGCCTCCCGGTTTTCTGCTCGCTCATGGCTCCGTACCGCCCGCTTGGATTGGGCCCTTTGGAGCTCACGTCGTATGAGAGTGTGCGAGGGAGGAGGAGTGGAGAAGACACTTTGGCGGTAGTGGAGGGAGAAATCTTGGGGACTGGATGCGCTCGAACAAGCGGCCGATATGTATCTAGGGAAAAGGGATGTCCGGCAAGATAATGGTGCAGTCGGGAGCGGTAGGACGAGGCTCGCAAGGCGTTTAGTCCTAGAAACACAGCGTATCACGTTAGCACAGGCATACGGGCAATATAGCATGGCGTAGAAGGGAAAGTTGGACCGGCGGATTGCTCTTGGACTCGGACTGTAGACATGTTTCGGTTCTTGAGCAAGCAAACAAGGAGCGTCCCATGGCGTCAGTCACCGGAGGAGGGGGGGAAATATTTCTCACGTCTATTCTCCAAGTATAAATGGAGATGGCAGCGAAGCTTAGTAGAGGCTCTGGACGGGGAGCTCAACAGATGGCGGCGGCGGGGGGCGGCGGCAGCAGAGGTCGCGATACCTGAGATGTGGAGGATATAGGTAGGGGAGGTCGGACGTAGGGCAACGTGTGCAGCAAATGCGGCTCGACCTCTCAAAACCACCAGCTCGGGCTCGGGACGCAAGGCGAGCGAGGATGGCACGTGATATGGCCCGTGCTGCTGGAATTTTGTGTGCGACTTGAACGTCCAAGAACTTGAACACCTCCATCGCTCTCCGACAAGTCTCCAACAACTCTTCAACTTCACCAAGCTCAACACCATACCGACGGATCCGCATGTCGCAACAGCTATATTATCAGCCCATGGCTTATGCCTGAGTGGCTCAGGCTGCTGATTCAAGCCGCTACTCTAGATAGCGAGCCCGCCAGAGGCACTAACTACTATCTTGTGCAGGTAGGATTGCCCGTACTCCAACTCTCGAAAGCCAACCTGTCGCCCCTCCAATTAGGATACGACGCGCGTGGCGACACAGGCCATATCAATTGCTGCGAATATGGCGGAAGAACCGACGAATGATTCGCGGACTTCTGTTGTAGGCAGGAAGCGCGATCTCCAGGATGCTTCCCAATACCGAGAACCCCCCAACATGGACGACTCTTCGGACGAAGACTCGTATGGGAGATCTTTCAAACGCGTCAAACAGGCTCGTAATTCCGATAATGTCACAAAGATGGACGATTCACTAGCCACTGGGGGTACCTCACCTTTGCCTGTCGATGTGTCTAGCTATGGCGAGGCCTCTAAATTCCACGGGCACAGGGAAGAGTCTCTGCACACTCCGAATATCGGCGCAGAAATACTCTCTGTACACCCAAAGACTATTGAAACTGCAGGGAAGTCATTAGAAGTGCCATCTCATGATCCAGCCGGGGTTGCTACGGCCCCTGCAGCCAAGAACGGCCTGGCTTCTACGCACAGTATCGATATAATAGAGCTTCCTGCCGCTCCTGCTGGCAAGGAATCTATGCTTGCCCCTGCCGTTGAACAGGCGGTACCCTCGTCAGCGTTTCCAGCTGATACCCTGGGAGCTACTGTGTCTGGCTGGAATAAGGGTGTGCAAAGTGGGCTGCGTACATCATTTGGGAGTCGACCACTTTCGGCACAGGCAAATGTTAGGGTGGAGGATCCCGGCTTAAGTGACGGCGGTCCCCAACGTGGCGAAGACAACAAGCAAGTCTCGAGGGACGCATCTCGGAGCTCTTCAGGTACCGATGATCAAGAACACCCCATGTTCACATTTGGGGGCAGTTCCTCATCACAAGCTCCTGGGCCGAAACCCAAAGCCAAATTCCAACCACTGTCAAAAGCGGCAATAAAGAAGCTTCAACCTGACCAAAGGGAGGCTTATACTAAAGCTAAGGCCGCCGACAAGGCGCAAAGAAAGGAAGATGCGTTTCAGAGCAAGACAGCTGAGGCTGAACTGGCTATTGCACAAGAAGGGAGATGGCCCTTACCAGAACAATACGGTGGCATCTCTAAGTTGGTAAGGGGCGGGGAAACCTACTATGCTCAACTTGACAGAGAGTATAAACCCTTCAAGCCTCATTCTATAACCTTTGATACACTATGTATTTTCGATGACAAAGGCATGCCAATCAAGGCCCAGAATTTCTCTTTCAACCTCTTCGCTCCGGCGTTCTTGAAAACCAATTCGGAAAGGTTACGCAGTTTGAAGCTCAAGGACCTACGCTTAGCTTTTTATCACTACTGCAATCTTTGGTATTGTCATGTCGGACGTCATCTACAACCTTTGCTAGCCACAGCCAAAGCCCATGGTGCTTTCACTTTCGAGCAAGCAATGCAACATGCTGGCTTATCTTCCATGCGGACGAATACTCAACAAATACCTACTCGAGATGGCCTTGTTCAAGCCCCTAGCAAATCATCAAAGCAGGTAGGGAAGGGGCAAGACCATGCATCCCTTGCCCGTCCCGTAGATACTTTCCATGGTGACATTGAATCTCAGATTGATGAGTCAGGGCTCAGTAATCGCGTTAATAGCGATAGGCAGCACGCCAATCCTTCCAACCAACCGGACTTGTCCACGGCCGAAATCCAGGATAGCGACACCCCAATGGTGAGCGGAGTGGCTTTAACATCTGGCCACGATGCCGAAGTCACGGAGTTCATAACTCCTGAGTTGGAGCTGGACCGGGAGCTTCAACTGAAGTATTTTCCATCAGTGAGCACCGAATTGGCAATTTTACGATGTCTTGCTTGCGGCGATGCTGGCCACGGAATACAGGCATGCCCCGCTCTCTTCTGCACGCTATGTGGTGAGAATGGCAGACATTCCAACTTCACTTGTCCTAGTAAGCAGCGTTGTGGCAAGTGCCGCCAACGCGGGCACTACACCCTGATGTGTCCCGAAAAACTTTTTGCTACTGGAGCTGAAGCGGGTGGCTGCGATATCTGTGGCTCGACAAATCACTCAGAGTGTGCCTGTCATTTTATCTGGCGCAGCTTTGCACCTCAACTAGAGGAAATCCACACAGTCTGCAACATTCCCGTTTATTGCTATACATGTGGCGCAAACGGTCATTATGGCCCGGAGTGTGGGTTGCACACACGCTCTTTACTTTCTGGAGGCTATACGTGGTCGAAATCAAACCTTAAGAAATATATAGATCCTGCCAGTCAAGATCGAGCACTTTCTGCCGCCGTTGATTACTCGATCCCAAAACCAAAGGAGTTTAGCATTAAGGGTAAAGGCAGGGCCAACGATCCGTTTACGATTGAGGAGAGCGATGATGAAAATGACTTCATCCGCCCCAAGATCGAGAAGCCGGGACCGCGGGGGCACATCCATTTCGCGGAGCGCCCCGGAGCTGGAAATTCAGTCTTGGACAATGCTCCGAATGGCCCACGTGCCCGGTCAAGTTATCAACAGGATAACTTGTCATACAATGTGGCAATGGACAGCGCTGCTTCTAGTAATTACCCTCCGCCAAACGGCTATACCCCGAATATCCCTGCTGCTGAAGGTTATCGAGAAGCCTCTGGTCAGTTTCGATTCAACGGTAACCAACGGGACCTGGGTGGCAGCAATGGTAACGGTAAACATGGTGGTGCTAAGAAGAGGAAGATGCGGAACCAGGGAGGAAACCAGGCTGGCCACGCTCCAAACAATCCGAACCAAGCTCTACCCACGAAACCCAAGAAGAAATCAGGCGCCAAGAATCGGGAGAAAGCGGCCAAGAACACACGATAGTTTGTCTATGAATATGCAGTCACTGCATCTTCCTGGGTGATAGTGAAGCCTTGGACATATTGTCTCTGGTTCAACTCTTGAATTTCTCTACACTCCTCTCAGTATGACCCGGGCCCCCGAGGAGTATTTGCTATTCTTAATCGAGAACTTCGTTTGATGCTGGGTCACCGGCTCGAAATATTCATGGGTCTTATAATGGCAGCTGCCTTATTTGAAACATATACTTCTTGCTCTGCTGTATCATATCATATGGCTTAGGCGGTTTGGATTAATACAGCCTGCAATACTTGGCTGAGAGAGATCGGATTGGTGGGCTTTAGCCAACATAACATGCCCTGGAACACCAGTTCCGCGCACTCAGCACTTTATGTGTTTTTTACACTTCTACTGGCACCTATTCTTATGGAGTTTGAGCGGCATGGCATGGATATCGCTAATTATTTTAGACGCTGGGGATTGGGACACTGATTCGCTTAGACCAAAGCTGGCTCACGCCGGGATTCCATGGCTAGATAGGGGCCTGTAACATTATGACCACACGAAATAAAAGACGCAATGAGAAACAATATTTCAATAGTACCTTGTGTCTTTCTTGCGTGTTATATACCTAGCTTTCTATTACCAAGCCGTCGGGATGTCCAGGCAGGCTTTTGGAGTAACTGCTTAAATTTCGACGACGAGTGTTTTAAATCTCAGTTCTCAGTCTCTATATCTTTCTCATGAAGGCTCTTGCGTGTTATGTTGCTCCTACCCCGGTCATCGGCAACCAGGGTATTGTCACCAGTTGTGTATAAGGCATTTGATTGATGTCGGCTCACACTCCCCTTTTCACCTCTCTTAGTGGGTTAGTGTAGCGAAATAAGCGACATGTCCCAACAGACAAAACACCATTCTAGGGTAGGTCCCTCTTTTAATACCTAAAAATCTAAAGGTAAAAATGGCAAAAGAGTTCGTTGCCCACAGCCAACTAATCTCTGCCGCTTCGTAGTTGTCGCTAGACCTAGTTATATATAAATCACCTCCAATCCGAGCTATTCACATCCTTGTCAGCATCATTTGCCGTTGGATATTGCATTGTGGGCGCCATGATTAATAGTTAGATGGATGTTTCGTGGTTATTTATGGTAATATGGGTAGGCATGGCTAGTATACTGTATTCAGAAATGGCGCATTCAAGAACATTTGCTACATTATACTTGTGGCAGGATAATATGTGGGTGCTGAGAACATAGCGTATCACAACGAACAGGGATAAAATGGGTGGCGATGAAGAAATGAGGCAAGCAAACTCATGGTGATATTAGACCTATATACCTTAACACGCAACGTCAGCTTGAGAGGCGACATCTGAAAAAAATCCGACACTAGTCTACCGTCTATGCTCCTATACACTATCCAAACCGGTAAAACGCAGTAGTAAAATAACAATCTCGATCCTATGCAATCATGTACATCGCTGCAAAGCAAAAACTAGAAATACAGTATAATGATTCGCTCAATAGTAAACACTATCCAAAGCTATCCAAGCTCTACCAGTTATCATTTAGATAATAAACTCTTCATCTAGCCAATGACTAAGTACCACTCGGCCTTCGTCAAAACTCGGCTTCTGGGTCCTTACTATGATTGCTGCGTGGCTATGTCTCACTTTATGAATATACACTAAATATTTTCGCCAACCAACGTTATCCAATGCCTGGATCATGCGGAACTGGAAGGGAGCAAGGGCCAAGGTAGGCAGCTCATGTGGATGCGGTTCTAATTTCTCGGGCGCTCGATGCTTGAGGATTTTCGTTGGGCTATCTGGTAAGGAAGACGACGGTTGTTCGGTAATGGGAGAACATGGTTCTTGCGCTGCCTCTTCTTCCGTTCCTGGGACAAGGTATTCATGGTTTTGGGCACTGTTCAAGTTCTCGTAAACATCTTCGACAGCTTCTCGCATTCCGGCGATTAGGAGGGGTACTCTGTAGTTGCCCGGTTGGATTCCAGCAAGACCGCTTTCATGGAGTTTGATTCTTCGGTTACTTCGAACGGATTGTATACCGGAGTTTATGAGAAAGGCTACCACAGCGACGGGAATGAAGATACCCAGCGCTAGAAATAAAGGTAAGCGGCCAAATGTTGTTTGGCTGGTTTTTAGGACAGACTCGTAGAAGGTATGATGAGGTTCTTTTGGTTCAAGAGGCTCTATTGGACGCTGTGGGTCAAGGATAATATCATCATAGCCTTTCATATAATTGATCTTGATCTTGTCGAGATTCGTGAAAGGATCAGTTTTCGCAATGCCTGTAGTGTAATAGACTGCGCTCCGGTCATTCACAATATTTGCGTAAAGCGTCTTCCTCCGGAATTTGGCTAGTCCCTTGATGAATATCGATTCTGGATCGGCGAGAACTTCCAATAGCGGTCTTCCCGTGTCTCGGAATTTGTCTATTGTGAAAAGCTGTCTGCCCGACGCGGACAAAGTTCGAGCTCCTAGAATGTTGAAGAGATGGCTATGCCAGCCCCTTGACGGGGACCGTACTCCGAGATGTGGGCTCGCGAAAGTAGTGAAGTTCTATGATTGTTGGGTCAGCTTACTAGGCATTAGAGAAAGTGGATCGGCGGGCTACCCACCACTGGTGTTATCTCGTCAAACAAGCCTTTGCTCTCGAGCAAGCCGACTGCGTACCTCGCAACAAGGCCGCCGAGAGAATACCCTACAAGCGACAGCTTCGTGATAACATGTCCTTGATTGGCGGACTTCTCTATTTCCTCCTCTATCTCCTGGCACACCCGCTCGCCGCCCAATTCAATACCGTCATATGTAAAACTTCCGGAATTGCGTTTCGCGACGAGGATATGCAGACTGTCCTGGGGGTTCTTTTCTCGTAGGGATTTGGCCATGAACTCGAGATGGTTGGGATTTCCCCATAATCTGTTTGGTTTGTGCTGTTAGCTCAGGTTGATGCAACGCAAAGTCGCTGTAAGAAGCGGTTCAATACCCGTGGACGAGGACGCAGAGGTGGTGCGCTTCATGATTGCCGCCTATGTCCTTCATAGTTGTGGTCAATGAAGGTCTACTTCAGTAGCATACAAAGTAAAGCAGTTAATGAGCAATAAAGCAATACGCCGGAGTTGGGAGATGTGATCGAAGGATGATGCTAGGGGTAATTGGCTCCCTTCTAGAGACAAAGCGTGATAATATAAAGAACGCGTGGTGGTGGGCTGCCTTGCTGCTCTTTGGTGGCTGCGGCTGGGGCGTTGTTCGCTGGCCGGGACGCTGACGAGTGTCAAGAACACCGACGGGAGTTATGAAGAGCACAATGGAGAAAGAGAGGAAGAGAGCTAATAACAAGTGGATTTATTAGGAGTTCAATGGTTCATTATCTGTGTTATTTGACACAACACTTCGATCAGGATCAAGGTGAACGTTGATAGAGCACGCTTCGGGATCCCGGAGGTAACAGGGGTATTGGAGATATCGGTGATATCGGCTTTCGCAACAATAACGGATCCTTGCGGAGGACCTGCGTTTCACAACGCAGAGGAGCGACAGTGGATGTAAAACCAATTCGCCGAATTCTGTGAACGACTTGGCGCGCGTTTGGATATGGACGATATGTCAAAGGAAGTCGGTATTCAATCCCCAATAAGAGAACTTGACGTCGACCACTATACCGCATTTACCAATGCCCTCTCCAATATTCTATCTACCGACCCGGCCGAGATAACGTATGCGCAGATAATTCACGGCATGCCCACGGCAGATACCTAGTATGGCTATGCCAATAGACGTCATGACCTCATTGAAAATCACCTTAAGCTTTGTCAGGGATCATTAGACACCGCAAAAGAATCCCTGGAGAGCTTCCGCCCTGACAACATCCAAGTTGATTCTGCGGTTCGCATCTGGCGATTGTGCGCCCACTG
The DNA here is from genome assembly GCF_003357145.1 of Venustampulla echinocandica. Classification (NCBI taxonomy): domain Eukaryota; kingdom Fungi; phylum Ascomycota; class Leotiomycetes; order Helotiales; family Pleuroascaceae; genus Venustampulla; species Venustampulla echinocandica. The sequence goes on along the minus strand of NW_022474206.1, from coordinate 2,999,031 downwards.
CAACTAGGTTAATTTATATTGTGAAGGTCGCGCAAGCCTACCAAGATTCGCCGGTTGGATCACGGACGTTCAAGCTGCGTTTGATGGAAATGACTGCTATCGTGTGCCATGGCCTTGCAGCTTTGCTATTTCAGCAATCCGATGGAGGCTTTCACAAAGGCTGCTATACTTGGAAGCCAGAGCCGACAATAACACTCCCCTTCGGCAGTTCTGATCCAGTCCCTAACCCATCACCTGATCCCCCGCCAACGGTCTTTTACCATGGCTCCTACCATGACTTTGATCAATATCCCAATGGCGTCGCGGACATGGTTGGGTATTGGGCTGAATCACAACTCTTCGATGGAGTCGTTGTATTTGACCAAGGAGAGCAGGACATAGCCGTACGTATTACCTCTAGTCCTCTAGTGTGTTTTAGGCGGCACTCAAATTGCTATATATTGTTACCTATGCTGCTATCTTTCTATTTCTTTTACAGCCCAGGATCAATTATTCGTCTATAGTGCAAAGATGTTTTTATCCATCCGTTTGGGCCTCGTCGTCTTATCTTGCAGCTCCCAGAAGAACAGATCGACCACTTCTACACCTTTCGTCTTCCCTCGTCGATTAAGAACGGGGGGGGTTTTATCTCCGTTGCCCTTTTTGGTCGAGAAACATGCCCGACGCTTAGATCCCTGGGACGCGATGGAGTCTCTGCACATTTTCCGCAATCGCTATGAGCGCAAGTTGCCAGAATTCCGAGTCTACAATTGTGTGCCCACAATTGAAGACTATCCAGAAATCGAAGATCTTATGAAGACAATCCGGGAGCGTTTTATTTAGGGGAATTTTTACACATGTATTGTTGCGAAAGCGTTTTATTACAGAGCTCGGCTCCTAATAGCTAACTCCAGTCGAGGTATAAGTATACTACAGGAGCTCAATCTCTTTTATATCACGAGAATAAGCTTCAAACTTACTATCGGTAATACGTTAAGGACGTCACTGATGGTACCCGCTATTTACACGTGCTTATCTTAAATTACTCGCAGTTAGGTAGTAAATACGATACGAAGTATCGTGTGATTATTGACTCAAGCGAGCTAACCGAGACGGCAAAAACGAAGAGGGAATTGTTGTCAAAGATTTAAACAAAATAGCAAAAGAAATAGCCAATTATCAGTTCCAAATGGGATACCGAGAAACTCAAGTTTTTGTTATCTCTGGCGGAGCGTCCAGGGTCTTCCTAGGTTGTCTGTTGATCAGTGGTTCAGCCTCGGAAAGGCGTTAATATCCCCACTGCACCAACAGGCCTAGTCGCCTGCCTCCAGTTGTTAAGGGAATTCTGCTTATTTTGATATATATACGTAATAGGCATCTTAGGTATTGATGCTCAGGCCCACAAGCACAAGGCAACACCTTAGTACTACCTAGGTTATTACTAACGCTCTACTACCCTAGCGACCTACCGTTAAATCTACGGCCTAGGTTTAAGTCTCTAAGCCCTTTTTTTCCTTCTACAAACGTAGCAAAACAAGGACTACCGTATATCTGGAGCGCATTAGAGGTGGTCACGGGATCCTATGTCACGAGGGCCAAGGGGGGAATCCTCGGTTAAACTACGGTTCTTGGCTTTCGCTCTACTTCGTAACCTCGAACACATCAGATCTAGAATTAATACGCCATCCTCCACTCCCCACGTGATATCATCAAAAGCCTGTTACGGACGGCTCATCAACTCTAACTACAGTTGAGGCTGAAGCGAAATTCAAGACATCGTGGTGTAACGTGACGTGGTGGGCTCCTTTGGACACGCCTGAGCAGGGCACTCCGCTGATGATTGAGCTCTTGTATGAAAGACTCAAGGAACAAAGGGACAAAGGGCCCGATCACCCAAGAGGCTCCCCAGCCCTTCTTAATACTCTATGGGAGCTCTCGATATTCGCGTCTCGAAATCGCCAGGATTCTGACCGTCATCATTAACTGGTCCACCCTTCGAAGATGTTCAGTTCCAAAGACCGCTTCTCAGAAATCCAATGTCCATATCAAGAGACATGTGTTCTTCCGAGGTGCATATTTGCCCATTCCAAAGGGTTGATAGACAATCAGGGAACGGTAATCGGTATCCAAAGCCATGCTGAACTCGATGGTCATGATCTTGGAGGTCCTCGAAAAAGGCTGAAAGTAGATGATGGGAACAAAGCACCCGCAATGGGTCAGCAGAAACTTTCATCCGTTACACGCCCAGTTTCGCCTCCTCCTTTACGAAGGAAGGTTGAAAATCGACACGCTGCGCCCACCAAGCAACCTCTTGTTAAAACTAGCTCGAATCCCGCATCCACGCCCGCCAAATCAAGCGCTGGGGCCAAAACGCCTGTCAAAGTCGTTCCCAAGAAGGAAGGTTTAAATCCCCGCCCTCTCAAGGTGCCAGCTCCCGCTACACATGAAATGAGATTTAGATTGCTACGAGCACTCCACGAGCAGTTTAATCGGCTTAACTCCGAGTTGGTGAAGGACGCAAATAAAGCAGAGGAACCACTTGTGCTCTCAGAACAAGAACTTATCACGAAAGCCCTGGATGCAGAACAAGAGGCTACTAGTAATCCCATCGTTTACTCCAACGTTGTGAAAAACAAGATATTAGTCTTCAAGCGGATGTCTGTGAAACAATGGAAGGAAGAGCGAGAACTGGAAGTGGCGAAGGTGACGGCAGCAGAGGCAGCATCGCGGTTCAACGCTCCCGTTTCCAAGCCTACTGGGCCTCCTACACCTATTGAAACTGGATTGAGTCTTGAGGAAGAACTCGAACTCATGCCGCAACTTTACGCCCCTGTTACGGGTCTATCGCAACATGGCTATATAACATCTATTCCATCGGATCAAGAGATCGACTCGGCAAAAAAAGGGATCGAAGCAGCCAAAGGATGGGAAATCTGCGATCGCTGTAAGGGCCGATTCCAAGTATTTCCCGGCCGTAGAGAAGAGGATGGTGCGCTTACGTCCGGCGGTTCATGCACATATCACTATGGAAAGGCCTTTTTTCAAGAGCGTTCAGCAAACGATCCAAAAGCAAAGCGGGAGAAGAGGTATAGGTGCTGTGGCGAAGCAATGGGCGATTCGCGAGGCTGTACGAAGGCCGACTCTCACGTATTCAAGGTCACCGAGGCGAAACGGTTAGCAGCGGTCTTGAATTTTGAGTGTACGCCTGAGAATACGGAGAAGGAGTCATCCAACCCGGTCTGTATCGACGGTGAGATGGGCTATACAGTCTATGGCCTCGATCTCATCCGTTTAACTGCTACATCTTATCCATCCGGCGACGAGCTTTTCGATGTGCTAGTGCGCCCAGTTGGTGAGATCCTTGACCTTAACTCACGCTACTCAGGCGTCTGGCCCAAAGATATGGCCGAGGCTCTCCCACACTCTCCATCGTCCCAGCCCTCAATAGTCTCAACAGAGACTAGCGAGAAGAAAAGCCTACGAATAGTAGACTCCCTAGCAGCAGCCCGCTCTCTCCTCATGTCCCATCTCTCACCGTCTACCCCCATCATCGGCCATGGTCTCGAGAATGATCTCAACGCTACCCGTCTCGTCCACCCAACCATAATCGACACAGCCCTCCTATTCCCCCATAGAGCAGGCTTGCCCTACCGGAATGCTCTGAAAATGCTCATGCAGACCCATCTTAATAGAAATATTCAGGTTGTGGTTGATGGGAAGATGGAGGGACATGATAGTAAGGAGGATGCGAATGCTGCTGGCATGTTGGTTAAGTGGAAGATTGGGCAGGAGTGGAAGAGGATGAAGAGGGAGGGCTGGGTTTTAGAGCATGGGGAGTTCAAGCCGCCGAAAGGGATCCAGGGGCTGGGGAAGTTTGGAGGCTTGGGAAGTGGAGCCGGGACTAAGAGATCGAGGGAGGGCAGCCCCTCAGAGGAGTTGGTTATAGGGAGGTTGAAGTGAGGATAATTGATATAGGTCTTGAAATAGTTGCCAAGTATTAGGCCATACCTCTAAATGTACCAATTAGCGGACCTCGAAGACACTCGGACATGCCGACATGGTCGATTATTAGGGAGCACTTGAGGATGTTCCTTCGTCGATAGCCGTAGCATGGCCTCGAGCACATATTAGCTCGATAGTAGAGGTTGAGACACTCCAGAACAAGGTATCCCGAAACCCATCATTCAGAAACGAGTCATAGCCATTATCTTGCAGTCATTATGCACAACCGTTATACGCCATTTTCCTTAACAACGCCGATACATGCCCTCCCATATTTATCCCGATCTTTAGAAATCCATCCCCATAAGATACTCCTCTAAAATGCGCATAAACTTAGCGACAAAGGCCTCCAGATGAAAGATGACCTTGGTACCCATACGAATCCGATGCTCATAGAAGGCCGCCCACTTTATGACATCAGCCTTCAGCGCATCGTCAATAAGGGGGATAAGTTTGAAAGTCAGGGTCTTGAGGATTGTGGTTGGTGGAATGCAATGGGTTAGGAGATCGTAGAGTTTCGCGCGCACTTGAAGGATCCGTGCTGGGGAGTGCTCGGCCATGATTTCTTGGGCTACTACGCCAATGAGGGCTTCCCAGTCTGGAGGTGGGATTGGCGTGTCGTCAGATACTTTCTCGCTGTTGAGTAATAAGTTAGTCAAGGCAAAATACAGCGACAACAATAAGGGGCGAGGTTGGGGCGTCATACTTTTGCGCATGAACAGCCTCATACATCAACAGCGCCCTCCTCAAATTCCTACCACTCTCCTTGGCAATCCTCTTCTCCAACTCCCTCGCAGCTAGAAACCCCTCCTTTTTCCCACTCTTAGCAAGCACCTCGCAAATCTCCAGCTCAGTTGGTGCAGCTACCCTCACAAGCAGCGTCCTCGACCTAATCGGCGCAATAATATTCGCCGTGCTATTCGCCAGCAAAATCAACCTCAAATTCGGACTATACTTCTCCATCGTCCTCCTCAGCGCTGCTTGTGCATCCCTTGTTAAATGATCCGCCTCGTTGATAACTACGACCTTGAATCTCTGTTTTGCGCTCTGATCCACCTGCTGCGTCTGCGCTACCTCCTTTAATAAATCCTGCACCACCACTCGGTCATAAATGCCTACATCTGAGGGTGTGATTTCGAGGTGATACACTGAGGCGACGATATTGAATTCCAGTTTGCGGTTAGAGGTCGTTTGGAAGACTCGGGAGTCGATCTTTATCTTTTCCACGCCGGGGCCGTACAGTTCTTTCAGTGTGGCTACTATACGTGTCTTTTTTCCTGCGCCGGACGGACCGTAGACTAGGAGGTGGGGGAAGTCGCCGCTTTGGGCCTGTGACGGGTCAATGTCATGTTAAATTTAGAGGGGGAATATGGGGGGAGACGGACGAGTGAGCGGAGGCGCTCAGAGAGGTCTTTGTGATATGTTAATTGATCGAGGGATCGAGGCCGGTGTTTATCCACGAGAAGCGCCATTATTTCGGGGGATTTAGGTTCAGATCGCGGAGTATGAATCGAGATGGTGATGGAGATGGAATTTCATGGGAGGAGTCGCGAATTGGCGGATTGGAAGACGCGTTGGTGAAAGTTCGCGTTGAGAGCTTCAAGGTGGTCCAAGCCACCCCTGACGCCAGTCTCGTCCAGGTTGGTGGTCGGGGAGGCAGATCACGTGGTATCAACGTCACCTCCTCGACTCCCACCAACCGTCGTAGAAAGTACTACCTCGTATATAAAGATTATCCTACCCCATCAACAAACTAAATTGGATAGTTGATCCCTTGGTGTTTGTCTCAAACACATTGGTCCCTCTATGCCAATGTCCATGCTGCGAGACCCAACATTTTCATAACCCAAATCACTTCCGCGCCTCAAACGCCCTAAACCCATTCATGACAATCTCAATCCCTTGTTTACTCACGAAATCTAAACCTTCTATCTCCCCCTTCTCAAACCACCCCCAATCCTGATGCTCCTCAGCATCTAACGTCACCTCCCCATCCTCTACCTCCACTATAAAATTCAACTTACACCACCTCTCCCCTCGCCTGCCCAAAAACTCCACCTCTATCGACCCCTCGTTCGCGTCCCACACCTGTTGTACAAAACCCTTGACAAGCAATCCAGTCTCCTCCCATACCTCTCTTACCACGGCGTCTAGCAGCGTCTTGTCGCTGCTGTCGACACTTCCTCCTGGCACCTCCCAGAAGTTGGGAAAGGAATCGGTAGATGCGCGCTTGACAAGGAGGATTTGTGGTGGGCAAGAAGGAGCGTGACGTCTAAAGACCAGGGCGCCGACAACGAGTCTGGCATGCGTGGTTATTGACCAGTTGGCGAGAGTGATGGAGTGGTGAGCTAGGGATGGCGGAACGAATGGGGCTGAGAGGTTGGATGGAAGATCACGTGGCATTGTGGTTTTTCGCCGAGGGAATATATTCGAATTGAAGAGTCTGGAAGATGATACTGGCGGATTTGAAGACGAGAGCTGCGATTTAGATATCGTCGTTTGAAATTTCTGGTGTTTTGTTAGGCATCAACGACACCGGCGATGAGTCATCACTTCTGATACGCAATAGTGCTTGGTCCTTTAGTGGTGCTAGGATATCTGCAAGGCACCCATAAAGTACCTAGGTAAGCTAAGGGGTTACGATTATCATTTTTATTACGTATTGGCTCTCTAACCATCAACAATAGGGAGGGTTTAACTCTTGCAAATCGTCCGCTAACTCTCGAGCTTGGGCAACTGGAAAACCAAAAGAACATCAATGGGAAATCTACCAGCTCGAGCGTCGAGACATACGTCCTTGATCTCTTGGATTGCCATAACAATCGGCTCCAAAACTAGTGCAATGCTATGCATAATGAGGAGGAGGGTCAAGATCAGATCGTGGGCACTGCCCTCATCAATAATCGCGACAATCGTTATGAACCTTCCATCTTGACCCTGACTGACACCCATCAGAGTAATATACCTAGTATTCATCAACAATGACTGGCATACCACACGCTTAATCAATGTAGAATGGGTTTATTCTTTACTGATTAAGATGTTCTGGCCTCCATACTGGATAACTGTTCATAGGAGTTGACGAAATGTAGAATTGAGAACGCCTCCTTGCTTTCAACGAGCTATAAGAGGAATTTATGAATATATTCAACAGGAGGAGCTATTGTGTGCGGACAAAACTCTAGCCTCTGGAGCACTAGCTACTGCATCTCTCATAGACGATGAAGAACGATTGGAACCTTGGGAGATTCTGGTATTTTAAGGCTTATCTAGTCCAAGTGGCTTGCTGAGCCTCTTTCTGGGCATATCTATTCCATGGCAGTAACATATGCATTGCTGCAAAGCCTGCTAATAAGTGTCAGTGTAACAAGAACATTCACGCGGCGTTTGAGGAATCGTTGGATAAATCATAGACCACAAGTAAAAGTCATAGCATCAAGATATTGCAAATGAGCAAGTCATAGTGGCAATGCCCATGCTCGAAAAGGGACCGCAATGTTCTCGAAATCGAGCAGGTATCAGTATAAATTTTAAACGCTGTGATAAACACCGTCGATACGCTCTAGAAATGGTGGAATCGTCCTTGATTTTGGTTATGGCCCACATGATCTTATTTTAATTCAAAGGGGGCCAAATCCTTCGGCTAACCCTCGGTCGAACACACACCGCTCCAAGTAACAATATATATCAAAATAAGCAAAACCCCTCCAAGAGACAGGGGACAGGCGAGTTGGCGGGCAGGGCAAGTGCTACAGCTATAACAACACGTAAGTCCTCGGATGAACCTGGATGCTCTGCTAGAGATAACCAAAGCCTAAAAACTTGAGTTTCTCGGTATCCCCTTGGGATATTTCTTTTGCTATTTTTGGCTATCTTCGATAGCATCTTTTTTATATTCTTAATCTTTTTTTCCGTCTGCTCGCTATGTTATGCTCGATTAAGCGACAGCAAGGCTTGTCCGTTGGAAGGTGAATTTTCGACCACGCCAAATTCAAACATACGAAATGCGGGTAGTGCATGAAAGGCTTCGATTCCTGCTAGGTTGGAGTCTACGGGTCTGGAGAAGATTGATATCAGTATCGGATTTGCTATGTATTGTACTTGCATGTTCTAAGATAGTGTTCACTGGGCCGCAACAAGACGCACTTACTCAAACCACTTGAGCCTCAACAAACTCAGATAATAGGCGGACCAAGTTACGAACTAAGTCGGGCGGTTCTTTTGACGAACTTTTATGGGATTAGAACACCTAGAAGGAACGTATGTCGAGAGAGTGGGGAGAGGGGCTTAGGAGAACGAACATACCCGATCCTACGGCTGTTGCTAGGACATGGCTGGAGAGAGAGAGTACCGATATTCTAGAAACTGGCACATTTTCGATGGGGAGTGGAGTTGAGCTACGGGCAAGTAAAATAAAGGCAAGGGGTAAGAGAAAGGGAAAGGGAAGAAGGCTTTGGAGCGGCACGACCCTTCACTAGAGTAGTATCAGAGGAGCCCGGAGCTGTATAGTCTAGTTGCATTGTATAAGCATTTGACTATGATACGGAGCTATTTTACTCACATGTTAGCTAGGTCATACACTCAAATTTCCCTTGAACCTGCTAACCACGAACTTGCCCTGGGCCCCTGAATTCCCATAACGTCAATAGTGCGATCTCCAGACGCCTCATTGATCCCTACATTAGAATACGAAATGTATCTTCCTTGGATGGCCCTAGTTTGATGACTTCGTTTGGGATTATGCCCGATCGATGTCGCATATCCCGGGCAGTCGTGGGAGTAACGTTTCCCTCCACCTTTTTAATGTAAAATACCGTGTTTTGAAGCCGCTCTGTTACGCTTAATGGACTCATACACATAGCTCATAGGCCACGATGTTTTGTCCTTCGTATATAACTAACTATTGCGATGCCTGCGGTCCTCCCCCCTGCTACTCCTTCCGTCCCCTTCTAAAAGTTACTATCTATCTAAAGCCCGTTCATATGTTCGCTTACTAAGCTACTATATATTAGTTTTGTAAAAATCAATATTCTCGCTTATAACTAACTACCTACCTAAATATTCAACTTATTAAAAAAAAATTAAAGAAAGAAGAAAGGCGCAATCCAGGAGTCGAACCTGGGGCCTCTCGCAGGCGCTTTTCGAGTCAACCCTCTGGGGTGATGGTTAGTCATAGTACAAGACGAGAGATATGATTTAAATACATACAAGCGAGAATCATACCACTAGACCAATTGCGCTTTGCTCGGTTAAATATTTCTGGATTATTACCAATTATAAGGTAGATCCTACTTGAAAATCCGGAGACTTCGGAAACGCTCGGGACTAAGGACTCGAATAGGTTATATATATTTTTAAAATTAAAACAAAATGAATTAAAGGAGCTGGTACTAGTAAATCCTACGATTATCTAAAAACAGGATTTCTTCCCTTTACAAAATTCTAGGTTATAGCGAGAACTTTTAGGTACTAGCAAAACTCGTCACTTTTAGAATCGCTAGCACTAGCGTCGGATATTGCTTTATGACGGGGTTACAAGAATATACTTTCAGCTATACTGGGTTTTTAGGTTTACAGCCTCTATTATGAGGGCTAACTACCTCTCAGCGCTATATACGAGCGTCTTGGCGTTTACGTGCCCCTTTTCAATAGCACTTATATCATAGATACTGCGGATGTATATCTATATAGACAGTATACTGGCTAGACTCCTTACAGTTAATAACGATCGTTAATTACTCTCTTTATCAATGTCAAGGTCTCATTCAATGTCTCCTTCAGCTTAACATAAAGCCTTGGCTTATAGATGAGACAATGCCCTGTCACACCTGATTCAAATCATAGATTATACACAGGTAAAAAGCTCGATTGTTCTACGAAGGCACCAGAGGAAGTATACCAGACAGCAGCCATCCTCCCAGATCCTACTAAGAGAGAACTCAGAGTAAGTCTCGCCATCTAGCATCATGCATTAGCGTTATTACAGGCATTTACTCTTGTGCTCCTCGGCAAAATCCTCTATGCTGTTTGTCTTCTCTGATTTTGTAGCATAGCGGCGTGACATCAATGAAACCGACCCTATTGAGCTTTCAAGCTAGTATACGATGGTATTTGCCTTAAAGATCCGCATGGCAGTACCCAGATGATCTTTCTGTCCTACTGTATCGTATATCCAATCATTAAAATCTGAACCGTCTTCTTTTTAACCCCATCCTTTTATTGTCCGATTCATCGAAGGCGTTTGCGAAATGATATCCGAGATGAAAGTATTCAGTCTGGAGCTGAGACTTGGATAGGGGTGCATTATGACTATAGTGCTGTCCACCTTGAGATTGAAGTTGCTCTTGAATCAATCTGCCGTAAGCGCCAATGCTCGTCGGTAAGGCCCTCGATGTCGCAAACGCGTCTTGGCGTTCTTTAGAAATCATTTTGCCTCTTACTGCGGGTCAAGACGCGACCTCGGGGTCCGAAGAGCTAGAAAGGTGAGACCGACGTTCCGTTCTAGACGATTCCAGTGGGAAGCAATCGGCTGGCTGCAACAGGGGAGAGAGTACATTCAAGCTTGTCCCGGCATATTGGCCGTAAAGAGCGGTGCCAAAATATTCTGCAAGCGTTTGATCAGCAAGGAATTCACATGCGCGACAAAACATCATTTCTAGGCAGCATTGAATGATTGAGATGCTGAATCCAGAAAAAGTCGCCATGTACTGCATCTCCTTCGGCATGCTCCAAAGCTGTAACCAATTTGCTCTTCGGTGACTATCTCCCATATTTAGGATGTAGTAATGAAGCGTATCGAAAGCGCCTTGTAAGATGTGCCTGCAGTGGGTATCGATACGGAGAACAACCGTGATGGACTGTCCAACATAGAATCGGACATAGAAGCAGTTCCGACCGTCAGTTACGAAGTCTAGATACCCACCAAACTCGGGCCACTGCATGAATGATTGTCCTTGTAACTGATCTTGCTGGACGTTTCTTAGGCTATTCTTCGTCAGATCTATGGCCAACTCTTGTCCTTGGAGGTTGAAGACTGTCGGATGTACAAAGCTCAGCATAGCACTAACTAGCGCGTTTGCACCGTGCTGTTGAATCTGTGCCGCATAGTCGAGATAGAATATTTCGGCGTGATTGCCGTCTCAAATAGACAAAATAAGCTCGTTTGCGACGCTCGCGAGAGATGACGGAAAGCGAACCAAGGTCCGTGGCGCATCGGGGCTGAACTATAGGTGTATACTCGTTAGCCTACATTCCGCGTTCTAGAAAATTCACCACGAAATCCTGACCATATCACTGTTGAGAGGCCTTTGAACCCCTGGTCTCATGCCGGGAGCTACCAATGACATTGGAACACTTCGCAGTTCCAGAGGATCGCGATTCGTGGAAGATCTGGGAATGCCCTGGTGGTTGAGCATGGAATGACTGTGGAGGCTTCCGGGTGGCCCCCCGTCACTTCGAGCGTTACGTGTTGACCTGAAGCGTTTTGAATGAGTTGTCTGCCATTCCGACACAACCGCCTGAGACTCGGCTGCCCTCTTCCTGAATGCGGGAGCTGACGGAATGGACCGAATGTAAACGGGAGGATTAGGAGGATCCGTAATACCGTACTCCCGGCATTCGTTGTCCCACGCTGTCCTTATCGCAACTCCTTCCATCGGGAGGGCCATCCTTGGTGGGAAGTCCAGGTAAGGATGGAGGAGCATGCGGAGAGGGTCGGGTCCCGTTGGATCTGGAGCAAACGATTTGAGAGATGGCGCCCAAATATTCAAGGATTTCCACCACGGATTTTTTCTTGGCTCCAGTGGATGGAGTCTAAAGAAGTCAGACAATCCACCGGGTCCACAAGTCTTGAATGGACAGTGTTCGCCGTGAGTGTCCGGACCGCTTCCACAGCTTGGGCACACATTGTAAAATGGACAATCCTTGAAATCCAGCGCCCGCGCAAGACAGCTAATACATCGCGGGTTTCTCATCCCATCTTGATCAGAAGTCACTGGAGAAATGACATCGAATCGGATCTGTGGATTGCTGTTCATCCTGGCTGTGAATCTGATCGAATTAATGGCCTATAATAGGGTGGTCAAATTGGTGGGAAATGTGTTATTGTAGTTTTGAGGAATAATGAAGAATTTGAAGGCCGCAGTGTAAGAGTAGAAGATGAAGGAATAAATGGGCGTCGCGTTGTGTTGCGGTTGAACGCGAGACTTGACCGTGATGATTGTTGTGAATAGCTGACCCCCTTCCACACATCGCAAAGTTCCTGTTGTACTACCTAGCAATCCAAATTGACTCACGTTGAGGCTCCTAACTACCTCATCTTCGCTATTCAACCTTGACTACGCATGCATGCTTCCTGGGAAGCCACCGGCGAGTTGAAGATGAGCACTACTTCCCCATGCTGTTGCGCATACCTTTTTACTCCTTACCACCACCGCCTGCGTCTTGCCAGGTTTTGGGGCCTTCATCCATTTCTCCCACCGCTCTGCTCCTTGAATCACTCCTCTCTTCGTTTCAGCAGTGCCTCGCCATCGAGGTCAGGCGGCCATAACCGAGCGCTCCCATCTGGCAACGCATCGTAGAGACGCATCGGTGCCGGTATTGACTGAGGAAATGGCAGTAGCCTCAAGGCTGGAAGCACTCGGATTGTTGTTGTCGAGAATTACAGGTCGGTCTAGAAATGTTTAAAGGCGTGCTATAGTACTAAAGAGCTTTTTATACCTTGACTACTACGCTTGCTATCATGCTTGAACGGCCTGGGGTTTGGTCGACCGATGAGGCTTATACTACTTACATTCTCGCCCCCATTCTCGCCCCATACAGCTTGAGCAGATGCGCAGGTGTTGTTGATCTGATCAGGTGTAGGAATTTGGAGGTCGTCCTCGCAGCCAATCAGCAGCGAAGAAGAATCTTGGCTAGAATCTTTAGAGAAGTGCGACGTAAGGAGGCACCAATCGTCGGTTCTGGCAGGCTCTGTTTGTTATTGTTGCCGGTGTCACTCGCAGTAGATCCGGATGCTTTGCAGGCATAATCGTCTTTAAAAAAACACATATTTTCCGGTTCAGTTCCAGTGGTAGATCAGGTTGGTTGGTGCTGTGATCGGCGTTCTGTGTGACCTCAGCCAAGGACACCCCCGCTAACACGCTGCAATCTCGAGAAAATGAGGGCTAATTACAGAATGTGGAGGGTGGAATATGTAGTTAGCTTAGCCGAAATAAGCAAATAGATGATAAAGGAGAAGAAAAAGAAGTAAAAGAAAAGAAAAATGCAAAAAAAATTATTAAAATAGAACTTCTGTTCTCCCCCGGAAAGGCTTGAACTTTCAACCTCCCGATTGCTTTACGAAGTATAACAGTCGCTGTCTTAGATTAGTGTGTGTTGCTAGCGAATTTTGTTGACGGTTTAGTAACTTACGACGCGCTAGCCAATTGCGCCACGGAGGATCTCTGTTGATCAAGAAAGGGGGTAAAGGGAAAGAAAAAGGGTGAGGGAAGAGAGAATGATACAAGGCGAGAAAAGTCGGGAGAAAAATATCTCAAAAACATAAACTCCCCCGGCAAGGTTTGAACTTTCAATCCCGATTGCTTCAGAACAGTTGCTATGTTAGGTTAGTTAGTATGTGCTGCTACTTGCGAATTGCACTGATGGTATAACGTACGACGTACTCGCCAATTGCAACCTAGGTAGAGCAAGAGGGTAAAGGAGAGTAAAAAGAGTACGAGAAAATAAAAGGAAAAAAGTTTTAAAAAAAATCTCCCCCGGAAAGGCTTGAACTTTCAACCTCCCGATTGCTTTACAGAGTATAACAGTCGCTGTTACTGGGTTAGTTTGAGTTGCTAGCAAATTGTTGTTGGTTTAACTTACGACGCGCTAGCCAATTGCGCCACGGAGGATATCCTTGGACTTTTTGAGATTCGAAATGCATATTTTAATATGTATAGGTCTTAGCGAATTCAGTGGTTACGGGTCTAATTTCCCGAGGTCCTGCCGGCCCCACCAGCTAACCAAGCTAAGTCCTCCAAACGCACAGTTCTACCTTCGACTACATCGAGGAATCATATTTTGTCATCTCCTGTTTACTTAAAAATTCTGCTACTGCGTAGAGTTACCTTACCGTTAGTAGCTGTTGAAATAGCTTTGAAACAGGAACAATTAAAAGACACCTAAAACCTGCGTGATGGTATGCTCTATGGAGAATATGTAAGGACGTCAAACCAAGGCAAGTGTACAGCAGACTAAAAGCCCCGAAGGGCGTACTGAGCACCTGTACAGCTCGTGGCAGTGGACGGGCTCCTCCGATGTAACTCCGTACCTAAACGACCCCCCTTTACACCTAGCCATTCCGCGTGTGGCATGTAAAAAGCGCCTACAAACAGCGGTCTAAATTTGGTATGTGTACAAATGCGATTCTAATTCGGCAATACTGTTTTCAATTTCAAAATTTAGTTTTGAGTCTGTTACTCTTGACTTCGCCGTCGAATGCGTTATCCATAGTATCCGGAAATCGGCGAGCAATATTTTCGTTTTTTATTTTAACAAATCAAATATTCCGAAATCGAATTTCAAATCTAAGAATTTAGAACACACTGATCTAACAAGGCAAGTATTTGTTTAGATCTAAGAGATAGCCCAGTTCTCTTCGTGATGGGCCTTCCTTATAAAATAACCATATTCGCTTTACAATCTGAGTCGTTATGCGGTACATTGCTATAACGATTACCCCTTTTTTACCCTCGCTTAACAAGACGAGGTAGCGAGATTTGGTTCCCCACTTAGGAGAAATTTTCTCCGGGGCTGTTGGAACTACGGAAGAACTATGTGGTGGAGGACGGTTACTCCGGCCAGTCGGTTTACCAAGACGGAAATCAATGCGGTAGGGAGATGAACATGTGGGTTCTGGATGATCGGCAAGTGGTAATATCTTGCTGGTAGATGCAGCTATCATGTGATGGAAGAATTTGATGCCGTGTTTCGATAAGCTTAGGATATGCATTTTAGATTAGCGATATCCTTGAACGTGGATCATTCGTCACATACTCCATAGTTCCCTTATTATGTGGAATTGGACTCTTCTGTCATGGAGGAGTATTTATAAAGCCTCACGAACAAATATCTCATCATAGGCATTTAAGTATCATACACAACAGTAGCCCGCTAGGACATATACAGAAACATCTATCGTATTTGAAGATCATTATTTTCTACAGTGTATTAAACGCTTCACATACATGCATCGAGGGTAGCTCCGGCCATGACTTATTTTGCCGCGGTCTGGCTTACATCCTCCAAGCCTACCGCATGAGTCTTATCGTCCGAAGAATTTCTCGCCTCCTGCGCGGCCAGTTTCTTCTGTAACACGCGCTCCACATCTTCCGCTCTCTTCTCCGCATCAACAGTGCCAAACAGGATATCCATATCCTCAAGACTGCGTCCCTTGGTCTCCTTAACGAAGAAGAACGTGAAGACACCCATGGCCAAACAGAAAATGCCGAACATCAGGAATGTCCGCCACCCGATGTGGTTGACGGCGCTTGGTGTGACCTCAGTGATCACGAAGTTGAAGAGCCATTGGGTGGATGCGGCCAGGCCAACACCGTAGGATCGGAGACGGGTGGGGAAGATTTCGGATACGTAGACCCATGGAATAGGACCCCAGGAAGCGGAATATCCAATAACGAAGAGGTAAATCATCGCGACCATTGCAATAGAGGCAGGCGAGACTGTATTGGTGTTCGTTGGTGGATGGTTGTGGAGGACAGCGCCGATGATGAACATCATCGTCATCATCCACGCTGCTCCAAAGAGGAGAGATTTGCGGCGACCCAATTTATCGATACCAATTATGAGGAAGATACCAGTGGTAACGACCTTGACGGTGCCATAAATACCGGTGGCGAAGAGCGAAGAGTTTGTCTTGGACACTCCCACAGTCTGGAAGATTCTATTGGTCAAGGCGTCAGCATTTCCAAAATTGCAGATATACTTTGAGATGCACAAAGCTACTTACTGTGGGGCATAATAACCGATAGAATTAGTGCCAGAAAATTGTTGACACATCATAATGATGAACGCGGTGATAAACCGGTAACGGTTCCCTGGGGTCAGGCATTCCTTCCATCTCACACCTTCAGTCTCGGCAAGTTCCTCATCGATAGCAGCACGGATCTCGGCGATCTCGTTCACGATTTCAGGATGAGTGGTCTCCTCACGGCGCATGTATGCCAAAGAAGCTGTAGCCTCCTCGTAGCGGCCTTGCTTCATCAGCCAACGGGGGGATTCCTTCAGGAAGAACAGGCCGATCAGGAGGAAGCCACCGGGGATAAGTTGGATCCCTACGGGGATTCTCCATTGCTTGGTGGATGTCGGGACGTGTAAAGCGACGCCATAGTTGAGCCAGTACGCAAACGTAGACCCGATGACGAGGAATTCCTGGAAGAGCCCAGTGATACGTCCTCGCACAGCAGGAGGGCAGTTCTCGGCGACGAACACTGGCGTGACAGAAGACATGCCTCCGACGCCTAGACCAGCAATGACACGGCCCGCATAGATTTGGCCGATGTGGTGCGTAGCTGCGGTTTGAATTGCCGCTCCGATTAGGAAAATGACGGAGAATCCCATCAAGGTATATCGACGACCATAGCGATCATTGAGGATAGCGGCAGCAATGGCGCCGAAGAAGCAACCAGCTGTAAGTAGGGAGACGACATTAGATGAGACATGGGCGTTCTTAGCATCGGCGAATCCATTGCTCTCTGTTGGAAGCCCGAAATCATGTTTGAAGCTCTTGAGGGCGAGCACACTGCCCATAACGCCCGTGTCATAGCCTATTCAAGGACCGTCAGACAAGCACCGCATGTTTCTAGGAGGAATATCACCGTACCGAAAAGCAAACTTCCCATATACGCCACGGATGTCAGCAGGTACACCCTGTAATTCTTGAAAAAGGAAACCTTCGCCATGATGGATTATTCGATCAACGACGCTTATTGACTAGAGGTTGGTATTATGTGAGCTTCCACTCCGATGATGACCACGAAGACAAGAAGAATAACCAGCAGTTCGGCGATGACATGCGAGTTCTTATGTATTTCTGGGGTACGCTTGTGTGCTTGCAGCCCATACGAAGTATCTCTGTATCCATTCGAGGGCCAGGGCAGCCTCACCGGACGCCTTGATTCGCGGATACCAACGACAGAAATGGGAGCACTATATTCCACCAATTGCGCGCCCCGAGACGGTCATAAGCTGGGGATTCTGGAGATGCCCATAACGAGTAATGGCCGCGATGATCTAGCATGGGCTCCGGCGAAAAAAGTCCCGGAAACGGGGCTCTGAGGGCGGACGAGAGCGTGCTATTGGGCTGGGCAGCGCGGGGCGGGGCGGGATCCCCATAGACGCCAGCGGTGGCCAGGCGGGACCAGGCGGGGTTTGGCGGGGTTTGGCGCTCAGGCCGGGGCGCTGGAGGATTTCTTGACGCGTTAGTACTCGTACAGCGTAGTTCATGGCCGCAGAGGAACTTATTTTATTAGTATCTAGAACCAGCTCCGCGGCAGCGAGTCGGCCGAGACTGGAGTCGGAGCTAAAGATGTTTAGCAAAGCCACCCGAACCACTCGTAAAAAGTACCGGAGGCGTGCCACGGGGCCAAGAAGAAGGCGTTTCGTGGGGAGTTGGGTCGTGAGCGGCATGTGTGGTCGGTAGGCTCGGCCGTCTCCCTATTCGAGCATCCGACAAGGAGGCGAAAGCGCGAAGGCCGCTAGGGGCGAGCTAGAGGCTTGCAGGCTTGAAGCAACAGCAATACTTCGTAAATATTCCGTACGGTTTATGTTCCAACCCGCGCTGCTAGTCAGTTTCCTGCCGTAGCTATACTCCGTACCTCAGTATGTATAGTACATGCATGTACCTAAGGCACCTAGTTGTTATTCAAGGCTCCTGTCAACTTCCTGTCCGGTTACCCGAAAAAAACAAACACTGATGGAAACCCATGATCGATCGTATGTTGTGCTTTGGCCTTGGTATCGACAACCAGCCAATCGATCAAGATTATAAAAGGTCCAGTTGTTTACTTCGTACCCTGGCATGAATTAATTACGTATTAATGATTCGACACGGCATTTAAACTCTGGTATTCGGCTCCAGAGCGCCGGTTTCAATGAAGTTCGGCGTTTGACGGTGTATGTATGTATACCTGGGGAAGTTCGTTGGTTTTATACCGGTACTTCGTAGTGCTCTTGCTACGGATCACGGATGGCCACCTACATACTTCCTACACCGTGACCCGGGTATTCGTTTCCACCCCATAACCACCTAAACCCCCGTATGCGTGTAGCGGCCGATGCACTTTTGAAAATCCACGAGATTTGACCCCCTAAAGAACCTTATTTAAGTTCTACCGAACCACCAACCCCGGAGTAATTCCGATAGGCGAAGTTGGTGCGGCGGAAAGCTCCGGAGGTACTATCAAAATGCCAGCTTCTTTTTTTTGGCCCTACAATAGCTTCCAGGTGGGAACATCGCACACAACCTTAGAGGTAGAGCTAAGGTAGAGCTAGTTGTTATGATGAATTACAATCGGCCAAAGATCATCGACGATACTCCTATTGCAAAGCCCTCAAGTCTTCCCCGCGTCCTTGAATTCAATCTGCAAAAGCCAGAAGCACCTCCTGCTCCTTACGCGCCTGGTCATCTTGGTGGTAAAGGTAGTCCGGACTTCGGCATTATTGCCTGAGTCTTCTGACTAGAAAGCAATCTCAGAAATCCCATACTCCTTCTTAGCTCCGCTGTCAGGTCCTTTCCAAGACTTCCGTTACCTTCCCACTCCTCTCCTCAAACTCCCGCCAGCCAAGATGTCAACGGGCTCTGACGGCCCACAACAGCTGAAGGACCGCGTCGTTCAGTCCTGCGTACACTCCAAACGCGACCAGTTATTGCATCTATTCATGACGATGATATCTGCCGCCCGGCATTGTCCCACCACAATGGTGACCCCTGCGAGTTTTTGAAGCCGTCAGTTGCCGGGAGCTACTCTATGTTACTTCGTTCGGTTTCTGCCGCATCCTGATATATTTCGCTACCTATATTGGCCACGGTAATGGGCAACACTTCCGGGATGACGATGTGGGGAAGTGGGTAGTGTGCGTGCCTCTGGCGCCGTGTCTGGGGTTTAGGAAGCGGAACAAGCCTGATAATGAGATTACCTCAATGTAGTAGGGTCGCTTTCCGTCTTGATGTGTATTGACTAATGCTGATAAATTCTACTTCCCTGTTATGTTGGTTGTCGAGAAGACGACCACTCCCATCTCGAGGGTCTAGGCGTGCGGCCTCGTACTCGCCCCCGAGCCGCTATTAACCTTCCTCATTCTCGAATATGTCGAGGGCGAGAAGCTCTCAGTTGCCAACTTGCCCGGTTAAAGATCCTATTAGACGAGCAGCGAACGCATTTATATATACTTCACTAGCTGATATTCACATCCAGCTTAGGAGGCTTGAGCTCCCTTTGATTCGATGCTTAATACACGGCTTAGACGGCTTCGAAGTCCGCAAGAAGACTGTTTCTATCGACATTTAGTATGCAGGAGCTAGAGGACCTACAGCCGTCCAAGATTCAAGATTCCTACTATAAAGAGGGCGGTATTCTGACATCGGTGATGACTACGTGGCAATGCTGCTGTATGCTGCTGATAACTCATTTGTGAAGGGGCGAGGCAGTGTCTTTGAAGATTCCCGATGCTAGAAAACTGGACGGATATATATTGGTTTGCAGATTGATATATTAACTGGAAATGTTACAGAGGAAGGTCAACCTGGATGTGCGTGTACCGGCGTCCATGGAGGAGGTTCCGACTCGCAGGTCCCTTATTGGAAGGAAACTCCAAGAAGGCAATGCTTACAAGGCTAAAGTAAATCGGCTCGACAACGGCTCATTTGGCGGGCACGTCAATGAAAGTCCGGAAGCGGCAGCCAACTACAAAGATAAACCTGCTCAACAGATGCAGCCGTGAGATAGTTCTTTAGGTAGTTATCAACTATCGAAAGATGCCACCTCTTTGTTCACTCCGACCAGCTGAAAATCTGTCCGTAAGGAGTGTGGCACTGTCATTTCCGTGACATCATACCTCCTCCAGAAACGCAATATCCGTTTCCTATTCCTACGCTGACCACGTATAGGATAATCACTCTTACTTCATCACCTCTGCGAACTCTTTGCACTATTTGAGCCCTCTCTCAACCGTGGAGAACCGCCCCTCCAAGTCCTCGATAGTCGGCTTCTGAGCCTAGACCTCGTCTTAGTAGTCGAGTCTAGCAATCAGTCAGAGAAGTGTGAGTTAGTTAAAGAGTAAACCAATATTGTGTTTCGAACAGTCTTTTATAGACCTTCGAGTTGATCCGTCCTGGAAAAGCAGACCCTCACGCGAAGTGCTGCTAACCGCACCCCTGGAACTAGTCTCGCCATTTAGAAACATCGAGAGAAGACAGATAGCAGACTACTCGCAATATTTCGAAATAAACCGATCAACATATGTTGAGGATTCGGCCAAGTGGGACACGGAAGCATTTCTGGATAACACTTGGAAGCATGCAGACCTGCCAACGATGCATAGGCAAAGAACCTATCGGATAGTGTGAATTGCCAGAAACAGAGCAGGGGGAGCAAGCTGGAAAATTCGTCTGGGACTCTATATGGGGCGCCAGGTTGCTTGTGACACGGTCAATTCTTTTACATAGTTGCAAGAGGCGCACTTATTAGTCCGCCACTATCCCGTCTTTTGGTAATGTTACCTCTGATTGGACGTGAATCAATATGATCTACGGGAATGCAGAGCAAAGCAATGTACTATTGTTCGGAATATACTTGTCCTCCCTGGTGTAGGCAGACGAGGAACCACCTCCCAATCAGTATGCCTGGCATCCTAGAAGTCTAAACCCATTTTGTGCCTGTTTTCTTGATCTCTTGGGGCTTGATGACCTTGTATTCCCTCCAAGGTCTCGCCAAATATCAATCTACCGTAGCAAGCTCCACAAGGCTGGAGAAGCCTCAGTTTCCTAGTTCGGGGAGCTCCCCGGCTCATCCCTAATCATATTCCCTTTGTCAGCATTTCCAGCCTTGTCCTTTATTAAATCCAACTCCCACGTCGCTCACCTTCTTCTCGATAGCCTCGAGATCCTAGGCAACTTCGATGCAAACCTGGCGAGCTCGGAAGCGGCGTTACACTTGCTCGTCGGACCCATCTCCGTAGTCGTTGACATGAATGAAGATATCATGGCATCCGTATACCCCCCGAGTCCGCTGTTCTGAAATTTTGGCTAAGGATGCCGAGGATCTTGTACTCAGCCTGGAAACAGTCGATTTCTACTCCACGGTTGTGAGGATACTTTAGCACTATGGAGTCATCCACCCAATCCAACAACTGCGTCCAATAGTAATCATAGCAAGGAATACTAACGACTACGCGAACTGCTTAAAAGAGAAATGGAAGCTTTCAAAGAAGAAAATGGCAAAAGAAATACCCCAACTATCTGTTATAGTTGGGATACCGAGAAACTCGAGCTGTACCCTTCTAGCCTTGTTATCTCTAGCGGAGCATCCAAGGTCATCCTAGGTTGTGTGTCGATGATGGGTTTGACCACTACACCAACTGGCATAGTCGCCTGTCTCCAGTGGTTACATGGTATTTGCTTAATTTGATATATGTCGATACCAAATACCAAAGGTGAAAGCCTTCAAGTTCATCACGTGCGGGAGACTCAACAAGCTGCCACATCGCTCTGAATATATTCTACCTATACACCCATACGTACCTAAGGTATATATATACCTTAGGTAGGTACCTAGGTAGGTAGGTAAGGTAGCTAGCTAGGCATATAGTCATCAGCAACCATTCCCAAAACATCACTCTTCCACAGACGAGAATACTAAACTCCGAATAATATTATTGCGTTTCTCAATCCTAAAAGGTTGCGATTCCAAAACGAGGACATAATAGGGTAAGTAGTGTTGAGAACCGAAGCCATACATGTCCCCGAGGTAGCATGTCTGACGCTCTATAAAAACACGGTGTTAAGTCATTTTAAATCAGGACTTAGGGATGACGGATTGCACAGTCTTGTGAAATTGTGGTAGTATTTAATTACTAGCAAGCGCCGTACCATAGAAAACGGACTTGGGGACGAGCTCCCTATTTTCCCAACATCATCACTGAGGTTTCAAAAGGAACTCAAATATATATCAGTGCTATGAGGCATAATCATGAAATAGACTTATAACAAGTACTGCCAAAAAGATTGGTAGTATGTAGTACTTAGGAATAGATTTCGAATATTATAAATATATTATTACAAGAAGTCGAAATGAGTTTCTTGAGAACCTATAGTTATCCCTTTAAAGTGTTGTAGTGGTTAGAAGTTTAGTCTTTGTTTGGGAGTTATTAGCCTAGCGGCCCGGTTCTCTCCACCGAGAAGTCTTTGTCAACTGCATTCTCTCCAAAACACACCGTCTTATCATGTCTTGATACTAGACCAGCATCCTTCGTCCCATCTCCATATTACGCCCGATCCGCAGCGATCACTTGTACGTAAGCGGTAATGCTCGCCCCTTTCGTGCTTACCCCAGCCCACCACGACGGTTCCAACAGTATTTCAGCCGCTGCAGGCTCCAGGAGTTGCTGCACTGATTTGCAGGCTCGATTGAACCAACGACCAAACCAGGTCGTATTCCGGCGTCCCGCGTTGACAGCCTGGCAGGATTCGGTATCCCAGCGAATCAAGGGTATGTTCTGGCCGTGGGCGCGCAGCTGCGGATGCGGTCGTAAATGTTGTGTAAGCTGAGAACAGAAGACGAGAGAGCGCTCTTGCGTGGGGGATTGCGATTACAAGCTACAGGTGTGTGGATTTGCAATTCGAGGGACTGGGCTTCGGCCGACATGGGTGTATACGAACCATACATACAGCGGGACAAGCAATCATTTGGGTGCTAGAGTGGTGTGCGGTTATTCCTTTGCCCTTTTTCCATTTCCATTGTTCCTTTCCCGTTAGCCGTGCGATCGTCGTCTTCCTTTTCTCTTGTGTATATTCAGTACAGTACTGTGCAATCATCCCTTTCCTTATATCTCTTGTGTCGTCCGAAGCGCTTTCCATCCGTATGGAGTGACGAGCTCCAGAATATCCCCGCTCTTCTGCAATGGCTTTCACGATATACCTGTTCCTCGCGGTATTCGCGCTGCTGGGCGCAGCGCGCGCGCAATTTGGCGACATGGAGATGTTTAGTCCGCGATTCTACATGGGATCGCCGGCGCTGGAAAGACGACAATCGGACGGCTGTGGAGCAGATGCGTATTCATGTAAGAATTGACTTTACTTTAGCTTATCGCGCATTTTGTTTGGAGACTTGTGAATAAAAATACTCCATCACGGTTGGGGTATCGAGTGTTTTTCTTTATAAATCTCCCCATTCAAACCCAGAAGATTAAGCTAATAGTATATTCTAGGCCTGGATGTTGGGCGCCCCGACAAGTGCTGCTCAAAAGATCAGTACTGTCTCCTAAATAAAAATTTCGATGCCGAATGCTGCGCAATCGGCTCCCCCTGCGATTCCCCTTGTCCCTCAACAGCCTATGCATGTCCCGCAACCATCACCGTGAGCGGCACAAAGACCACAGGCCCAGGCTGCTGTGGGAGAAGCTGTCCCAGCACAAGCCAATACAAATGCGCCGAATCGTTCGGCGGAGGTTGTTGTAGCTACGGCTTCGACTGCGCGCCTGGCAAGTCTTGTGTTTCAGCTGCTCGCCCAACAACATCCCCTCCTATTGTCGGGGTGATCCCCCCGGGGTGTTCGAAGACAAACCAATTCTCGTGCGCGTCGAGCCTTGGAGGGGGATGCTGTGATAATGGATATAGTTGCAAGATTTCCGATGGTGTAAACGGGTGCGCGCCTGCTAGGGGGACATCAATGTTGACTCGGACAGGCACGGGTGGCAGCATCGCTACGCAGACTCCGCAGGACTCACCTGGTGGCGGTCTTTCAACGGGTGCTAAAGCGGGAATTGGCGTCGGCGTGGCTGTTGCAGCACTTGGTGTAATAGGGGGTTTGCTTTGGTTTTGCGTTGTCCATCGACGACGTGCGAGACAGAGCCAGAAATCTGAGTCCGTACCTGCTATATCACAAGGCGGCTCTGAGAACCCTCCTGGAGGTTCTAAAGCCGGAGGATCCAAAGCCGGAGGTTCTAAAGCGGGTTCAAAGAGACCATCCGTTGGGAGGTCACAACCTTCTGATTATTTCGGGCCAACAGCTATTCCTGGACCTTTCACTGAGGAGCACACTTCACCAGGAACGACGCCCGGGACCAACAGAGGGGTACCAGCTGTCCCTCAGAGCCCAGGAGATATTGCAAGCCCTGTTGAGATCGATTCCCGCGTGCAATCTGAAATGCCGACTTCTAGTACCAACGAGTCTTCAATGGCTAAAGGAACGGTGCAACATCCGGTTGAATTACCCTGAGCTTCATATACGCCAAGTTCTCCCTCGCTATTATACAGAAGCGCGGGCGAAGTATCTATCTTAAAGCGTCAAACATTTGAAAATCCGCACACCAGGTCCCCGATTACTCGAACATATGGCCCAATCCCAAATACATTAAAACGCCCCAACCATAGCCAATTTTCAAACGCCAAACCATGCCGTCCAACAAAGGGATATTATGACAATGCGCCTCCAAAAGGCGTACTTTCCCTCAAGTCTGCCACCAGATCATCCACACTACTTAGAAACCTGCCTAGAAGAGCCTGCTTCTCCTCGGTCGTTCTAGTAACCTCGGTCTCGCTATCGGATCTTTTCCTACCGGCCCCTGTATCTGTTCGATTGAAAGCGCCTGCTAACTTGCTCGGACTGCGCTGTAACATTGCGGGGACGGAGACGGTTGAGTTCGCGCAGGGTATAGAAGGAGTCTCGGGCATGAGGTAGAAGTATAGGAATTCAACGAGCTTGAGCTTCACCTCCCGGGTTGTTTCGCGCGATTTGAAGCTCGAGGTTATGGTCCAAAGACCTTCGAGGTTTTCGAACGTGCGGGTGTTTGCCGGAGTTTCGATCAGGGCGCAGACCAATGTGATGATGGTTGCGGATTGGATCGCAGGGCAGTTGACAGGTTCGAGGAGGTCGAGGAGGTGCTATCCCAATACGCATCTAATCAGTATACTAGAAAGAGACAAAGTAGTAAAATCGAGATATACACACATTCATATATAACTCCCGCGAAAACAAGCTGCGCGATGGGGGATGTAACAGCAATATGCCCTGAATCAGATCCAGCGTCTGGATAATCAATAGGTCATTCTGCCCATCATGCGACTTCCCTAGCAACCGATCTAGACAGTTGACCAAGCGCATGGCCACATTCCACTCGAATCCATCCTGCAACTTGAAGAACTCCCGGAATGCAGGATCGCCGCCTAATTCGCTGAGCGCCTTCAATGGCGGCGGTTCCTTTCCGGGGTCGATGATCGAGCGTCGTTTCTCCGCCGCGCTCTTCGGCGATGCTGAGGTTGTCGAGAGGCATATCTGGGCGAGGAGCCCTTCGACTTGGCGCAATCCTTTACGGATCTTGCCTTGGTCGTAGGAGGAGAGGTTGTCGAAGGCGAGAGAGAGTAGTGCCTCCATATTTGTTTTCTAATTTTTCTGGTTTTCTATTCTTCGATTGGGGGGATGATGCAGTTGCAGACTCGAGTTGTTTGTTTTGTTGATTTGCGGTGTGAGGGATGGATTTCCCAAGAGTGCGCCGCGACGAGATGAGCAAAGAACAAGGACACGCTGAGCAGTATTAATACATGAATATGAAGTGAAGAGTTTGGGCGCTGGGGCTTGCGGTAGAAAGGGAAACGGGGGAAATTTGAGGCCGTGAGTTGATATATCACGGATCCTAAGGGTTGCTGCTCGTTCACACGGCAACGCGCACTGTGTACTCTGAAGGTGGTCGTCCTCCGTCTCGGCGACGGGGTAAAATGCTTCGTCTCGGGCTCCCGGTGCACGCGGTGGCACGAGCGGTCAGCTGGCAGAATTCCGGTGTTTTAGGAATAGCGTGACTGATTAATGCTTTTATTGAGATATCAATCCGACTTTCTTCTCTCCCGTCCACATATCCGGAGGAAGTGTGTATCGTTGTTCTAGGAATTGCTCAAGTTCATATCGTGGCCAGCATAGGATCTAAATGTCGTATCGCTGCTGGCAAACCTTGCCTGTGGTGGTTGTCTCTCGCATACTCGTATTATTTATTATAGGGACAAGCATGTGAAGACGCGGGCTACGTATCCATGGCTCCCGTCGATCGGCTGAAACTGCTTCAGACTGCAATCCAAAGCTCCATCATCCCTTCTGAACGTCGTGCAAAGGCATAAATCCTCCAGCTCCTCCCTATATTCGCCCACCCGTCGCCTATAGAAACGCAGGTCAGTGGGCATTGCGAAGAATGTGGTGCAGCTGCAGCTGGTGCGGCAAGTGAGTCGTGACGTTTGGCGGCCACGTACCTATGCTCCGGAGGCGATCAAACCATCATAGCACGCTGTTCCTTTCACCCACAGGTCGATAATATAGTACTCGGCTGCTATCATCGAGTTTGTCTCTGTCTGTATCTCGAATCGCAGATAAACGAGACTCGATCTCGCAGCAAAACCCCCCGACATACTTCGTACCACGCAGAACTATTATAAGCCCAACCTCAAGCTGAAGCTCGTCTCGACTCGATTCAGCCTTGCCCCTCCGCCCCCACCCCAGCTTCCTTTACAGCCTCCGTTGCCATCAGGCACATTCCTTCGAACTTATAAAGAACCTATAGCGCGACGATAATCTCGCTTATCCCTTGAGGACATCTGAAGACGCTATATGCATATGAGAAGTCAGATGTGAGTCCGCTGAAGGAATCGGAACCCGTGGCGGTGCGCAAGGCTAACCGACACTGCGAAGTTTCCTTATATAGGCACCCATTACGTCGCCTCCGTGAACGAAAAATCTCCCTTAGGATACCTCTTAACTATATCTGTCTTACTTCCCTCGTCGTTGCGCAGCCTGGCTCTCCAGTCCAACCCGATTTCGTGGGAGGAGAGGAGGAGCATTCGAATGTTCCAGTCCGAAAACAGATCCGCACGAGCAGGAGTCGGACCCTCAAAAGCGAAAATGGAGCATCTACGATCCCCAAACGCTATCCCACCCCGAACATCTTCTTCGGGCCAGAATGGACTGTTCGGGACGCCGCCAAAACAAGTGCTTCGAGCAAATGTACAAGAAGGGGATTGGATCAGCAATAGGAAGCAATCACTCTCGAGTCCTAATTCTGTTAACCCAGCTATACCAGCATGCCCCGCTCCTGATCCATCCAAATACCAAAAGAGCGACCTTGCATTTTATGGGAGGAGCAGCTGGTCGCCACAGAAGGAGCTGATCTTAGTTGGTCCTTACGAGTACCTGATCGCTCAGCCGGGAAAGGATATCAGATCACAGCTGATTGCTGCGTTCAACGAATGGCTGGAAGTCCCGCCAGAGAGTTTGGAGATCATAACGAAGGTGGTGGGCATGTTGCATACGGCTTCGCTACTCGTAGATGATGTCGAAGATTCATCCGTGCTGCGTCGAGGACTGCCAGTTGCACATAGCATCTTTGGCACTGCGCAAACGATAAATTCGGCCAATTATGTCTACTTCCTCGCACTTCAGGAGCTTGGCAAGCTGAAGAATCCGAAAGCTATCAATATTTATACTGAAGAGCTGTTGAATCTGCACAGGGGCCAGGGGATGGATTTGTTCTGGAGAGACACATTGACTTGTCCGAGCGAGGATGATTATCTCGAGATGGTTGGGAACAAGACGGGCGGTTTGTTCAGATTAGCGGTTAAGCTCATGCAAGCCGAGAGCAAGAATCTTAAGTTCGTATTACTCATTCCCTCACTATGTAGCACACAACTAATATTTCACAGGGATTGCGTTCCTCTTGTTAACCTCATGGGAATCATCTTCCAAATTAGCGACGACTACCACAACATTTCATCCCCAGTGTACACATCCAACAAAGGCATGTGCGAAGATCTAACTGAAGGGAAATTCTCCTTCCCTATAATACACAGCATACGGGCGCGGCCTGAGAACATGCAGCTCCTGAATATCCTTAAGCAGAAGACCGAGGATGAGCAAGTGAAACGGTACGCCGTTACATATATGGAAAGCACTGGAAGCTTGGAGTATTGCCGGAAAGTGCTAACCACATTGATGGAGCGGGCCAAGAAATTGGTTGAGGGGCTGGACGATGGTGGGAATAAGGGGAAAGCTGTTTTGAAATTTCTTGATAAGATGGCGATTTCATGAATTTATGATATGGGAGGCTTGGGTTGATAAACAGGGTTATTGAGGGTCAGAACTGGGCCATCTTGAGAATGGTGGCAGATAGCATTGAACTACGTACGAGGCGGTATAATGCGGGGCGTTTAGCTGAGGCGAATTACTATTTGATATCCCATTGCATTACGATAGCTACTGGTCAATCCATTATTGCATACTGCTTGCCATATACTAGTTAATTTAACCAATTTCCCCAGTCTAGCGGGGTAGATTCTCAGGTGTAGTTATCACTCAATTGCATAAAACTACTGAGGCTGGAGGCTAAAGGTGTGGGAAATAAGTTTATCATGGGCGATGGAAAAATGATATAATATCATGCCTAAGTACCCTACGTATCTACCTCATAGCTACACAAACCCCTTCCTACTAAGCCCCTTCCTTTCCAAATCCAAGCCGTGGCAACCTCCCTATGTACTTTACCTCGCTTATCCGCCCCACCATAAAAGGAAATCCCCCTAAAAGAGAAAAGTCAAAACAAGTCTAAACCAAAAAAAGGAAGGAAGGATTAAAATAGCAAAAGAGTTCATTGCTCACAGCCAATTAATCTCTGCCAGTTCAATGTTGCCGCTAGACCTAGTTATATTTCTCCTCGATATGAGTGTCGTGTGACACTTGTGGGGTCTTAAAGAACTACGTTGTCGTTAAATGCACATTTATTATTAAAATATATATACTTACCGTCTGTTACTAGCGAGGTTGTGCCGGCCGGCGAAGGGGATTGGTGGATCATAAGCCGTGATTCAACGCTGTATAGGTTTCTACCTATTGCGGTCTGGATTTATTATCATGATGTTTGTCTTCTACAGCGCTCACGAGGGCGGGGGCTCTAGTAGGTTGCCATATTCGACGGTGCGTAGATTTGGGTTTACATATGGGTATCTCGAGTTATTTCACACCATATAGATAGGCAGTTTATACACGATGATTAGATCGCACCATTCGCCTTCTATGCCAAAGGAGAAGATTCCATCCCCCTCTTCACGAACCTAACCCTAACCTTCTTATTCATCCTCATCGCCACCCCCGTGCGCCTATCATCCAAATCAACCAGCGCCTTCGCCCTCGTCTCCTCCCATCCCTTGCCCTTCTCCCTCACCAACTCCACACTATGTCCCCTCAGCAACACCGAAATCAGCGTGCAAAACTCAACCTGAGCGAATTTTCTGCCCAAGCAGGCTCGAAACCCACCATTAAAAGCAATGAATGCTCCTTTGGGAGGACAGAACAGGTTGGCATGCGCGGGGGACTCGTTGTTTGAATCCGGGGGTGGGGTGTATGAGGAGGGCATTAGCCAGCGTGAGGGGACGAAGGAGTGGTTGTTGGGGCCCCAGTACTTTGGGTTCCGTTGCACGGAGACCACGTCAATCAATACTCTACTATTGGCGGGGATAGAGATGGTTTGGTTGTTGTATGTGACGCTGCTGCGAGCAGTGGTTATTTTGGGGAGCATGACTACCGGTGGGTAGACGCGAAGGGTTTCTAACTGCGAAAAGGTTAAAATCGGGCTCCAGAAAGAGCAGGAAATAGGTTCTTCATTAAGCGGAGGGAAATCGCTCCTACCATAAGCGCCATTATAACCCTCATCTTCCCATAATCATCGTACGTGAGATCTTCTCCAGTCTTCTTTCCTGCCCATATCTCATCAATCTCCTTCTGTACCTCCATCCGAACCTGCGGCTCGCAGGCAAGTAAAATCAGAGCGGATTGAAGCGTAGTTGCTGTCGTTTCGTGGCCAGCCAACGTAAAAACGAAGATATTCCCAACCATCTCCTCTTCACTAAGGCCTGTACCCTTATTGCCGGTGCTGGCCTTCACAATACTGCTTAGTAAATCTCCTGGGGCAGAAGAGCTATCACCGTCTGTAGAACCAGATTCAATTTTAGCCTTGTGGGCAGAAATTAATTCGTGCATATACTTCGAAAAATGATCAGATGACTGCTGTGTGATACGCATTATCTTAAAAGGACTGTTGCGCAAAATCCAAGCGGGAAATGCGATGAGAATACGGATATTATTCATGACGGTATCGAAACTCTCCTGAAATGGCAAACCCGCGGTATTTGATTGTACTAGGTTGCTGTTGTTATGCCCGGATGGAGGCTTGAATTTATAGTTCTTCGCAGCAACGGAATGAATCGGCCAGACTGCGTTGATATTGAGCGACGCACTGGATATTACATTGAGTGTAACAGTCATCATCCAGTGTATTAGATCTTCAACAACGGGCTCTTGCCCTGCGGGTGATTCGTTTCCCTCGGCATCATAGGTAAAAGATGCCAGCATTGCCTTTCCCTGGGCGTGGGTGCCTTCGTGATTGGGGGTTACAGTTAGCATTCCGAAAAGCTGCTGAACTAACATGGGATAGGAATATGGAGATTTGCGATGCGCTGAGAGTACTTGGAGTAAAGAGAAAATAATTTAGGAAGTCAATCGTACTTACGATCAAATACGAGGCTAAAGGCTGGTCAGCAAAGTATCCTCATATCTTGATGCTGGATGAGGGAGGACAAACCTGCTATTCTTCTCATTAAACGGCGGCCCAGTAATTTTTCGATGTCGCTGCCATAAAGCTCCCTCGGTGGTAACAACGTTAAAACCAAAAATGTTTAGAATTGCATAATCGGAAACTCTCTTCACAAAGTCATTGCGTCTGTGGACAATCTGGGTGATCAAATCTGCATCGGACACCCATAATTGAGCACCACCTGGGCCAACAGCCCAGTAAACATCACCGACTTCCTTCCTGGCCAAGTCGCCCTTTGTGCACCACGAGAAATCTCGTTTCACATAGAGCACCCAGTGTCCCAGACGGAATGGGAGGCACTCAAAGAACGGCGCTATATATGGCGAGAATAACCAAACTAGTATCGAGTCCCGCCATGTATAAACGGTAACACTTGGAATGGGCGATGTCTTTGCAAAACGTCGAGACGCGAACAACGTGGTGAAATAGGATAATAGATACGGTCCAAAATATAAGATTGGGATGCCGTAGGCAATTAGAGACAGATAGTCGAGCATTATGGGTGGCAGTTGTCAAGGACCACTGGAAAGAATGATGATCGTGCTGAGATCGAGTTGAATTGCTGGTCGTGATCATACCAAGGGGTATCACGTGGATGCATTCCACGTGATCTTCTGACGACTCTCGCCTACCTAATTAGTACTAGCTTTTTGTGCGGACCCCATAATCCTAGTCCCATCCGTCACTCAATTCGAGGATTTATTAATCAGGGACTTCATCTCGCCACCGCGTATATATGTCCATTTGTCCACTGTCCATAGCTCTCTAGGCTGTCCTCAATGCCCAAGGGATCCCCACACCGTCTTATCTTGGGGGCGGCGCGTTTGCGTTTGCGTTTGCGATTGCAATTTGTTTTGTTTCCCTAGTTCGCGCTTGCTCTTGGCTACCCCTCCCGTCTACAACGTTGTGAAGGGCTTGGTGCGACGAACAGCGCGGCTGGAGTTCCGGCCAGGCCAATCAGCAAGAATGATACGGATACTCTCGGGCTTTGTTCCAACTAGCCGCTCACCGGCATCAAACTTCCTCTTCCTTCTAGCGAAATGCTGATCACCTTCAATAATGGCGATTGCTATGTCTTGTATCAAGAATAAGAGAAAGTGAGCTCGCTGACTAGGGGATTCTAATGGGATTCAAGGAAATCTTCGTTTTATGATATATTTAAGAACTACCTGCTTATAGGTAGATATGGAGTTCACTGGAAAGATATCAAGTCTAGATGGTCACGTGTTTTGCGCACCCATCCCCCCCTTTTCCTTCTCCTTATTCAAGAGGTCGAAATGGGCTTCCTCTCTACACATCACAAATTGGCATCGACTATGCATGAGAAGGTGTGGCCACTCATCTGTTTGTGTTAGCAATCAAAACCGTTCGTGAACCATGCTCAAACCTCAAGTGGAGGTCATTCATCATCGAGGCCGGATCAAATTCCGGCCACGGGCACAAACCCATAAAAGCAGGAAATTCTCCCAAAACCCCCAGATTTCTTTGTGTTCTTTTCATCAACAGCAGCTTCCCCATTACTCCTGTGAACCTTCTCATCAAATTACCTCACGTTCTCATCAAGTTACATTACACTTCCGCTTTATAATATAAAACATGGGTTCCTCAGCTCCGTCGTTGGACTTCAACGTCCTAGGCGACACAAAGCCAGATGACATGGCACTCCCAGCGTTCATGGTCTCAACGACTCGTGGATTCCTACCACGGCAAGAACCAATCGTCAAGCTTCCAGCTGAGTTCGATGTTCTGGAGTCCATCCTATCCCGCATGCCCATCAAGACTTTGGAGGGAACACCAGGTCTGCTTGCAACTGCCACACTAGGCGAGACCGTTCTCAAGGAGCTGCCCGATCTCACCGCCTCTATCGAGAAGTATAAGGACAATCTCCCTCTGATGAACGCCGTGTACCGTGATTACTCCTTCCTGGCGTCCGGCTATCTGCTCGAACCATGCCACGAGAGGTTTATGAAGGGAGAGAGTTACGGCCTTGGCCGTCAGACTCTCCCATCAGTCATCGCATTACCCATATCCCGATGTGCTGAGCTGCAAGTTACCCATTTATATAGATGTAGTATTGTGGCTAATAATGTGTCGAAATATAGAGCTGGTTTCAAACCCTTCATGGAGTACGCTGGGTCGTACGCACTCTTCAACTATCGCCTTGAGGACCCAAGTCGTGGTCTTGACTACGATAATCTTCGTCTCATCCGTGCATTTGAGCACGGGCTCGATCACAAATCCTCCGAGGCAGGTTTTGTTCTCGTGCACGTCGATATGGTACAAAACTCCGGTCCACTCATCGATGGTGTGATGTCCGCCCTCGATTCATGTGAAGCCCATGACCGAGATGCCTTCAACATTGGCATGGAGAAAGTCGTGACTAGTATGAAGAAGGTAAACTCAGTAATGGAGAGTATGTGGGCAAAGAGCAAACCTGGAGATTATACCTCTTTCCGCACATTTATATTCGGGATTACTAGCCAATCTATGTTCCCGCATGGTGTTGTCTATGAAGGTGTCTCCGAGGAACCTTTGTCGTTTCGCGGCGAGTCAGGGGCAAATGACAGCATGGTACACACGTTCCTTCTTTCTGACTTTAACACTAGCTTTAATTGTGCAAATGGCTAACCCGAGAATCATAGATTCCCCTCTGTGATAATTTACTTGAGATTACCATGCCTGACACACCTCTAACCAGCATCTTACAAGATTTCCGATCCTACCGCCCCGGCAACCACCGTGAGTTCCTAGAGTATGTCAAAGCTCGCTCCGGCCATCTCTCTCTGAAATCATACGCCTTTCAAGACACTAGATCAGCTGCGCTCTATCTTCTTGCGTTGAACCAGGTCCGCGATTTCAGATGGCGACATTGGTGTTTCACACGTGAGTATATCTTGAAAAAGACAGCTCATCCTACTGCGACCGGTGGGAGCCCTATAGTCACCTGGTTACCGAATCAGCTGCAGGCTGTCATACAGGGCATGGTGGATGTGTGGGAGGCGAATGGGACGAAGTTAGGGAAGGAGTGTGCGGCCGTTATGGATATGGTGTTTGTGCAGAAAGAGACGTTGACGAAGGAGGTGGAGAAGTATTGCAAGGAGAGGAATGCTGATGTACAATAATGGGTGCTTCAGAGATGGGATACGCACGCTTAAGCTTCGCTTTTGGGACGGATAGCTTCTTCAAGCCCGTTCATCCAGCTCTAGACTAAAAGTTCAGGAGCTTGGGGTGGTGGTGGTCAGATATATCGACCTCGGTCATAGTCATGTCAATACTACTTTAGCACACAATCCACAATTCATTCAATGATCTGAATTGGCCTTGAATATCCTTATTCCTCAAAATAGATATATATGATGTGAAGTGATACGAGTTGCAGGGTTTCCTGTGGCCCACAAAGCACTTGGTCATTCCTCTCCAAAATTCCATTCTGGTAACACGATTTGTTTCAGATCAGACCCAACCCAACTCACGTAATAAGCTACGCTATCGGCTCGCACTCCCGCAATTTGTTCCATGATCTTCAACACACCCCACTTTACTCTGTACTCTGGGCTCTCCTGCCCGCCACCACGCGATACAAACGTTGGTTCTCCGAAGAATAGCCAAACGAGATATGCTATCTTCCCCGAGGAATACCCGCCCTTCCAATGAGACACCATCTTTAATATCTTCTCTTTCCACTTCAACCATTGAGAAGCAAACGTTGCCGCTCACAGACTTACCCAGCCGTGCCGGCCACTAATAATACATGAAGTGCACACTAGCACTATGCAAGATGCAGCCGTGTTACTCGTCCCGGAGGACAAAGCGAGTAGTATTCGCAGGGGGAGCTTGGAGCTTGCAGAGCTCTCTGCGAGTCTCGGACCGGAGTTCCTACCTCATCATCCAGCTTTCTTGTTCCCCTTGATGTATTAATAACCGCGTTCCTTCTTCTCTTTCGTTTCTTCTTTAAGTTAATTGCCCCATATACCTCATATCTCTATTGAACCGCTCCCGAGCTGTTATACCTCTCCAATCTCCCCCCGCCGCCCACCCCCCCACCGAATCAAACAAGACAAATTCTCCCCAATATGACGACCACACTCGACGTAGAAGATGTCCTCTCCAAATTAACTCCCGCGGAAAAAGTCTCCCTGTTAGCAGGTTAAACTCCCTCTTCCGATCCCTTCACTCAAATCAATCAACCAGCTAATATCCCTCCAGGAGCTGACTGGTGGCACACCGTCCCCGTAAAGCGCCTCAATATCCCAGCAATCCGTGTATCCGACGGCCCCAACGGCGTCCGTGGAACTAAATTCTTCAATGGCACCAAAGCAGCTTGTTTCCCTTGCGGCACCGCTCTAGGCGCAACATGGGACGTCTCACTACTCCACAAGGCCGGCGTGGCCATGGGAGAGGAGAGCAAAGCCAAAGGCTCGCACGTTATTCTCGGCCCAACTATTAATATGCAGCGTTCTCCCCTCGGTGGAAGAGGATTTGAGAGTTTGAGCGAAGATCCCGTGTTGGCAGGATTAGGGGCAGCGGCTTTGGTTAATGGCATCCAGGAGACAGGTGTTGTTGCAACCATCAAGCATTTTGTGTGTAATGACCAGGAGGATGAGAGAAACGCTACCAACGCAATTATTACGGATAGGGCGTTGAGGGAGGTCTATGCCTTGCCGTTTCAGTTGGTTGTTCGGGATTCGAAGCCTGGTTGTTTTATGGTTGGTTTTGACTCGTTTCCTTTCTGATATCCTCTGCCAGCTTTTGACCACGACGGTAGCAATGAAATACTGATTTGGGGATGATAGACAGCATACAACAAAATAAACGGGCTCCACGTGAGTGAGAACCCTAAAATCATCCGGGACATCTTGCGAAAGGAATGGGGTTGGGAAGGCGTGGTAATGAGCGACTGGCAAGCCCTCCCCCCTAAACTCTTATCCTCAAACTCCTTTCTGACCTAGAAAATAGGTGGGGAACATACTCAACCTCAGGAGCCGTAAACGCCGGTCTGGACCTAGAAATGCCCGGCACAACAAAATGGCGTGGTGGAGCCCTCCTACAGGCCGTAGGCGTAGGAAAAGTCCACCCACACGTCCTAGACGAGCGAGTTCGCAATATCTTGAAGCTCATCAACCGTGTTGCTGGAGCAAAGATACCCGAGTATGCCGAGGAGAAGGCGGCGGATACTCCTGAGACGGCTGCGTTGTTGCGCAAGATTGGTGGGGAATCTATTGTGCTGATGAAGAACGAGGATAATATTTTGCCCCTGTCGAAAGATAAGAAGGTAAGTGGTCCATTGTAGGTGCCGGAATAGGGACTGATATGAGATATTTAGACACTTATCATCGGCCCTAATGCAAAAGTGGCAACGTATCATGGGGGTGGCTCTGCAGCTCTAGCAGCATACTATGCCGTTACTCCTTTTGATGGTATTAGTGCACAACTGACATCTCCGCCCGACTTCACCGTTGGGTGTTACGCGCACAAAGAACTGCCGCTCATTGGTACCATCCTCAAAACATCGAAGGGAGAAACTGGGGTCACATTCCGAGCCTACAACGACCCGCCCACTGTGAAAGACCGAGAGGTCGCTGACGAAATTGTCCTCACCAAGACAGAGCTTCTGATGATGGATTATAAGTGCTCGAAACTCAAGAACGACCTCTGGTGGGCTGATATTGAGGGATATCTCACAGCTGAAGAAGACGGTGATTTCGAACTAGGTCTTGGTGTTTATGGAGCTGCGAAACTCTACGTTGATGACAAGCTAGTTATTGATAATGAGACGAAACAGACGAAGGGAACAATGTTCTTCTCTTGCGGAACGGTGGAGGAGAAGGGTGTGGTGGCGGTGAAGAAAGGTCAAAAGTATCATATCAAGGTGGAGTTTATCAGCTCTCCTGCAAGTAAACTGGACCAGGGAAGTAATGTGCTTTTCGGGAATGGAGCGTTGAGGATTGGTGGTACGAAAGTTATTGATGCGGATGAGGAGATCAGTAATGCTGCTGCAATGGCTAAAGAAGCGGATCAGGTCATTATATGCGCCGGATTAAATGTATGTCATCTTCTCCTTATGTCCCTCTTTCCGCTGAGCACCCACTTATTGTTATAGTCCGACTGGGAAAGCGAGGGTACCGACCGACAAAGCATGGACCTTCCAGGATCCATGGATGCAATGATCTCCGCCGTCGCCGCAGCTAACCCCTCCACGGTGGTAGTCATGCAATCCGGGACACCTGTCACCATGCCATGGATTTCCTCTATCAAATCTTTGATCCACGCTTGGTACGGCGGCAATGAAACCGGTAACGCCATTGCGGATGTCTTGTTTGGAGACGTCAACCCTAGCGCGAAGCTACCTTTAACTTTCCCCAAGAGAATTCAGGATAACCCTGCGTTTTTGAGCTATCGTACGGAGAGAGGGAGGACGTTGTACAGCGAGGATGTATATGTGGGGTATAGGTGGTACGAAGCGCTTGATAACCCTGCTCTGTTCCCATTCGGTCATGGGCTCTCATACACAACTTTCGAGTTATCTGACCTGAAGGTTGAGAAGACGGAGAAGGACGTGAAGATTAACGTTAAGGTGACCAATACCGGGGATAGAGCCGGTGCAGAGGTTGTCCAAGTATATGTTGCACAAAAGAGCCCGAGCATCAAGAGACCTACGGAACTGAAGGGGTTCCAGAAGGTGTGGTTGGAAAAGGGGGAGAGCAAGACGGCGGAGGTATTCGTTGAGACAAAATATGCAGCGAGCTTTTGGGATGAAGTTCGGGATGCATGGATTATGGAGAAGGATGAATATCAGGTGCTCGTGGGCACGAGCAGTGGCAACCCCAAGTTGAGGGGATCCTTTGAGGTTGAGAAGACGAGCTGGTGGAATGGGCTGTAAATGGGCCACAGCTCTCTGGTTATGCGATAGAACATAAATATAAAAGCGTTCTCTCTTCGGCTGAGCCTTCATCGAGGTTGACATGGAGCGGACCATTCGGCGGTACCCGGTTGACTCGAGCATACCAACTAGATTACCTACGAGATGCCTAGTGAAACTTTCGAATCAACTCGCTTTGAGACTTTGAAATTGCCTAAATAGGAGATCCAGGAATGGGGCACCCACGACTATACAACAGATAACATTGCTTTACCGACATAAGCCTTGTTTCTAGCCTTGTTTCTACGGATATCAACCCCCGCTAAATGTACCTCATTAATCTACCTCCTTATATAACTTCGATGGTCACCTCGGTGTAACCCGGCCGCCAGCCGGAGTGATTTCCTGTGGCTCCGCTGAAGGTACGGACCTTAGAAACATAGTGGGCTCTACAGCCGTAGCTCCAGTTGAAGTTACCTGAGAGCCGTCCTCCTTGGAGATTGTTGCAAGCCTTTCCACATCTGCTCTCTTGTCTTTGTCTAGTTCGAGCTGTGTACTTGCAATCTTCTCTAAAGTATACTCGTTAGTGATATCTACATTGGGCTTGGGCTAGAGTTCGTACTATTAGCATTTGCTTTTCTGAAATTTTGTCTCGTCCGTTCCTCTAAAATTTCATCGTCAGTAGGTCCATTCGCGAGCGATTAAAGATATGCCCACAGACCAAGAAATCCTTCGGTAGCGGCCAAGAAAGGCAAGATCAGTAATATAACGGCAACAAGTTGCCCAAAAGACCACGAGCTCTGATCGCCAAAATTATCCGCAACCAAGAGACCGGGATATCTGCCTAAATCACGTATGTGCATGGCGCCAGATATTCCGAACACCAGCGACATGATGGCCAAACCGAAAGCTGCTAGCATGAGGAGGCCTAATATAAATGAGATAAGTGAGCCAGGGGACTGCTTTTTATAAATGGCATTCCAAACGCCGTCAAAAAGCGCGATGGCCATGAGTACGACAAGGGCAGTGATGCGAAAACGCTCATCCAAAGTCGAGGCGTGCTTCTCAACACTACAGCGCGCAGGACACGACGCTGCGGCACCGGGGAACTCGCCCGAACTTTTTGCGAGCAAGCCAGCTGTGTTTCCAAAGGTCCTTGAGCGTCTTTGCGCAAAGACATAGAGTGCGAAGACGGCTAAGACGCCGAGGCCGCGTAATAGTTGCAGGGCTTTGGACTTTCGAGTGAAGTAGTCGAGGGAGAGAAGGGCTACCACATGAGTGAAACTGGAGAACCATGCGATGTATACGATGAGATTGTAGTGGTATGCGGAGATATCATCCCAGCCTTTGAGAGCACCGATTAGAATCGCCAGACCCGTGACCATTTGCTGGTCGGCGAGACCAAGAATAAGGGAGTTCAATGCTGCATCAAGCCTTTGCGTAAAGGGTCTCCCTGAACCTCCGCAGAAAAACTTCAAGCCTGCGGCCGCGAGCGTGATAACCGCCGATGCGATGAAAGCGACATAAACCTTGGAGTGGTTAAATAAGCCAGTAAGCCTTGAGGTGGGCTTGAGAGGAAGAGCGCTCACCCCGACTCCTGCAATATCTGGGTTTGGCTGCAACGCCCCGCAGTTCATGGGAAACTCCGGGCAGGTCGTTGGGGACATCTTGGTTGTTGGATTAGGTTCTGGCAATCACCACGGATTTGCAGAAGTCGGGAAACCATGGCGTTATGAAGGACATGAGGCTGAGCATGTTGCGTTGTTCAGCTGCATCGAGCCGCGATGCTTCAGACATAAACCCTGTGTCCCCGCCAGGTCTAGACAAACGCCACTCGCGTCGTGGTCGGGCACGCGAGGCATACATAAGGTATATATAAGGACCGGGCGAGTGATTACGAGTGATTACGAGTGATTTACAAAGTCGATGTACTCCGTGCTCGAGTATCGTTCGTCATGCAGTCTCGAAAATGCGGCACATCGCCCATTAGCAGTGCTTCTAGGTGCGCTCACACTGCTTTTGTCTTCGCACCCATCCTCGGCCTGCCAAAACATTCATGTAGGAGGTAAAGGGGTTCGGCAAGATGGGTTGTTTGTGTGAAAGAGGTATAGTAAGGAGGTAGGCGAGATCAGCTGATGGATTTGACAACTTCAAAACGGCGGCTTGCCGACTTTCGAATCATCATAACAAACAAACGGCACTTGTACGCCTAATCAGCCCACCATACCATATGAGTTGTGTCCAGTCTTAATGGCCTCCCCCTTTGTCTTGAGCTGGGCGATCAACCACAAGTTTAAGGGCCAACCTGACTGCCCTTGGCAAACTCCCGCGAAAGACGACGCAAATACACTGGTTAATATCGATGCTAGCGAAGCCCGCGCCGTCAAAAGCGTAGGAGCATTCTTTCGAGGTAGGTCGGTAGCCGTCACTATGCAGACGAATTCTACTGTCTCTCCCTTCGTATATTAAATACTAAAGAGACGAACGATTCTATTTACAGATCATCTATAGTAGGTGCCTTGATTATCGAGTAGTGGTAAGTCCTTGGCGAGACCGTTGAGTATCCGTAGTAACAACATCAGGAACAGCCACAGACCGTCCCTCTAGGACCGGAATAAGATCCTAACGTTGCTCGAGGCGGCCACTCGTCAGCCTCGTACGAGCACTCGAATACATGGCTTCCTGAT
Organism: Venustampulla echinocandica; assembly: GCF_003357145.1. Lineage (NCBI taxonomy): Eukaryota > Fungi > Ascomycota > Leotiomycetes > Helotiales > Pleuroascaceae > Venustampulla > Venustampulla echinocandica. The sequence continues at coordinate 2,958,612 of NW_022474206.1, read as the reverse complement.
CCCACCGCAACAGTCTTCTCTTCCCCGGCCCTCTGCGCGGCAGGAAGTGTAACTTGCGCCCTTGAGTTTGGCGGCACTAGAAGATCCATCTTAAACTTATCTTCCTCAACTGTCCACTTACACTCCACCCTGCCATATGGCCCATCAAACTGTGTTTCCGCCTGATCTATACGGCCACCAGGGATAGGCCTCACGACAACCGTCCGCCATCCATCAACAGAGCTGATGCCACCCACAGTGCTATGCAACCACGCCGCCACGGCACCCAGCGCGTAATGGTTGAAGCTGAGCATCTGCCCCGGGTTCAAGCTGCCATCGGGCAGTAGTGCGTCCCATCGCTCCCATACCGTCGTCGCACCCATTGTCACGGGGTACAGCCATGACGGGCAGTGCCTCTCCATCAGCATCCGGTACGCCAGGGGAGCCTCACCTACCTTGGTCAGCGCGGGCAGAATAGCGGGCGTTCCTGCAAACCCGGTCGAGACGTGGTAATGTGCCTTGTGCACAAGGCGCACAAGACTCTGGCGCGCGGTCGCAAGCTGCGCAAGACCCGGGTAGAGGTCAAATTGGACGGCAAGCGCGATAGCCGCCTGTGTAAAGTTGGCGAGGTTTCCGAGGGGTGTGATGTATTTGTCGCGGAAGGCGCCTTTTAGCACTATGGCGTCCAAGGCGTAGAGCTTGCTCTCGACCTCGAGGCCAAGGGCGGAGCATACCCGCGACATCGTCGTTGTGATGTGAACGAGGTAGGCGTCGGCCACGAGCACACCGTCCGTCCGTCCGTTTCCTGGCTCAGATGGCGGTGCAGCTGGATCGACCCAATCGCCGAGCTGCCAGATGTTAATGTCCCAGAGGCGATCGGTGCCGCGGCGGATGGCGGTGTCTAGCCATGCGACCATGCTGGGATACTGCCTGCGAAGCACTTCGAGGTCACTAGAAGATTGGTAGAGATCCCATGGTGTGAGGATCGTAACATCATGCCATACCGCCTGGGGTGTTGGTGTCCAGAAATCCGCCATAACGTCAGGACAGACAAGGGGTGGAATTTTCTCTTCGTGCGCCATCTGCTCCGCAGAGAGATCCTCAAGCCAACTCCCGAGCTGCAGAGATTAGCAATCCGCTTAGGTTTGATGTGCTAGCCCCTTGATCCATCTGGAAGGGGAAAGTGCCGAAAATCACTTACTATGCCCATGGTATCGTATAAGAAACTCGCCGTAGGGCCAAACACCTGTATATCGCCGGTCCACCCCAACCTTTCGTCCCGCTGAGGACAATCTGTCGGAACGCTGACAAAGTTTCCACGCATGCCCCACACGATATTGTCATGCAATTTATTTACTAGCGGGTTCGAGCACTTGAACCAACCCCTACGCCTCATGTCGGTGTGTATCACTAGTGCGGTGAAGTCTTCTATTGACGGTTCTTCCCCCTCTGGCCACCCACTCAGCTGCATGTAGCGGAAGCCGTGATATGTGAACTTCGGGCACCAGCCGAGAAGCGCGGTATCAGACGTCACGACAGTATCTGTACATTTAGCCGCACGTAAAGGTCGCATGCCCATTTCTCCGTCGACGAGTACTTCGGCATGCACTATGGACACCTCGCTCCGCGGGGCCACTTTTCGAATACGCACGAAGCCGACGAGGTTCTGGCCAAAGTCAAAAATCGTCTTCCCGCTTGGGCTGGTGATGATAGAAACGGGCTTGACCTCTTGGGTGACCCTAACTGGTTCAGCATCTGATGCAAATAGTGCGGCCGAGGGCATGGGCAACAGCTTGACAGAGGTCCAGGAAGCATCGTCGAAATCCGGCAGCTTCCAACCACTTTGCTCTTGGCTCATGTCATAGCGTTCTCCGTTATATATCTCGCTCGTGATAGTAGCACTTGGATGGCATTTCCAGGTGCCGTCCGTCCTTTGAACAATCACTTCGCCGTTATCAAGCATAACCTCCAGTTGAAGCAATAAAGCAAGTTCATTGCCATAGTTAAATCTCTGCCCTCCTCTGATGCCCATCAAGCCAGCATACCAGCCTTCCCCAACCTCGGCGCTAATAACGTTGTTTCCTTGCGAGAGCAAAGCCGTGACGTCGAACATCTGGTATGCGAGTCGATGCGAGTAGCTCGTCCAGCCAGGGGCGAGGACGTGATCACCCACGCGGGTCCCGTTGAGATAAACCTCATACAAACCAAGTGCTGTGATATAAAGTCTAGCTTTAACGACATCTGTTTGGGGCAGAGAGAACGCCTTGCGGAATCGCACTGGACGCAGAGTCGTATCTTCCTTCTCGAACTTCTTGGAGGGCGCAATCGGCGGTGCAGACCATCTTCCCTCTTCTAGGAGCGCGGCTTCTGCTGTAGCCCAAGGGGACCAGCCGGTGATACCGCTTGTACCTCCGTAGCTCCTAACTCGTACTGCTGCGACTGCTGCGGAATCTAGAGCTCTCCCGGGCCAGGGCACGAGCACTGACTCTGAGCTCTCAACATGATACGAGTTGGTGTACATAGAGCCTTGTCTTCTAATCTCAATATCATATGCACTCTGAACCCAAGAATTCACCGCCTCGGATTTAGCATCTGACGGATGGGAGAACCGCCATGAGATGCGAGGACGACGATGGTTGAGTCCGAAGCCATCGGGGTGATGCTCGAATCTTGGGATGGAAAGAGTTGGTTGGGGTAATACCTCTGATAGGAATTGGGTGTGGAGGACTGGACTACTCTGCATGATGATTGTCTGGCGGATATTTGGAGTGTGAGAAGCTGAAGACATAGGTAATATTGGCCTAGTTCAAGGGAAGTCGATGGAGTAACGAAGCATTACATGTAAGAAATGTAAACTTTCAGCAGACCAGACTAAACAAATTGAATAGATGGGTCTATGGCACCATCTACTCCCTAAATGTGGGCTAACCGTCTTAATCTCAAAGGCTCAAAGAGACCCGGTTAACACATCCGAGCAGTCGGCAAGATTCTCATATTCCTGCCAACCCACCGGAGTGGTCGCCCGGGTCCGGAAGTCCGGTAACAAAGTAGACTGCCCTAACGGCTTTAAAATAGCTTCTGGAGGGATGTGGTTAGGGGTCGACCGTATTGATTCACCAGCAACTCCCCTCGGGATATAAGCCTCTTCTAGAGCGATGTATCAGCCCGAGTCTAGATGGCTCTCTTTCTTCTCGGCCTAATCTCGTGGTAACATTGAAGCGAAGGATACTTATTACCTTACCATCAGATAGAGGCTTTCGTAATATTAGTAGGTGGGTTGGGGAGCCTTGGGAGCAGTAAGGATAATATCACTATTGTGTAGTATCTTACTGTAGTGGGCGTATAATGTACCTTAGTGATAGACTGATAGCCGTACAAACGTGATATTATTTTATTAGGATTATTATATCACCCTCTCGAAAACCTACTATCCGACAGTATGGTAGTGCTGGCACTACCTAATGTGAGCCCCGTCGCAAATCGCATTCCGGAGTAAACGGTGAGAAAAATCTCCACATCGAACTTCCCCACACCGGTATCCACACACTTAGGTCGCCGGCTTGACATAGCGTCCGGGTCCGAACCGGAATTCGGACCCGGACGCTCATTATGGGTGTGTTTGGCAAGCTTAGACGGATAGCTTGCCGAGGACATGCAGACAGAACCTCATATCTCATATCTCATAGACAACCCCTAATAAACCCCCAGAAAGTCAGCCGGTCAAGTGGAGTAGGGCTTGAGGTAAAACGCGGGGAAGTCTTCCTGGAGAGCGGAGAAGCTATTGGGACATCTCAGAGCCTTGGTGAATCACTCTTCTGAACGAGCGCTAGTCCTTTCTACTAATATATAGATAGGTACCTATGCACCTCTCTCGCTTTCTCAGATCAGCCTCGCAGGGCATTCTTCCTCCTTTATATCCTATTATCCTCCTGTACTAGTCCTTCAGACGAAAGATGTCCAGCCGAATCCTCCTTTACGTTTGGACGATCTCCCTTGGGGGACTCGTGATTGGAATTGACAGTGGAATTGTTGCCTCCGTCCTATCCCAAAAGAACTTCAAGACCTTCATGTATCCGCCGGGGACGCCTAACACCACCAGTCTCATCAGCGCTATTGTCTCTATGGCAGCAGTTGGCGGGGCCATTGGCAATCTCATTAGCGGCCTCTTTCTAGAGAAGCTGGGACGAAAATGGACCTTATTCATCTCGACCTTCTTCACCATCGTCGGATCCGTTCTCCAAACTGCTGCTAATGGCGTTGCCCTAATGATTGTCGGCCGCACCATTGCGGGTATTGCCTTGGGCATGCTGCGTCCGACTGTGCCAGTTTACATCGCCGAAATCGCACCGGCGACACAGCGCGGCAGGCTCATTGGCATTTTCGGCCTTCTTATCTCATTTGGATACGTGGTGGCCGGCTGGGTCGGATATTCGTGCAGTTTTGCTGCTGGCGACGTAACTTGGCGTTTGGCTCTTGCATTGCAGATTCCCGCCGCCGCTATTCTCATGGGACTTTCTGTCTTCCTGCCAGAATCCCCTCGATGGTGTAAGTAAATCCTGTTTCCCCGAAATGGGGGCATCCTCCGCAGCATATCTCTTATTGACCATGGATTACCATTATTTAGTGGCCCAAAAGGAGCGCTATGAAGATATGGACATGAGCATGCGAAATATTTACTCAAACGAGGACGAGGACTTCTTCATTCGTTCAAGATTCGAGATCTGCGAGCAGATTCGGCTCGAGGCAGTGCAGCGGACTAACAGAACGTTCGGCTACGCGCTGATCGAGTTGTTTAACAAAAGGAATATCAAACGTACAGCGGTGGCGATAATGGTTCTACAGCTCGGATGCCTCTCGGGCACTCTCGTCATCCAGCAGTACCAGTCCATCCTCTATGCCTCCCTAGGATTCACCGGCCAGAAAGCGCTCCTAATCACAGCTTGCTATAGCTTTATGGGCTTTACGGCAAGTTAATCGCTCGACTTCCACAATGGCAAATACTTATAGTCCACAGGGCCAAATCCTAAATATAATTTTCATTGCGGACAAATGGCCACGAGTTCGCACGATGTGTACGTTGTCCTACCCACAATTGATCATTATATCAACAGCCACTGACGATGTATAGGGGTGGGCTGTCTCGCCCTGGCAATCGCGCTCTCACTACTAATGGCACTCTCGCGCTTCTACGGCGACGGGCACAACGAGCAAGGTGCTGAGGCTGGAGTCGCCTTCGTCTTCATTTTCTCAGCGCTGTACGCCCTCTTTTTCAACAGCACACTGCACACCATACCGCCCGAGTACTTCACGGTCCACCTGCGCGGTTATGGCCTTGCCGTGGGCGACTTCTTTCAGGGCGTCTCCAATATCTGGCTTAGCTTCGTGACGCCGCACGCCTTCGACGCCATTCAGTGGAGGTATTATTCCGTTTTCATCGCGTGCCTGGTAGCGCTCGGTGTGTTCTACATGGTGGCGCTGAAGGAGACGAACCAGATGACGCTGGAGAGCACGGCTGCGCTATTTGGCGATGAGACGGTGCATGGTGCTAAGGACATGATGGAGCATACTGAGGAGGCCGAACGGGGGATTGAAATGGGCGACAAGGACACTACAAAATAGGGGGGTGTGACATGGAGGAACTATATGTGGTACATATTCACCGCTGTGAATCGGGGTGCATTTCGAGTGGGAATTATGACTTCTGAGTGCCGCTACTTGTCAAGCCAGTGAGGCTATAGTCGTACACCTGCGCCAAGGGGCCGGGTTAGTATGTATAAAACAGGTCAATTAATCGGAACCTTTAATACTCACTTACCTCCCATCGCGATACACATCGTCCTCATCGAACATCTGTATTCGCCGCTATTCGCCGCTATCTGCCTCTATGCTTCTAGCGTTCCTCAAAAACCCCCCAGCAAGAGCAAGTCTCTCAGTCACTGTATAGAAGCGCATGGGTTTTACCGCAACGTGCCCATCAAGTGGTGCTACCTCGATGGATACCTCAGCGACCCAAAATCAAACTCGGATCCTTCTATGCGACCATCTACGAGCCCAGGAAAATCGAAGATAGAGTTTGAATAATATTGATCGAAGTCGCTAAGCACCATACTTTCAGATGGTTCGTCGACTCCGCTCGTAGCTGGCGTCATGGCCATAGCTCCAGGCTCTCTCTGAGCGGCTACGGCAGGTGCTTGTCTTCGATTGATGCGTTCAATAGTTGCGTCAAGTTTGCGGAGCACTGAACGCCCACACGCAGACGCCCCATGACTTCTGTCGACACCTAGGTCCCTCATAAAGGATGCAATCTTCCTGATAAGGCCAAGCTCCAACGCGGGGTCCGGGAAGAGTGTTGGGAATAATTGTATAGCTTCTAGGATAAATGATGAGCAGAATGAGAGGGTCACAAACAGAAAGCCCGGGGAGTAACGCAGCTGGTCTCTTTTGGCCGGGCCGAGGCGGCCGGAAATGCTTAGGACAGATACAGCGGAGTCCACAGACCTCTGAATGGCTTCAACCTCGCGAGATTGGATATTAACTGAAGCTAAGCGCCGGATGAAGTGGGTATTGAGACAGAAGCGGGTGTATTGGAAGTAGTACTCCGGGCTAAGGCTCATAAATCCTTTTCTATTACCTAGTTATAATAGTGTTAGCACTGGAAACTCTGCTGTAGGAAGAGTTAGTGAATTGGCTAACTTATACGGTCTGAGGATGACTGGGCTTTCCATTCATTGAGCGCGGCATCGACATCCTCGAAGGTAATAGGTGGCATTTCGCTTGTTGAGTCATCATCGTGGTCTATGGAGCACCACCACTCCTTGAGACTCGGGTCTTTCTCGCCAAGCTATAGTCCCAGCACACGAATTAGCATAATGCATTCAATAATACTGAAATATTATGGAGAATAAATTTACTTTGTCCCAGAGCAGACACAATTGGGCCTCGCGGAGTGTAATAAGAACGTCATCGTTAGATTGAATGCTTTGTAGAACGGTTGGAGCGGCTCTAATGGAAGCATCCGCGTTTATACTTGGTGGTGTACCCGTCGCAATAGAGACGCTGTCCATTTCGTTACCATGTTGAAGATGGTCAATGCGTCATCAACATACTGATGAGCTGTTGTATAAAGCCAAAGCCAGTACAGATACTTCCGTACACATGTATCATTCCTCTTCAGAGGGTTTCCTAGTTGTAGCTGCCGCCTGATGCCATCACTTGATCGATGTAATCTAAGCTGCATAGCTAACATCTCGCACGCAGCTTTGATTGACCAAAAGCTAATATTGTTTGAAAATATTGACTCTGAAGGCCGCTCAATCACATTCGACCGCGCGAATACATAGAGTATTATCAAAGCCTGCATTGTGGCTAATTCTTCCTCCGCGTTAGCTGCTTTAGTATTATATGCGGTTTGAAGGAACGCTGAGACAACTGGGACCAGGCAATCCCTGACCTCCTCGTAGCCGGGTATGTATCTAGCAGTGACATAAGATATGCAAGAAACAAGGTTGGGGTATGTTGCGATGAGTCTTTCACCGTCCTCATAATCGGCGGGGATGAGTATTGGTACCGTCACAAGAAGCCTATCGCGGAACCTATATAACCCATGTTAGCGCCTTTCCGGCTTTCTTGAAATCAGATGATAATGGCTACAAGTCAATTAATTGCATAGTATCTTCTGTCGAGATGCGGCCACTAGTTCTTCCATGGGCATCTCGTGCCGTTGATGTTTCTGGAAGGTTGTCACAAAGCTGTTTATCTTGGGGCCCTGTGCCACCGTAGCCGCGGCCAATATGGGGGTATGGCAAAGAGGAGAAGATACTGGGCAATATCGGAGCAAGTGGCGTCCCTGAAGGCGCTGGGTCCTGGGGTAGATGACGGGGTTGTTCTGGATATCTCGTCTCAGTTGTCTGATTTCGCGATGTAGCTGGGATTCGTCTTCTACGCTGCGGAGCAGGCGACCCGGTCGAAACGACTTTAACGCATTCACGGCCAGTTTTTTGACAGCGTATACAAGGAGAATCCGGTTCCTTAATGCATTTCATCTGAGTGGGTAAGCCAATAGCAGGGCATATTGGAGGGCTAGACGCCGAGGGAATACCTTTTGCCTGCGACACGCTTGGCAGGCTGATCCGGCTGCTGATCTCGATGAGCGTTCCATACTGACTGGGCAGTAATTGACCAAGTAGTTGAATTGTGAGCCGGGTCAAGTCTTCCTGATGCGAGAAAGTGATCGAGGTCGTCGTCGTTGCTCGGTTGGTCCGGGGCGTACGGCTCCGGCTCCGGTTCAGTTCCGGCCATTCGGGCCAAAAGAGTCCGCCTACTTATTATGCCACAGGGCTAAAAATCAAGATGAACCGAAAAGAAAGATTACTCGTTCTCATTTAGAGATGATTGGTTAAGTTAACATGCGTATGTCCAAGAAATGGTCCTTAGGTCTATCCTCTGCTTCCACTGCACGTCTTGTTTATTTATCAGTGGCAATCATCGATGGTCTCAGTATCCGCCGAGGGCCAGGGCTTTACCGAACTAGTGTCTTTCAAGATCGGCGGTGCTACGGCATGGATAACGTCTAGTCAAGGGACTATGTGGTATCAATATATATAAGGATATATATTGCCATTGTTCGACGGTCTCCGGAAATCTAGAAATTATGGCGGATCAAGTTCCTGTAGAGACATCGAGACCCGTTAGCGCCTCGTTTTCTGGCAAGGTAGCCATCGTCACTGGCGCCGGGTCTGTTGGTGGCGGTATTGGCAATGGCCGCGCGATTTCCATTTTACTGGCGGAGCAAGGAGCATCAGTTGTTTGCGTAGATCGTCAACGGGACTGGGTTAATCGCACCGTCGAGATGGTCGAGGCTGAAACGAAAGGGAAAGCAATCGCTTTCATCGGGGATGTTACCAAATCCGAAGACTGTGAGAAGGCGGTCGACATGGCAGTTTCTGAGTTTGGACACCTGGACATCTTGGTGAATAATGTTGGGATTGGCGGTGCGAAAGGGATGGCTGTAGAGGTAGACATGGTGGAGTGGATGGAGTTGAATGTTAGTAGTATAGTATTGATGGCTAAGTTTGCAATTCCTGCTATGAAAAAGAACACAGGACAGGTACGAGGGGCGATTGTGAATATGGGCAGCGTGGCAGGGCTGAGAGGCGGCACTCCACATTTGCTGTATCCGGCCAGCAAAGGGGCAATTGTTAATATGATGCGTGCGATGGCAGCTCATCACGCAAAAGAGGGCATCAGGGTGAACTGTGTGTGCCCTGGGATGTTGTATACGCCTATGATGTACGCAGGTGGGATGAGCGAGGAGGCAAGAGAGGCACGAAGAAATCGACGCTTGCTTGGGACGGAGGGAAGTGGCTGGGATGCTGGATGCGCTGTTAGGTTTTTAGCTTCAGATGAGGCGAGATGGATTACTGGAGTCATTTTACCAGTTGATGCTGGTACTACAGCTGCAGTAGGGACCGAATTACCAGCGTCTGCTAGTGTTGGAAACTGATCAGTTTCCTCTTCACAGGCCCTGACCTTCATCATTTTCTTCTAAGACGAGGTAAGAATTGAGGTATGATTAAGGCTAGTTTCCGATAACCCCTATCATGTGCCTCCGTCATGTTGAGATAGGCGAATATTGCGACGCAAGTGCATGCCTTCCTGAAGACCGAGCCCTTCCTTACTCCATCCAAGGTAACTATATACCTCATCCCATATCCTACAATGCCATAACATAGACGCCGATTCCCTAATACCCGCTTTGTTCTCTCCTATTATCTGAGCTCTTCGCCCCCTCCCCCGCCTCTTTAATAGCTTGCTCATCTCCTCTCATCTTCGCGAAGTGCGCTTTGATATCGTCTGCACTGATAGCCTTGCCGCTCTCCGCAAATTGCTGGAAGAAAGGCTTGAGTTTATCCTTCAGGTGATTGTATGCCATCACTCCTTCGATCGCCCTAACACGATCCACGTTCTTAAGAGCATTTTCACCGCGATCATAGATGCTCCCGCTTCCCATGGTACTAGCTCCATCACCGTGCTCATTTTCAGAAAGCTCCGGCTCGTAGCTCTCTTCCTCCTCAAGTAGCTGGTTATGCTTCGAGAGCTGTGGGAAGCACTCTGAACAACGACAGAGATGATCTCGGAAATCGGCCTTGAAAAAGAGCGACATCTGCCCCTCTGGTGCTGGTGGAAGTTCCTTGGCTTTGCATGTTGAATTTCCGTCTGCGGCAGTTTTTCGTTGGCCACTCAGACCTATGAGCGTTGAAATATCCGTCGCGTCAGTCACCCCAGCAGTGACATCCGATGCCTCATCTTTCCTTCTCTTCGAGGTGCTGGATCTGTTGGATTCTTCATCATCATCTGCCTTCCGCTTCTTAGAATTGGAGAGGTTTGGGGTGATGGAGTCTTTACTCTGGTCTAAAAGTCGTCTCTCTGGCGATGGTGCCGTACTGCGTTTGAAGACGGGACCCAAGAAGCCAGGTGCACCCGCATAGCACTTAATCCAAGGGTTGGCATCCACGCACTTATAACATATGAAACCTTCGAAGTCATCCTCCTCGGGAAATCCAGGAGGCATAGGGGGGTCCTCGTCCTCATCTTCTTCGTTATCGGCAGTGCCACCAGTATTTTCCGATCGGTTCATTGTTCCACCTTGGACTGCTTCTTGATTCGACTCATCCACAGCTACCTCTGCAACTTCAGTAATTAATGCCAACAATCCTTCATTATTTTGCTTCCCAGCTGCAGCAGTACGGCTTGCAGTCTCATACCAGTCCGGTCCAAGCCCGACCATGCAACCGGGATGCCACCAGTCTTCTCCACAGCCGCCATCTTCGGCCGTTCCCAAACCAAGACATTGAAACATGGTACCCTTTTGCGCGTGAGGATCGTATTTGCAGGCACACCCGCAAAATCTATTTTGGAAATTGTAGTTGTAATTGTTATTTGGGTCGGGAGCTTCGGAATGCACGCCACCTTTCGTATTGCTCTCCGATTGTGTCCGCAATGTGCATGGCGAAGTAGCAGGCAACCGGGTTGTTCCGCAGTCACAAACAAAATCCCTCTTGTTAAAGAGTTCCACCAACGTATGGTCACCGTGGCATTGTATCGAGCAGGAATAGCAAACACCTGCCGGGGTATAGGGATCGGAAAGGTTGTCGGGTGGAGGATTGCATGTCAGGCAGGATAATAGAACTTGACGGAGCTTTCCTAGAGGCCTGGTGCAGTTGTCGAATTTCTAAATAACATAATAAGCTTGACAATCTAGGATGGGAGGGTGAACGGGGGCAGTACGTATGGCAGAGCCTCACGCGCGTCCGCCTCCAGCTGAAGTTGGTTGTCGATGAACCTACCACATCATCAGCATTGAACACAAGAACATAAATTGTTGCTAGTCCACTCAGGTGAAAGTTCGTCGAGGAGAACATACTCAGCTGCCGTGTATGAATCGTCTGACTTGTGCGAGAAGCTCTGGCTGGGCGGCGCATCCGTTTGACTTAGTGGATGGTTTAGTTGTTTGTTGGCACCGGAATCTGGGACTGTAGAGGAGTCCATGGCGACCGGATTCAAGAATCGGTTTGGCAGTACTTGATGTAAAGAATGATAGAGGGCATACGTAGGTATGATAGATGATAGCTCTGATAGCTGGCAGCGATCGCGACGAGGAATCGCGGGTTGTTGCGTCGCTCGATAAACCACTTTACGCGTGTTCTAGATTCGGCTTAGCTTCGGAAACGCGAAAGCGCGTTTTGGCAATCCCCTTTACGCGCCCGTCCCTCATCTGCGTCTCGACTTCGACTCATGAACACTACAGGAAGCATTGAAATCTCGTAACTTACAACCACCAAGATACGAAGTCACCATGAGGTATGAATAATGGCAGCCGTTCATTTATGCATTTATCTTCCCTCTATGCCGTTAGTTCCACGCTGACTGAACCTAATAGTTCCCCTTTGCGACCTAGCATGTCTTCTGCAAATCGAGGACCAACAGGCGGAAAAAATCGGCGCAAGCGCTCAAGAGAACCGGAAGATCTTCCCTCTGGACTCGGTGCACCTAGTCCGGCGGGTGATATTAGATCTTCACCACCAGCATACCCAATCCAACATGGTGGAGATGATGACGATGATGTAGAAGAAGATGTTGAGCTTGCCCTTGACATCGATGATGCAGACGAGATGGCTGAAGATGAGGACGGAATTGATCTTTTTGGCGGCAATTTCGAGAAGGATTACAAATCTCGCGAAGATGACCAATATGACGATAGAGATATTGATGACGACGGCGAGTATGAGGAGCTCGATGTTGCTGCTAGAAGACAACTAGACGCACGCCTAAACCGCCGGGACCGTGAGGTTGCCCGACAAAATCGCATGCCTGCAGCCTTCCTTCAAGACGAGGATGAAGACGGTGATCTAGATCTCACAGCCCAACCACGACGTCGGCGCCATCACTACGACGAAGACGAAGACGAAGATATGCAGGACGACATTATGGAGGAGGAGCTCTCGCTCGAGACGTTACAAGACGTTAAGGCATCCAGCCTAGTCGAATGGGTTGCTCAACCCGCTGTCCAGAGAACCATCAAAAGGGAGTTCAAGGCTTTTCTGACCGAATACACCGATGAGCACGGAGACTCAGTGTATGGGAATCGGATTAAAACTCTAGGAGAGATCAATGCGGAATCCTTGGACGTCTCATACGATCACCTATCTTCGTCGAAAGCCATCTTGGCGTACTTCCTTGCAAATGCGCCGGGTGAGATGCTCAAATTGTTTGACGAGGTTGCCATGGAAGGCACACTTCTTCATTATCCTGACTACGAGCGAATTCATTCTGAGATTCACGTTCGAGTATCCGACTTGCCAGTTCACTACACTCTTCGTCAGCTACGACAATCCCATTTGAACTGCCTGGTTCGTGTCAGTGGAGTTGTCACCCGCCGAAGCGGAGTCTTTCCTCAGTTAAAATATGTCATGTTCGATTGCAGCAAGTGCCAGACAAAGCTTGGTCCTTTCCAACAAGAGTCCAACGTGGAAGTCAAAATAACTTACTGCCAAAATTGCCAGTCGCGCGGACCATTCAACCTCAACTCAGAGAAAACTGTCTACAGAAACTATCAAAAGCTTACCCTCCAAGAATCACCCGGCACTGTTCCGGCCGGTCGCCTTCCTCGTCACCGCGAAGTCATCCTCCTTTGGGACCTCATTGACAAAGCGAAGCCGGGAGAAGAGATTGAGGTTACTGGAGTCTACCGCAATAACTATGATGCCCAGTTGAACAATAAGAATGGGTTCCCTGTATTTGCAACCATCCTCGAAGCCAACAATATCGTCAAGTCCCACGATCAACTTGCTGGTTTCAGGTTGACCGAGGAAGATGAGCATCAGATTCGCAACCTTGCACGCGACCCTCAGATTATCGACAAGATTATCCACTCTATGGCCCCAAGTATCTATGGTCATGCTGATATCAAGACTGCCGTTGCGCTTTCATTATTCGGTGGTGTCTCAAAAGAACGAACTGGTAAGCTCCACATTCGTGGTGATATCAACGTACTGCTTCTTGGTGATCCGGGAACAGCCAAATCACAGGTTCTCAAATATGTAGAGAAGACTGCCCACCGTGCCGTCTTCGCCACCGGCCAGGGTGCAAGTGCTGTTGGTCTGACAGCTAGTGTCCGCAAAGATCCGTTGACCAGCGAATGGACACTCGAAGGTGGTGCTTTGGTGCTTGCCGATAGGGGAACTTGCCTTATTGACGAATTCGACAAGATGAATGACCAAGATCGAACATCCATCCACGAGGCCATGGAGCAACAGACCATTTCCATTTCCAAGGCAGGTATCGTAACGACCTTACAAGCTCGCTGTGGTATCATCGCTGCCGCCAATCCAATTGGAGGTCGATACAATTCTACCATCCCGTTCTCACAAAATGTTGAGCTGACAGAGCCTATCCTTTCTCGGTTCGACATTCTCTGTGTTGTTCGAGATACAGTTGATCCGGTTGAAGATGAGCGACTTGCCAGATTTGTTGTTGGCTCGCATGGCCGATCACATCCAGCTAGCCAAGATCTTGAGGATGAAAATGCCATGGATACGGAGCAGGATTCGGGTACCCGTGGAGCTGTCAACGGCGGGGAACCCAAACAAGAAGGCGAAATTCCCCAAGAGCTACTTCGGAAATATATCCTCTATGCAAGGGAGAGATGCAGTCCCAAGTTATACAATGTCGACGAAGAGAAAGTTTCTAAACTCTTCGCTGATATGAGAAGGGAGTCGTTAGCCACAGGCGCTTACCCAATTACTGTATGTCCCTTCCTCATCCTAACAATGCTCCACCTAACACTCTCGACAGGTCCGTCATCTCGAAGCTATTTTGCGAATCAGCGAGGCATTTTGCCGAATGCGCTTGTCAGATTATGTCTCTTCCCAGGATGTTGATCGTGCTATTGCAGTAACAATTGAGTCCTTTGTTGGAAGTCAAAAAGTCAGTTGCAAGAAGGCACTTGCTCGCTCCTTTGCCAAGTACACCCTAGCTAGACCAAGCGCTGGTAAGAAGAATGGAGGTGGAAAGTTTGACCGCGGGAACAGAGCTGCGACTGCGGCTATGGCTTGATTATGATATGATTACGATGTTTTATGGAGTTATGGATACCTGAATGCGATGTTTTATGGATGGGATTGTACCTAAGATGGCTTGCTATGACATAATGAGAGATTGTTTCCATGCACCACTCGCGTTTCAATATGTACAGAAAGACATTGCACTGAGACTTGCGTGGGACCAAAGGCTTTAGATCTTTGCCATCTAAGATATCGCGATATGGCCAACCGATTGTTTGGTATAGCGGCAGCCCTGTGGTTCAGCGTGTAGTGGTACATTTTCAATTGATCTGTTCGCGATGTTGGAACAACATATAGGTAACTTTACAGTTGAGAAACAGTGAGAGCGTATCAAATATTATCTACGTCAATGAGAGTGCGCGATTTGGCATAGTAGGGTGCTGTAGCTTATTATTAAACTCCGTTAACTCCAGTAAATTTACCCCACCATTGACGCCATCTGCTACCCATCAGGGCCACCACAACCTTCTCATTGCAACAACTCCATAAAAGCTCAACTCAAAATGCCTTTAATCACCAGCACTGGAAAGCCGAGAGTCATCCTAGGTCTTATGACCTTTGGTGAGGGCGCTGAGGCAGCCGCATCAGGAGCCCGAATCACGTCTCTAGACGAGTTCAACAAGGCCTTGGATCATTTGCAAGCGGCAGGCTACAATGAAGTAGATACGGCACGCGGTTATATTGGCGGGAAGCAAGAAGTATTCACAAAGAAGGCCCACTGGAAGGAGCGAGGTCTCACTTTGGCGGTACGGATTCCTCTCTATTGCAAAAAAAAAAATCATTGCCCACCCCGCATGGTCGTCTTTTCCGCTCTTCCGATCATGATAACTATTTTCGTATTTCCAATTGCCGGGTCTTCTGTGAATAATACCCAATTGCATGCAAAATTCTAACTATCAGTATCCTAGACAAAAGTCTATCCCACGGAGCCTGGTCGTCACAAGGCCGAGGTCATTACAGAGTACTTTGAGACCAGCTTGAAAGAGCTCGGCACAGACTGTGTCGATATTTTCTATCTCCATGCTGCGGTATGGAACTCCCTATCCATCCCAAGTAGAGAAACTGATCACTGCAAAAGGACCGATCGGTGCCCTTCACAGAAACCCTTGCGGCGGTTGACAAGCTCCACAAGCAGTGAGTGTCTAAATCCCCACACAAAATTGTATTTACTTATACTCTGCAGAGGGAAGTTTGTCCAGCTTGGACTTAGTAATTTCACCGCATTTGAGGTTGCGGAGGTAGTCATGCACTGCAAGTATAACAATTGGGTAAGTGACTTTAGGATGGAATGTCACGAACCAAAAGCTAACGTTTTCAGGTTCGCCCTACAATCTACCAGGGCATGTATAACGCTATTACCCGGTCTCTCGAGCACGAGCTTATTCCAGCTTGCAAACGCTATGGCTTGGACGTCGTTGTCTACAACCCAATTGCGGGCGGTCTGTTCTCTGGCAAGATCAAGACTACCGATATCCCCAAAGAGGGCCGCTTCAGCGACACCTCAAAATCCGGCGAAATGTACCGGAAGCGGTATTTTAAGGACAGCACCTTTGAAGCGCTCAGCATCATTGAGCCGGCGGTTGAGAAAGCTGGCCTTACTATGGTTGAAGTTGCGCTGCGATGGGTAGTCAACCACTCGGCGCTGAACATCAAGGATGGCAACGATGGCGTGCTCATTGGAGTCAGCTCTGTTGCGCAACTTGACGAGAATCTAAAAGATTGCGAGAAGGGACCCCTCCCGCAAGAGGTACTGGACGCTCTGGACAAGGCGTGGCGGGTCAGCAAGCCGGATACGGCCAACTACTGGCATTTGGACTTGAAGTATACATATGACACGAGAAAGGCTCTCTTTGGTGTGTAGACAGAACATAGAACAGAGGTAGAGTAGAGCATAGCACGAGCAGTACGAGCAGAATCAGTAGATCAGAACGAAGTAGATCGCAATCAAAACACCGCCACTGTCAGCCAAGCGCCCCAAGCCGAGACCCTGCACAGTGGATACGCAAGGCGCAAGCCCCATTTGCACCGCCATACTGCGAAGTACGTACCCATCGCCTCGCCATCGCCATCGCCGTCGCCGCGGCGGGTCTCGGGTAGTGACGTTTTCCCACCGTTGATGTTGTTGGTTGGTTTTGCTGTTTTTACGGAGACAGCTGGCTCACTCCTGTACTCCGTAGACGAGCTGTAGGTCCGTAGTACGCGGCCTAGACAAGCTTCTCCTACAACGAAAAGGCCTAGAGTAGATATTTATCGATATCACGCTCTGCCTTCCTCGAACTCCTCGTACGTCCCACTTGCGATAACCTCTCCAAGAAGTTCGCTATCGATTACTCCCAATTGCCGAGTTGGCCGTGCTTGATTTGGCATCAACATCTTCTGCAGTCAGCTTGCAGCGCACCACCAACGTCATTTAGCCGCTCTCACTTCAGAATCGTTAGGAGCCGCCGTTCCAACTCCTTCATTGATCGACCATCAATCGCAAATCGAGCATGTCTTACACCCAATACCAACAGCACGGTGGAAATCCATACAACAATGGACCTGATGCGGAGGCCGGACGAGGCGGAGTGGTGAGCATTTCCCCGCTCCAGTTTTTGCGCCCGCTTGAACGATGAACCAGAAATGAATAATTGGCAACTAACACATTGCGCATAGAACGGTCAAGATCTAGGACATGAGATGTCCGGGTATTCCGCGACATCCCAATACTCCAGTCACGCATACGGCGATTCTGGAGCACCAGCGCCATCATCCACGATCCTCACTCAACAAGACTTCCTCGCCCGCGTCGCCTTGGTCAAATCCGAAATCCGGACCCTCTCCTCCAACATCCAAGAAATAGCAGCGCTGCATCAACGAGCGCTTTCGTCGCCTGATAGCAACTCGTCTGCCCAGCTCGAGAATCTCGTCACTCAGACCCAGCTGAAGAACACCCAGATCCGGGATCAGATCAAGTTTCTAGAGGCCGATGAGCTCAAAACACAGGATGGGACGAAGAAAGTGAAAACTAAACAGGCGAAACAGCTCAAGGGGGAGTTTGAGAGGGCGTTGAAGGACTATCAACAGGAAGAGGTTGGGTACAGACAGCGGTACCGGGAGCAAATTGCGAGGCAGTACAAAATTGTGAACCCCGATGCTTCGGATACTGAAGTTCAAGAGGCGTCCGAGATGGATTGGGGTTCTGAAGGTGTTTTCCAGACTGCTGTGAGTTTCTTAAGCAAGTTGCGCTTTGGTCCTACCTTCTAACGTGATCCACAGCTCAAGAGCAATCGTTCCGGACAGGCCTCGTCAGTCCTTGGCGCAGTGCGTGCTCGCCATAATGAACTCCAACGCATTGAAGCTACCCTAACAGATCTTGCTGCCATGTTCGCGGATATGGCCCAAATTGTAGAGGTTCAGGATCCAGTTATCGCGCACACCGAGGAAAACGCAGTACAGACAGCCGCGGACGTGGATAAGGCCAACACCGAAATCGACAAGGCGCAAGAACATGCCAGACGTCGGAGAAGGAACAAGTGGTGGTGCTTGTTGATCGTCGTTCTCATCGTCCTGGCTCTTGCTCTTGGCATCGGATTGGGTATTGGCTTGACCAAGACCGCCACTTCGAAGGCGACGTAGGGGTTTTGCGGATGAGTTATGGGTAGGTGTTTTCGTCAATGTTGGTCACTCGCAGTAATACATAGTAATCATCGCAGCCGGTATGGCTGCATTGTACCTAATGAATGGATGCTCTAGGCAGAATGGGTAGAATTTTGATTCTTGTATTGTCCCATAATTATCAGGGGCTGAAGATCAGGGTGCTCGGTGAGTGAGATAACCAAGAAGCATAGGTATTCTGTAAAAATTCCATGTTCATATACACAATCATTCGTCATTCTCATGCGCCCGCCCATTCAAAACGCCGTCGCTCATCTTTCGCCTTCTATTCCCAAGTACGGTTATCGCCCACGCAGTCAAAGTAGACCCCCAATGGCCAGCAACCAACACACCGCTTAACACATTTACCACCTTAATCATAAATCTCAAAAAGCTATCTCTGATCTCCTCCACGGTGAGCATCATCGGCTCAATATCGTATTTGAAAAACAAGCCTGGCACTGATCTCTCGCCCACGATGTACGATTGTTCCGTCACGGCGTACTGATTAGTGAAGATCGTGTTCCCCTTAGCAGGATTGCTGCCAACAGTATAAACGGTGGGAACGACGGAGACGAAGTATTGGAATTTGTGGAAGTGGTTTGGTGTTGTGGCAATGGTGTGGTCGAGAGGGTTGAGGAGGGAGGGGTAGAAAGCTCCGAAGGAAAGCTCGGAGATGATGTGGGAGAAGTTGAAAGCTATTCAAGTGATTAGTATATAACTCCCAAGAAGCCACGCAAATGATAATACGCACCGGTGTGGTCCAAATGTGCGGCGCCCCATTCCTGATAGCCATGTCCCCGCGCAGTAATATGGAAATCTCCTTGTACTTTATTGACATATAAACTGCCAAAAATCCGACAGCTATCGCCTTCACCCGCGCCTCTCAGTCTCGGCGTCTTCCCAAACTTAGCTCTCCTTCCCACGTCAGCTGCAGCAATGATGTCGTGGACATGCTCCTCGCCAAAGCCCTCCTCCTGATAACCCTCCCCAGTCACAACATGCCCCTCCGCATCCCTCCCCAACTTCCGTACTCCATGGTTATCGGCCCACTGGAACCAATTCGTAGGGGCTTTCGTTAATACCTCGCCCGCGAGAATCCTATCCCCGGCCGCGTCTTGCACATTGATATGGATATTCGGACATTGCATCGCGACGACAATGTCTAAATTGATTTGCATATCGTGGTTCACGCCCTTCTCCACTGCAACGGCATGGTTCTCATACCCCCGCCACCAGCGCGCGAATTCACTGAAAATGAGGAAGGATGAGACGAAGAGCATGGCGACGGTCCATTTTCCGCCGCCTGAAGTGCGGGTTACATATTCAGGTTTGGATTTAGCTAGGAAGCACAATGTTAGCTCTAAGTTCCAAGCCAATCCATGTATACCAAAGTCCAGAAAGCTCCAGCAATAATTAGGGAGTGGGTGCAAAGACTTACGGAAAGCATCAAATGCCGAGACGATATTGCCCTTCTCCCCAAAGGCATCCTCGTCCAAGCTATGGTCTGAGAAGCCCTTCATCTCCTACTCGTCGCGATTTCGATGGCCCTTTTCTTATACCCTCACATCAATTCGAAAAGTCTGAGTGATGTATGCTCGGGCTTATCGTCGTGCCTGGGAAGGCTTTGTCTGCTCGTAATTCATAGACGGCTAGATTGACGGAAGAGGACAGCTTTGCAATCCGCTTGGTTGCTGCAAGGCTGACGATTTTCCGAAGCGAGTCTTGGCAGGGGTGCCGGAGCTTGTTGCAACTTCCCCCCTTTGATAGTTCATGGACCACGACACCGTTTCACGCTAAATATTCCAGTTCCTTGTGACATTTCGTATGTGAGTCTTGAGTTCTAAATCTGAAAACAACGAGCTGCTAGAAATCATTACCGATATTCAGTCGTCCATTCTTTAAATATTTATTATTTCCCTCAAGCGGTCGTCCCTGGCCGACCTGCGAGAGAGCTAGTAGACTTTCATACTAGTACGCTTTGCTGTTGCAGCCGGTTATGAAAATACTCTACTATCAGAAAGTTAGAGTATAAGAGGTAGGCCTTTTCTTCGGAAGAAGTGCTAACTCTGGAGTTGGCCAGGCTAAGATGGGCCAAGTTCTTTTGGTATCAGACATACTCAGTGCCTTGGCCTTAGCCTAGAATATGGCTCTCTATAGGTAGAGTTTGCCACTCTTTCTTTATCCGAATCAATCACCCTTTTCAACTGTTTTTTCGAGGCCCTCCAGAACCTCAACACTCAAGTACTAGCAACTTAAGATTCGATTGCGCATGTTAACGAGACCAAAGAAGTCTATAGCAAGTTACGATGATTCAAGACTCGATAAGCTAAGTAGGATATTGTTCATTTATTATATTACCTATGCACGATATTTCCGCCCAACAGTGATGATGACATTACAGGGATATTGCCTGTCAAAATGGAGGCATTCAGGTTTCTCCAACACTATTGGCCATCCAACAAAGAAGGGAAGCAATACTTCATGTAGTCAAAACCACTACCACCAGTCTGTTAATATTTATGAAAAACACAAAGGGCGAGAATTGTGTTTGAGTTTTGACAGCAGCCTTCGTTGACTGAAGGGTCACTAATGGGGCTGTTCTTCCCGCTCGAGCGGTGCCGTTGATGAAAGGCAAGACAACATTCTTGCAGTCCTTTCCGCATTTCTGGTACAGAGATATCAAAGCTGGTCCGCCGTATATTTGGTTCTTGTTTCCAGCACAGGACATGGAGCAGTCTCGAATCAGGCCATCGATAGGGGCTCGGTCAGCTAGAGTGGAATTGTCGCAGAAGCAATGGGTTGAGAATTCAAGACCTATTTAATAACGTCAGATATTGCCAATTAACAATATTTATAAGTTGAGGGACATTTCTCCCCTCGGGTTAGGCGTCTTATAATCCACTCACCCGCAACACTAAAACCCTTGCTAGAGCAAAAATCAAAACAACTCTTAATAGTCATGCTAGAACTTATATTACTAGATCCCTTAAGCGTACGTGGCTGCCCACGAAGGTCGGTGCCACAACCAACATAGGCAAATCGCTTGGACCAGATGAGATCTGTGAATGGCCAGTGGGGCTTACCGATGGAAGTTGGAGCACCGCAATTTGGTTGAGGCCTCACGTCCTGAGGTCCCCTTTGTACGGGATTGCAACCTGGCAAGGCATTTAGGGTACCAGAAACGTACTCATCGATTGAAGGTGGAACTTTGCAGTTCTTAGCAACCTCATTCGTGGTGAAGTTGAAGTATGGGCACTTCTCGATGACGCCATCACCAGAGTTGCAGTTATCGATAGCAGATTGAAGAGTTGGAACATGACATCTAGCATGACCCGGTCAGTATCATTTAGTCAAGGTAGTATAGATGATGCTATCCTGCAGAATACTAACTTGGGGTAAAAATGCAACAGCTGAGAGCGTGCTTACCCGTTGACAAAGTCCGCATGATACCCGACGCCAGTTGGGTCACCATTTGACACCACAAAAGGTTGTGAATCACCATACCACGTATTAGCGAAGTCTGGAGTATTCCAGATAACTTCATAGAATATGGAAATAAACCGCTTTGGAAAATTAGGGGGGCAGTTGCCTATAGTGACTCCGGAAGGATAAGCCATGTGCGACTTATAGTCAGGGGATTCTACGTTACGGCCGATCCAGCAAGACGGAAAGAAGACTTGGGCACGGAGGTCATTGGGACAATTGTAATTTGGGAACCCGTTCGTCTCTGCATGGTTGGTGCCAAGGCAGGAGAAGGTAATAGCTTTCTGTTCCGTTGTATCAGTGTACTTTCGCAGGTTCGGATCTCCGGCGATCATTCGAAACCGCTCGGGGAAGGCGATAAGGTTAGGGTAGGCAGGGTCTTTGGGGTCTGTTCAATACCTATTAAGTTTAGTCATGCATCCATATAGGATCTCAAAGCTTAGCAGTAGCTAACAAATAGTAGATAGTAGCTCCTCCAGTCTGAGTAATCGTGGCGAAGCTGCCGTTCCAGTATCTATAATAAATTGTCTAGATAAATGGGACTATCAGCTGATGTATCAGGGACACTTTGCATAATATCAAAGTTCATGGCAGTTTTGAAGGCATAATAGGGGCTACCGATCTCCTAGATAGATTATCGAGCATTGAGATATTTCAGAAGCCGCCAGGACAAGTGCTACGTCGTGGAAATATGATATGCATTGAAATCATACTCGACCAGGGCTAGAAAACTCTCGCCAATATCGTTGCGTGAGCTGCAACACTTTTTATATTGGAACGACTTACAGGAACCCAGTAGTTTGACTTGTCCTGGACTACCGTGCAAGAGGAACATGTGGAAGCTTGGGTTGCAGCGTAGTCCATTTGGAAACCAAAGCCACTGCCGCCCATAACACTATAAACATGGCCCGAGACCTTGCCTGAATTGACAACAGGATCGGCGCGCTCGATCACTATTGGCGCAGCACAGGGGATGCGGAAGAAAGACAAGGCAACGCTTGCGAAGGCAAGAACGCACAGAGCGGATAGAGCGGCCGTTTTTTCGGGCATTTTGAAGAATATGCTAGTAAACTTGAATTGTTGTCGTTATGTTTGAGATATTAACGTATGTAAACAGGACGAAGGGGAGCAAATAGTTTACTTGGGTGGCAACTTTACCTATCTAGGCCGGGGCTAAGGGGGCATTTCGAGTGAATATATCTCGGTCCAAGCAGCCGGCATTTTAGTATCAAATGACACGATTCCCAACAAAAGCAAAAGCAAGAGTACACAGTAATACAAATCTGCTCCTTCCCAGGCTTAAGAGGGAGGTATTACGTTTCTCCACGCTCCATCTTCCATGTTAGCTCAGATTGAGGGATACAGCCAACTACATGTACCTATTTTATTTGCTGCCTTGGGGTTTATTCGAGGAACTCAGGGGGGGTACCTCCGAAAGATTCTCGCTGGCAAGCATCCAAAACAGAAATCTCAGCATCCAAACCTACTAATATTAGCAGATGATACGTTGTTATTTCCCGATTGGGCGAGCTAGGGGTTCGAATATGGGAGTGGCCGTGTCCATGTGGGAATCTAATGCCAATGGCATGCTCTTCCCTCATATCAAACAGAAAATTGTTGTACAGGCGTGTTTCTTGCAGCATCGGGCTTTTGCTCTCAGGCTGCTTAGCAGGGCGCGTGGTGCGTACAGTCAGCCACAGTTATTGTCGTACACATCTAGTCATGTCGTAATTCAAGCATTCGAATTCGTCCGAAAGGGACGCATTGCTGGATGTGAGGCAAGGAAAGATTATTATTTGAAGAACCAGAACCAGATCGGTCAGATCTCATATAGACTAGCATTATCCGTTTTCAGGGTGGTATAAAGGGCGATATGTATGTGGAATCTCCCACATTTCGGTGAGGATCGCCGTCCACGTTCAACCTATCAAAATTTAGAATTCAGACCCCATGGCGCATTAAAATAATTAGCTACTCATGGCCGCGGGCCCTCATGGCTCAAGAGCGGATATAACTGTGAATGTTGTGGGGAGGAATATAGACCAGACTGACGGAGGTGGTTTGCACTTTACCACAGAATACACCGTTGCAGCAAATGCAATAATACGAACCAAGTTAAGAAGTATCTGGGAGACTGCGGATATTGAGCCGAAGGGGCAGACGGACCAGAAGCCCCAGGGCCAACACCTATTGTCGTTCATCGGCTCCGTATGTCCACAAACGCTATGCCCGCTAACAAATATTTCCCCCCTCAGGGTACATAAATCTCCAACAAACCAAATCAACCCAGAAGCAGGCCAAACAAAACCAAAGAGATGGACACCGGTGAATGCCAGGCTGGGTGGCAGTATGGCTTAGTGCAGGTGGATAGTGGTTGTGGTGATGGGGTCTCGGTCACCATTATCTGCAATGGCAAGCGCATCATTGTGAGCTTCCAACCCTCTGAGTCCCTAGACGGCACCATAGAGGGACCTCTGATCACGCGCTACGAGGCGGCTTGTCAGGATGAGGATGAGGATGAGGAAGATGCTGCCCAGCAGGAAATTGATGACATGATTTATACCGTGGGAAAGCCTATCTTTGCTCGGCTCGCATCGCCTATTGCCAAGAATCTGCTCTACCCGGAAACCATTTTCATGCGCTCCGCGACGATCAATGGGAAAGCAGGGATTTTGGAGCAAGAACATGGTTCTCACCCTGAGCAGAATCATCCTCCTCCTCCACTTCAAATCAACAACGATTTAGGGTTGCCCAAATTCTCATCGAATGATATTCAAGTCTTGGAGAACTTCATGGGTCAAGGTGAAATTACTCGAGTGTTGGTAGATGGACAGGAGAGGTGTTGCAAGAGTGGAGGGCCTTTCAACTGGGAAGCAGTAGCACGGGAAGCTGATTGTCTCTGGAAAGTCGCACGCTCTGAACACGCCTTATCTATTCGAGTACCGAAATTGACGGGTCTTGTTACATCAGCTGATAATGGGCAAACTATTGGGATCCTGGAAGAGTATATACCGACCGATCTGAAGGATCTGTCTACGTTACGAGACGTAGACACTGCTATAATTGACCTTTCACGGAGGAAGAAGTGGTCATCTCAGATTCGAGAGATGGTTCATTTGATGCATGAGATTGGTGTTGTGTGGGGTAATGGGAAGCCGCGTAATGTTCTTATCCATAAGGATACAGACGATGCTTGGCTCATAGATTTTGGAGGTGGCTGGACAGATGGCTGGGTGGATGAGGATTTAAAGGAAACACGAGAGGGAGATGAACAAAGCTGTTAAGAGAATTGCTGAATTTTTGGGCGTTGAGGTAAATGTCTTCATTTTGTAAGCCAAACCCAAAGGTGCTCATTAACATTACGAGCTTTACCCGGGATAATATACTCTATTGCAGCCTTCATATTGTATATTTAGCAGATTGAAGTGAAGAGGGAAATTAAAGAGATTGAGCAATAGTGTTAGGCTCCTCTTTAAGGATCTATCTAGACTTTGGAGTTGGAAGGAAAAGTGACTGTGGCTGAGAAGTATTATTGAGCTGCAATGGTGCCTCAGGCTCAAATTTTCAGATTCTGGAAACATAACACGTGAGCTAAATTTGCTTACTCACCCTAATTTTTCGGCGTTGGAGCTCCAATCTTCTCTGCGTTCTATCTTCACTCGACCCGTGACCTGTGACTACCGTGAATTCAAATTGCGATGGACCCGGTCAACTGTTGTTATAATAGGATAATAAACTCCCGCTCCTAATGCCATAATGTAATATTCGGCCAAAGTTATGGCAGACTTCGATATCTCTGCCACCTTCATCCCCTCGCTTCACAAGCCTGCTTCACTACTTCCCATTGCCCGGCATAGGCAGAGCCTACTCTATCTCATAGAGACAAACCCGGTCACAATTGTCATTGGGCATACAGGCTCTGGAAAAACAACCCAGATCCCTCAATATCTTGAGCAAGCAGGATGGTGCGGGGATGGCAAAGTCATTGCTGTCACTCAGGTATGTCATCATTTCTGCCCCGTACTGAGATACGTGCTAACCACCTGCAGCCTCGGCGAGTAGCAGCAACTACAGTTGCTATCCGGGTGGCCGAAGAAATGGGTTGCAAACTCGGTGAAGAAGTGGGCTATTCCATTCGTTTCGAGGATGTCACTTCTGGCAAAACCCGCATCAAATTCTTGACGGATGGCTTATTGCTCAGAGAAGCTCTTGTCGATCCCTTATTATCGCGGTATTCCGTGATAATGGTTGATGAAGCTCATGAGAGATCGCTGAGTACTGATGTTCTTCTTGGGGTGCTGAAGAAGATCCTAAAAAGAAGGCCGAATGATCTTCGGATTATTATTAGTAGTGCAACTTTGCAGGCTGAGGACTTCCTCAGGTTTTTTGGGAGAGATATGACTGTCCAGCTAAAGCCGGCTGCTCCAGATGCTGTTACTTTAGACGAATTGATCTCTCAAGGCGGTGCAAACCCTAAAAGTGTTGACAGTACACTTGGTGGCCCTGTTGGGCAGATCATCAGCATCGAGGGAAGAATGTTCCCGGTCGATATCCTCTACTTGGAAGCACCCACTGAAGATTATGTCGAAAAAGCCGTCCAAACCGTTTTTGATATCCATACACAGGAACTAGATGGAGACATTTTAGTCTTTCTGACAGGACGAGAGGAGATCGACACGGCTGTGCAAGCAATATCTGAACGGGCAGCCGCTCTACATCCCCGGGCACAAACACTGATGCCACTCCCACTATACGCTGGCCTCTCAACAGAGCAGCAAATGTACGTCTTTGAAGAAGCACCCGAAAACACGAGGAAGGTCATCCTCTCTACAAACATCGCGGAAGCATCGGTCACGATTGACGGAATAGTATACGTCATAGATAGCGGATTCGCGAAACTACGTGCTTTCAATCCCTTGACGGGAATCGAGACTTTGACATCTACGCCTGTTTCCAAAGCATCAGCTACCCAGAGAGCTGGTCGTGCCGGACGAACTAGACCTGGAAAGTGTTACCGGCTTTACACCGAGGCCAGTTACCAGTTACTCGAAGAAGCCACCGTACCAGAAGTACAAAGATCGAACCTCGCTCCAGCAATCCTACAACTCAAAGCCCTGGGCATCGACAACATTGTCCGATTTGATTTCATCACCTCCCCGCCTTCAGAACTAATCACCCGCGCCCTCGAACTCCTCTATTCCCTCGGCGCTCTGGATGACTACGCTAAACTAACCAGACCCCTTGGAATCCGCATGGCTGAACTTGCCGTCGAGCCTATGATGGCAAAAACCCTACTCTCCGCACCATCCTTCGGATGTCTTAGTGAGATATTAAGCATAGCCGCTATGACAAGTCTCGGTGGAAACATCTGGTTTCACCACGACGGCGAGAAGAAGAAAATGGAAAGTGCTCGGCGGAAATTCGCCGTCGAGGAGGGCGACCACATCACGCTATTGAACGTCTACCAGGCATTCGTGACAAAGGGCAAGAAAGAAGCTCGATTCTGTCACGATAATTATCTCAATTTCAAAGCCCTCACCAGAGCTGTGAGTATACGTGCCCAGTTAAAACGGTATATTGAAAGATTCGGCATCTCCGTCGATGAAGCCCTCTCGTCCAACCCCAACAAACATGTCTTAGCCGTAGGCGGACCAGATAAAAGCGAGCAGATCCGTCGATGCCTTACCACGGGATATTTTGCTCATGCGGCAAAGATGCAACCTGATGGTACCTTTAGGAATGTTGCGGGCGGAACGGTACTTCATGCTCATCCGAGCTCGTTGATGTTTAATAGGAAGGCGGATTGGGTAGTATTTCATGAGGTTATGGAGACCGGGGGGAAGACGTACATTAGAGATGCTAGTAGGATTGAGAAGGGATGGTTGGTGGAGTATGCGCCGGAGTTTTATAAGATACGGTGATAGCTATAGGGGCGAATTTGTAAACCCGACATAAAATCTATAAGCCCTTGATCCGGGGTGTGTTTAGATCGAACAACTTTGACAGACCCCCACTGATTCGTTCAAAGAAAGACCCTTCGTTCTGATGCGTATTTATTGAGTAATTTACAATCTCGCTATGAGATATCAAATCTCGGACAAACCTGTCCTCTCCATCCAAAACTGGCATTCCTCCTTCGCCCACAGATCATCCACAATCTTCACCACCACCCCCTTCTGGTTCCCACTCGCAAGCTCATCATTCCCTTCCCCAAAAAGCGCGACCTTCCCCACTCCCTGTGCATAATCATACTTCGGCCACGTAGGTCTCTCCTTGGCCAAACCTCCCTCAGTATTCGGATCCCCGGTAGTGATAAAACTCGTCCAATATGCATGCATATTCGCCGAGATTTCCATTACACTGGGCGAGACGTTTCGGATTTCCTGGCTATAGGTGACGAAATCGTTATGGTCCCCATGATCCGCACCGCCATCTTTCCTGCCAGTCACGGCATAGTGGTATAGATATACCGGTGCGGGTCCTTTGGATGCAAAGCGCGCCGTTTGTCGGACAGGGGCGATGTATGCGTAGTGTCCATATGCTTGTTCCGTGCGGAAGAATTGCGCGCCGAGTCCAATGTTCTTCCTCGTTTCGGTATAAGGGGAGGAGGGGTGGGTGATAGGGTCGGGATATACTTTACCTAAGGCTTCGAGATCATCAGGGGAGAAGGTCGGTAGCAGAGTTGCGAAGAAGGATGTGAATTGTGCGGAGGTGGAGATAGTTGGTTCGATGAAAATTGCGCCCTCGTTGGTGTTGAATCCTGTTAGGATGGGTACTTGGTGCCATTTTCCCGCTTGCCAGGCTTTGATAGGGGCTATGGGGATTATGCCGCCTTCACCGTCGATGACGGGTTGGAAGGGCCAACGGACGGAGGTGTCGTATTTTCCATAGATAGTTTCTGAAGCTGCCTTGATTTTAGACCAAGGTAAGGCACGGAGCTGGTCTATTAGCTTGTCAGAAGGGACATCCAGGAGACCTGCATGCGAGATGAATTCTTGGAATTGCGTCTCAAAGAGGGAGTTGTCGTAGGGTCGAACGGCTCGCGCGGTGGCGCCGCCGGATTCTATAATTGCTTTGTGGAACAGAGGAGGTTTATCGGGATTATTTAAGAGATGATGTCCAACCTATATAATGTTAGCTTTAACTGCATGAAATGAAACTTGAACCGGCGAGAAGCGGTTGTGAGACAGTGTGGCTTCCATATGTGACTAGTTTTCCATGATCATTGAACAAGGACAACACTTCTATATCCACATCCAACCAGCCATAGGGAATCCACCAACTCTTGAAGAGGGAAGGGAAATGGAGCGGCTTACGGAATGTGCCCCGGCACTACTGCCCATGATCGTAACATCATCCGGATCTCCCCCAAACGCAGCAATATTATCCTTAACCCATTGCAACAGGAGCTGCTGATCCTTCAGTCCAACATTCAAAAGTCCCTCCTTTCCCATCAGCTTCGAAGAGAGGAATCCAAATGCCCCAAGGCGGTAGTTGAAGCTAATTCCGATGAAGGGCTTCTTAGACCACGCTACGAACGACGATATCTGTCTGTTATTTCCCGCACCGAAGTTGAACGAGCCCCCATGTATATGCACTAAAACAGGGAGTTTGGCTCTTCCATACTGTATACCTGGACGGTAGATGTTGAGGTTAAGGCAATCCTCACCCAGGGGCGTCTCATCCGCATCACCGGCAGGACACCGGTACCCATACTGCCCAGCATCAAACTCTCCATTTGAGGCTCCGACAGGGACAGGTGGTCTAAAACGTCTCTCGCCAGCTGTGGATAAGGCGTATGGAATGCCGAGGAACTCATCGAGCACCTGGGGGGACTTCCCATGGTTCCGGTCAGACCTGGCGCCGACGATGGTGCCTTGTCGTATGGTCACTCGCGGTCTGCTAGCACTGTCTGGCATGGTGGGCAGCGGTAATATCTTGTCTCCCCGCGGACGGTAGATTAAGACCCATGAAATCAGGACTCCTAACGTAAATATGCTGCCTACCCACGTGGACTGTCTGCGGAGGTTCTTCGACGTGGTGGTCATGTTTGATGCTAAAGGTTACGGCTGCCAGACTTTTATCCGAGATGGGCCGTTGTGATTCCGGGCTGCATCCCTGACCAGAGAACACGCGATTCACTCTCTCCAGGCCAACGAAGGTTCAACTCCAATCTTCTCGGTGGCCATTATTGGATTATGAAGGATACGAGATGGCAGACTCTAGAAGGATGAAGTTGCGGCCGAGTCACTAAGTTCGGCACTGGGGATCCTCATGCCCTGACTGGTTCGCATAGATTGGGTGCAACCTCACCACGAACCTTTACCTGCTTGTCAGGACGAAGCATCGGGAATCCATTTCATTTACTGCACTCTTAGGATGGTTAGGGCTCTACCACCAGTTTGTAACAGATTCTTAGTGAATACATGGGAAATATAGTTGGGGGCACAGGATGATTTGGGATTGCAGGTCGAATGACTACTTTTAATTTTGTAATTTATGAGGAAAGGTACTTGAGAGACCTTCACACTCTGCAGAAGCACTACTTTCAGACCGCTATCACTACAGTTTCCGTGCGATCGATTCACCGATCTCTGGCGTCAAGGTGTGCTAACGCCGATGACCTAGTAGGTTCAACCCGCTAATAATAAGACCAAAAAATCCGAACTCCCTTACACCACACCGAGGGGTATGATAGCAAATAACTCCCGTCGCCGCAGACGCTTAGCCATGAACGCGAAGCAACAAAAAACCTCCCAAGTACAACTTACACGCAATTATCCCTTCAATCCCGCTTGGCTAGCTGGACTATTATCAGGAACCATACCCTTACCAGCCTCAACTAGCTTCTTTACCTTCTGTCTCTCTGCCCACTCTCTGCTAGCCTGGCGCCCTCGCTCAGCAGCCTCTGCCCTTGCGCGCTTAGCAGCAGCCTCACGTTCCAGCCTCTCCTTTTCTATGTCTTCTGTCAATCTAGCATCTCGATTATAAATCTCCTTGGCACGTTGACGCTGAATTTGGACCTCTTTGGTAGAGACAGTTCGTTGCAAAGTAAGACCGCTCATGGAAGGACCACTTGTTGTGGAGGGCTTGCGAGTTGGCTGTCCCTTCGATCCGGGAGCACGAGGAGCCGATATGTTGGGTTGGTTGAGCAGCTGCGATACACGACGAGCAACGGCCACAGAATTTCTCTTGGTTACCGAAAGTTCACCGGCTTCCATATTATCGAGGCCAATGTAACTCTGTCGAGCACGGCTTGCAACATTACCACGAGGCATATGCTCGGGCACGATGCTTTTCCGGACTGGTTTAGCTTTGAACTCACGACGCTTGCGCTCTTCTTCTTCTTGCGCTTTAAGACGCGCTTCATGAGCTTCTCTTTTCCTTCGCGATATTGCCTCTCCAGGAAGCTCGAAAGTCGGCTTGGTCGGCGGCTTATAGGGCGTGGTGGCTTTGGGAGCGGTGACGGTTTTTGCGATAGCATCTTCATTAGCCTCTCGTTGCGCAAGACGAGCCTCCCGTTGTTCCTTCAACCTACGAGAAATAGCCTCCCCTGGGAGCTCAAATGTCGGGCGGGTAGGCGGTTTGGTTGATTTGGCAGGCTGCTTTGGCGGGAGAAGACTAACTGGACGTTTGGGGGGTGCTTTGGAAGCCGACTCTACCTTCCTTTGCGCGACGACTAGTTTTTTATTCTCGGCGACAACTGGGTGGAATGTCATCGAGGTAGCTTTCTTAAGATTAGGTGGTTGCCTTGGCGCTGTTGATTTCACTCGCATGGAAGCATAACCGGCGTTTTGTGACTTCTGCTTCGATGGTCTTAACTCGTGAGTAGCCTGAGCGAGGGCATTATGCGATGCCATTATTTGATCTCGCTGAGCCTTGCTACCAAGCTGTGTTGAAGTTTCTCCTCGCCGGGCTTTTGCTCTTATCTTCTCGGGCGAGACTATATGTTCGGCCAGTGCAGCTTGGTCAAGAGCATCGATAGCTTCTTCGAGCTTGTCCAGAGCTTCAACTGAGTCTTCAATGCGGGAGACCGGCTTTGCTGGCGATCGACAAGTAATCTGTTCGATAAAAGAATCCTCATCGCTGATATCGGCGGTAGTTGAATCATTTTGTTCTCCACAAGAACGTTCGACTTCTTCGAGTGTCTTAACTGGCGATTTAAGTTGGGTCCTAATAGCGTCATTTGGCTCCGCCACCATATCCTGAATGGTGTCTTCTGACGAGAGGGAGTCTTCCCGAGTCTGGTCACCTAGCCTGAACAGAGACTTGACTTCTGGTGTAGATTTTATTCCTGCATCCTCAGCTAAATATAAATAATAATCAGCCAAGGCCTCTGTAGATGTCGGCGTTATATCATGGAGGGTGGTATTATCATCGATTGGGACATTCCGAGCTCGAGAGGACCCAGCACGACGACCTCCAAAAAGTGAAGTAATGAGAGAATAGTCCGGTTGGCGGCGCTCATTCATCGAAGATGGACCATACCTACGTAGTAAAACTGACGAATAATACTGACCTACTTGTTGCTTTGCCAATTGCTGTCGGGTTGCTCGTCTCGTTGTTGCTAGAGGGTCTGGTGCCTGATGCACTAATAACCCTACTGTTAGATCCACGGTGGTTGAGTTATTGAGGAGAGAAGCCACGCTACCTTCAATGGCCGGAGCTGGTGGGCAGACGGCCTCAGAGTCGATATTTTCTGGTTGGTTTTCCCCATTTTCCACAGTATGTCCTTCGTCAACTGCCTCCCGTTGTTCTTCTTGGTGACCCGTCCTCTTATTCCTAGGCTTTCTAATCCTCTTTCCAGAGCTAATGGCATCTCGGTAGGCGGCTTTTAACTGCTTTAATTGGGCAGGAATAGAAGAGCCCTCCACGGTCATAGTATCGGCCCCCCCTTCGTGGTTGGTGAGTTCGGTCAAAGGCTGACCTTTCGCGGAAATGTCGAGTAATGGTTCCTGAGTTGCAATGGCAGTATTGTCTTCGGCGATATTTATTTTTCGCGATCGAGTCACGCGAGCCATATTATTGCGGGGAATAGACTCGAAGTTCAATTGATTGGGAAATTGAGATATGCTGCCGTGGTCATGTCTCGGAGGTCTGAACGCGAACAAAATCGGTGCAGAATCAAGCCACAGCAAAAGCAGTTGAAGGAGTTTCAAATTTCTTTATGGATACTTCGATGTTGAAGTAATTGGGATGTGATAGAGCGAATTGTATTGTCAGTGCACTCACTTATCGATTGTGGAGAGTCAGGATGTCCATGTCCATGCGAAACGATCAATATGTGACTTCCTAAGATCTCTGGAGATTGGAGTTGGATGCGAAAACAGGCTAAATCACCATGGCAACGCGCCACAGGAAAGAACCGACGCGACACTTTTCGCGGACTTCCGAGACCGCGTCGCGATATGCGAGGTTCTACCCTCTACCAAGTACTCTGTACCATACCTCACTTCGCCATCTACCAGAACAAGTACAGGCACAAAGTGTAATAGAGGGTCCTGGGGGAATATATACTCCTTTATATATTTTTCAAGGCATTAGAGTACGCCCCTATTTCCGTCTTCCAGCAATGGTCCAAAATGGCATCCATCCATACTCCTATGAAGCTTTCATTCACTAACGCCTTGCCTATGCCCATGCCCATGTCCATACTCAAAAGCAATTCATGATTCATTTTTACATCTTCCAGACATAATGGGTAGCATATATCATTCCTCAGTACCTTTCCCGCCGGAACTTGATTGTTGTAGCATCGGCGCATGCTCTGTTGGTATCCTCACAAGAGTCTGGGGTAATTCCACATCAGAGTCGCTTTGCTTCTGTGGGCCGTCGCCCTCATCGCCCTCTGTGTTCTTTGGTTTCGGGATTTTCACTGGGTCGATGTTAGATCCTGAATATGAAGAGCTCGGGAGATGGGCAGCCTTACTTGACGCCATGCTAATTGCCCGGAGAACATTCTGCCAGTTTCCTAACACGGTGGCCACAGCTAGAAGAAGCACAATTAGATAGCTGAATTCCTGTAATTCTGTACTACTCATACCTTCTGTGCCATCTGAAAGCGTCGACAGTTTCTCTTCAAGCATCTGCATCTGCCCTGCCAACCCCGCGCTAAGGTCTCTCAGCTGTTTTAGATTCTCTAGTTCTGCCTTCTTTTCATTTATTCGTGCTACTAATATGGGGGATTGACCAGTTGATGCTGAGTTTGGGTTCCCTGACGTCGACGCTTGCCGTAGATGTGAAGTGAGGGGTCGATAAGACATGCTGATTGCGTTGTGGTGAGCTTCAGGAAAGTCCAAGGAGTTGCGAGGTTCGGGACTCGAGTATCGATACTCCTTAAAGGCAGCTCAATGCCCTTTTATTAACTATATGGTAGCGCAAGCAGTTTATGATTTGATCAGATTTGATAGTTGAATGCGACCTCGCCACTTCGCCAGTCGCATCGGTGATCGGGTCTCACAGGGGTCTAATTCGGCCTAACCGCTTTGATCTGAAAGTAAACATTACCATTTCCCCAGCGCAAAGTCTTTGATTGTCCATTCCCAAAGCTTCAATCACGACCACGACGTTTACTTTGGCATGCTTCCCGGCTTGATTTTGGGCTCGGGCTAGAAAACACCTCAAATTCGAGCATCATACGTACAATAACTGGCATACCTCCCCGCATGATACCTTCCGATGGCCCGCCTGAACGAGGTTCCAGCCTCGACTGAATGCATTGAGTCTCGTAAGTTCTGTCCCTTTCACCTTGCGCACCGTATGTTGACATGAAGTGTAGTCAAGCGAAAGTTTATGAGGCAAAATCGCGATATTGCTAGAGTCAATTCGGCACAGTCACTTCGAATCCGAAACCTCGAGAATGAGACTTCCAGGTTGCTGGCCGAAAATCTCGGCCTACAAGCGCAAATATTGCGACTTCGGGGCGAATTAGAAAACGGACAGGCGCAAAGGCTGGCAGATCATACGCAGGATGTGAAGTTTCAGCTCGAAAGTAAATTATTAGAGATTGGCGCAATTATAAATACCCTGCGAGACGACCCACCCCGAAAGAAGAGGTCACCACAGGCAGAAAAGAATACAAGAACAAGCCCATCTCGAAGCCCCGATCAGATCAATTGGAAGAATATGTGCACTCTTAGTGAAGCCATTGGAGGCCAAGATGGCAAGTTGCCTACAATTGTGGAGGGTAAATCTTATCCACGAAAGACCTTAGAGTAAGTTTCGAGAATATTTCTTTCCATCACCAGAACATTTATGCTAATTTAGCAGCCATCGAGAACTTGTGGAAATCATATCGGAGATGGATGCAGGAGTGGATACGACGGGCTCCCCAGAGATTGGATCACCACCAGTATCGCAATTCGTCAATGAAGACCCAGTCAAGATCGACCTTCCACAGCGGCCACACAGAAATGTCTCCGATGACACGATTAATATTGACCCTACCTTATCTATCAACCTGGAGCAGCGGAGGAAGCGGAAGGACAGCTCAAGCTCAGGCGATCCTAATCTCGTCACCAATGCTGAACCTGCTCAGAAAGGTCAAGAAATCAAGGGATCCCTCAAGACAGGAGCGAAACGGAAATTCAGTGTCAGGGAGGATGAAGACCACCAAAGTCGAGCTGGATCTCGGATTGACAGCTCACCTGATAATTTCGAGTTCACCCGCGTGGTCAGCGATGACAGACCAAAAAATAAAACTACACCACTCCCAGAGAAATCGGGGACGAAACTTACGAGGGAGCTTGCTGTTGCCAAAGGAGTTGCTCGTGAGAAGCGCTCCAGCACTGCTGTTTCGACAAGCAGGAAAGCTCTGGCGCCGAAGAGTATCAATAACTCTCCTCACAAAGCTACGAAAGTCCAGCTCCAAGACGAAATGAAGACTAGGAAACCTGATCCCCCCAAATTCAACCCATTGAGGGAACGTTTAAAGGATAGTGAACCAGAACATATTCAAGTTGAGCATAAAAATGAGCCTTTGTTGGATACCATTGGGCTCAGGCCCGAGCCTGAAACCCCGGCAGCTGTCGATATCCTCTCGCCACTATCACAGCCTTCAACGGCCCGAGCCGAAACTCGGGACACCCCTCCTCCCCCTGATCTAGGCTCGGGAATCGACGGTCATCGACCTAGTCGGAGGGCTCGCGGTGCTGTCAGTTACGCAGAACCGAACCTCCGTGACAAGATGCGGAGACCAACAAAGGATTTGATCGATGCAGTGACTGGAGAAAGCAAGTCTCGCCAAAGCATTTCCTCTAAACTAGCAGGAGAAGGTACATCAATCTCATCGACGATTAAGACGGAGGTAGAGGAAGAAGACAGCTGGAAAAGAATGCCGCTTGCATCGTCAGCTACCGTGGAAAATAGCCCTCTCAGGAGCAAGGCCCCGGAGCCCGAGTCTAACGATTTACCCAGTAGCATTACTACTCACCGAAAGAGGCGAGAGTCAATTCTTCACCAAGTGCAACTAGACCTTAATAAATCAGGGTCAGAGACTGCCATATCAGCGCTCATAGCGGAACACAGGAAAGCCAAGGCTGCGGCCAGAGAGAAGGCGCTTGAGAAAGAAGGCACCCTGGCAAAGGCTATGGAAAAAATTGATATATACGACTTTAATGGTTCCTCGCCTTCGGAAGCTCCGGTCAAAAAGGTTGTGAAGGAAGAAAGGACAGTGTCAAGGTCGTCGAGGAGACAGTCCTCCATTCCACAAGATATTGAAGCTGCCGGGGATGGAGAAGCTTCCGATATTGAAGCCCCAAAGAGCAGGGGAGTGACCGCAAACCGTCGAAGACAATCTACGCTAGGCTTGAGAAATCCATCAACAAACGCACAGCCCGCGCATGAGAGGCACGCAGCGGCCAAGAAAGTTCAGAAATCCATAAGTATGGCTGATTTAGCTACTGGAGACACAAGGGGCGACAGGATATCGGCGAGGAGGAGAAGTATGATGTTATGAAAAATTTGATGACAGTTGATATGGGCGTTCAATACCCGAACTTAGGGGGTTTCTTGTATACTTTCCAGCGTTTTGTGAGCGTGTTGGGGCCCCTTTTCCCTTTGTTATGATTCTGATAGGTGATTGCGGTCAGATTAACGTTAATGATTGATTGATTAATATGATACGATACCAATAAAGTTGTTCCTAATCCTTTTGTCTGGGAAGTCTAGATAACTCTGCCAAACCTTATTTTCTAGCTGTAGGGGACTACTTGATAATATCACAACCATAGGAGTAGGATGGCACGCATGGATAGAAGAGGCGCTTGGTTGCTGGTTCTAATTTAATACACTAGTACTATGGAATATAATGTTCATCAATGGCAGCTTAGAATCCACCTATGCTTTGCTCAGAATTAGCACATCCCGTGGGGAAGTGTGTTTGCTGGACTTCCATGCCGTATGGATCACGTGGGACTTAGACAATAAACGACCATCCACAGAGACGAGTAATATAAGATGTGATGCGTGTTTGCTAATTAGCATAGTGGTATTGTATAGAGCCAAGGCTCTAAGAAGCCCCTTGTCGATAGTTCGATAATGCTTGGAGGCAATAGCCTACTTCACGCATTAATTAATCCTCGCATTAGATGCGGCGGTTATCGTGTCGATACTCTTCATCCCTACGCAGCGTATCAGGTGCGGAAGGCATAGATAGCTGCACGGTGCCCTTCATGTCATGAACCCCCTTTTAGACTCTATTAAAGGAGACTCCCCATATTATTTTTCTGTCATGAGCCCCCCACAACCTTGGTGTATGTAATCTTTTCCACATTGACGCTCTCAACCCCATTCGCATCTTTCCTGAGTTGATAGACATAAAGTGTCAGTCCAATTCCTTGCACCTATTACACCACAATTGTCAGCAAACCCCAGCCTTCAACCTCCATTTCCAAACTCCTCAGGCGACACAGGACAATCAGCACTCACATCCATCAAGCAGAAGCTCGGCACTACATCCTCTCCTTCCGCAGTCCACCCCGTAGAAAACGCCCCTGTCGCACTCCCTGGATTCACAAAAAACTTGTTTTCATACTCAAACGCATCAAAGCGATGCGTTCCGCCCCAGCATAGCACATCCACATCCATCTTATTCGCCTCAGCTAGCATGAGATCCATTTCCATTGGGGCGACCATTGAAAAGCCCTCGAGGAACCCAATCTTGAGAGATCCATGTGTGACTGTCTGCGCAAGCGGTAATGAGGTCGCGTCTGCATCGAAACGGCCTTTGACTATTTTGAGGTCCGGTGAGATGCTGCGGAGGTATTCATAGGTGGGCTTGTCGGTGAGGTTTCCGAGGCAAAGGGTCTGGCCAATTTTACCCGGAGTGAGGAGCTTTTTGAACTGTACAGTGAAGAAGAAAATTAGTGACATATCGCAGAGAGAAGCATGGGGTAGTCTGATTACTTTGGGTGGGATGTCTATTGCTCGGTCTGGGATATGGAGGTCCCCAATCACAAGGACTAGGCGGGAAGTCATATTTGCGGCGGGAGAATTACGAGGTATCGGGAGGTGCTATGGCGCAATCATAGATTGTATTGGCCGCCCTCTTCCTCTAGATTGCAGATGAAGGGTTTCTCTTATTTCAGTGCTGGCTGTGCTGGCTTCAGCGCAGTGTGTTTGCTTGGGAGGGTCCGATGTAGTTGATAAGCTACGTACTACCGTTGAGTTTGTCATGTTTGCTCTGCACCCAACTCATCACGTGCATGCTGTTGATACTTTCAAGAGTCTCAGTCCAATATATTCTCTGTGTGCACGCCCATTCTATTATATTTCAGCTTATAGATACTGCCTTTGGCTGCTTCTTTGAACACTTCGATTATAATGGAAGTTGGCTACTTTTCCAGTACCTACTGCGTGCTATGCATGGGGTTTTGTCAATCCCACATACTCGGGACTAACGGCAATGATCCACCAACGTTTTACCGACTTAATATGGCTAAATAACGCAAATCTTTCACAACAGGAAGCAAACATCTTTCTCTCCATCTTTGATGGTCTAGTGGTTATGATTTCCGCTTGTCATAATATGACAAGTCGCGGGAGACCGGGGTTCGATTCCCCGTCAGAGAGAATTGTATTTTTTTTCGTCTTCTACTTTACAAGTAGAATATTCAATAAAGGCCCAAATTGTTTCGAGAATCTGTTGTATCTTTTTTTTGTCTTCTTTTGCTGTCCCAGAACAACGTGGCAAATCCATAGATAGGCGAGAGAGAATTTTCTCATGTTTAGCCAAGCACAGCTGTGGGGCCCCACTTTTGCCTATCGCGAAACGAGTAGCAAGATCATTTGCACTTTTGTAGCTTTATTATCTACGTGAAATAGGCATCGATTTTCCGTCAATTTAAAGAACCCTTGGAGTGTATAAGTAGCCTACCAGGTAATTTTTATTTGCTTTGATTATGTACCTGGATGGCCATGATGACCAGGGAAGAAAAGGGGCGTAAGCGAGAAAGGGGTGATTGTCTCCGTGCTGAAATACCATTTAACGACGACTAAAGCTATGGATTCTTTAAATCAATGTTAAATATTCAATAGAATTGAATCAAAATCGTTGAGAATCTTATTGATATTTGGGGATGCGAATCAAATTATGGTTTGGGGGACTTCGGCGTTAAGAGTAGTTCCCAACCCCTTCTTTGAAACCCACGATTCACAGCTGTACTCGAATCTTACATGACTTGCCATTCAGGTTTGATTAATTACTTTCCTCACTCCTTTTATTATTACAAAGTCATCAGGTCCAAACTCTCATAGGCTTCCGTATACCTTTTGTAAGCTCACTCGCAGCCCCTGTTTGACAATGGCTCTGTTGGACCTTC
Source organism: Venustampulla echinocandica (assembly GCF_003357145.1). Taxonomy (NCBI): domain Eukaryota; kingdom Fungi; phylum Ascomycota; class Leotiomycetes; order Helotiales; family Pleuroascaceae; genus Venustampulla; species Venustampulla echinocandica. The sequence goes on along the minus strand of NW_022474206.1, from coordinate 2,919,071 downwards.
AAATCTACGATGGCACGGATACTAGCCGTTCCCTCCGCTACTAACTATAGAATAAATATCGAGGCATAAATGCGGTAATCCAAACCCCCCCCGTTTCGCACTAAAGCCGAGGGCGGACAAGCGATGCCATAATTTGGAACGTTTCTATGGAGTTATATTGATCTAGCTCAGGGCAGATTCTTAAGGTTATGAGATGGAGCTAATCACACTCGCGATGGTATAAAGAAGAGGGAGAGGTAAATGCTGCATTGCTGATAAAGGCATTAAGAGCGGTGTTGGTGGAGAAATGAATGACGGGGAAGAATGAGGCAGTGAGGTTGATAATAGTGAAGGGGGTGTTGAAGGCATAAATGAAGAAAGGCTTCAGCAGGAGTGCCCAATGCCGCTGTTGGCAGGCTTCTTGGGCTATTCTTTTGCCGCTACAGCAAGCAGCAGTAGCATCTCGCCGATGGCCAGCCTAGCTAGCCCCTGCTACCATAACATCCTTAGAATTTTCGCTAGCAGTCGAAGGCCACTTACCTTTCAAAGGATACACCCTGAATAATCTCCCCGCACTCACCTCCACACTCATCTATACCGAGCGACTCCACCTTTTGGTATACTCCATTCCATCCTGCGCTTATACCCGGCCTAATATTCCCCATCGTTCGGCTAAGCAACAATATTGCTATTTCAACCTCGCATGGCGCCTATCACCAGTGGGCGAGTCAAGATGTCGTCCCCGAAACACTTTATCCCACGCAATCTCGTGAATTCGGCCCTAAAGGCATTTCCTAAGAATCCCTGACACTTCAGCGAGGCTATAGTCAGCGGAGGCCCACCGTCGCCCCTCCTCTGCAGGGCAACGATGGCGAGACGGTGTTTCATAATGACGATATTCAATCTCGTCATGGAGGACCACCGCATCCATCAAAGAGCTAGGTGATCATTTGATGCTTGATGTCGATCTAGTGATCCAGTTAGTCAAAGTCAAGGACAGCATGGCCAATGCTCAATACCGGTTGTCCTTTGTTCATCATCCAGTCGATAAGCACGCGATCAGATAGCTAGGCATCCCCACCAAGGTCTGAACTACCCGTTCGTTGCCACAGAAATGGAACGTAGATTTGCTTCTAGAGGTGTTATCAAAATGGCTCGCCCACAAATCGCGGCCTAGCCGGCTACAGCGGTTGCTTGAGAAGACATCGAGGTAAACTAGAAAGAACAAAGTACATTACCTGGTTGTATTGGCACTTCACTACCTCAACCCCCTTCTACGCCCCTAATAGCAGCGTCCCATTCCACCCTCTATACACACACCATACGGAGTACTAGACCAGAGAAAGTTACACCAGGATCATACATGATCTGTGTTGATCAATGTCTCCCCGATAATCTTGCAATTTAGGCCCACAGCCTTGCAAACTCCTACTCATTTCAAGCAAGTTTTCCACTTACGTACATGGCTGCCGAAAAGGCTAAGATGTCAACCATTCGATTATCTCCCCATAACCCGGGGACGATGTATCCACGATACGGCACCCGACGATTGCTAATAGCATGGGAGATTCGGTTGAGCTTGTGTGACCAACAAAGAGTTTGTCGATCCATATGCAGCAGTCCGGCGTCACGACAGGATGTCTCAAGGCAACCGTTGGTTGATTCGAGGCAGCACTACTCACCTGAATAGCTGACGACGCGGCCTTCTAGCTACAGAGGCAGCTAACCGTATTGTCTTGCATCGGGAGTTACCATGGAGCACGAAGAAGGAAGCAATCTACAGACAAGAGTTCTGCTGTAGTTCATTCGTCCGTATGAAGGACGAGTTCGCAACTTGGAACGAAGCCAGGTTGGAAATCCCTCTGGCCAATGAGTCTGATTGGAGGTAGTTCCTTGAAAGCCTAGTGAGACATTCGAGATCTTCAGTTCGAGGTCATGGGATTGTGGCGGAAGTATCTCCGCACGACGTACTTTGCACGAACCGAACCGTTCGAAATGCGCCCATGGTCGGCCGTTTCCCACGGCACGATTGCAAACGGCATGGACAAGGTCTTGTGTCGCCAGGCGGGGACCAAAACAAGCAAGACAACCAAGTGAAAGCGGGGATGCCCTGCGATGGAGCAGCTCAGCTTCGGGTCGCCTTGCTGTAGAATCGTAGATAACCAAAAAGCAAAATCCTTTCCCAACTTCCCCGGTTGAAACTATTCAGCCCGCTCTGTGCGACTTGAACCCTTAGAAATAAACAAATGTCTTGCGGCATAGGGACAAGCGGGAAAAGATCAACAACACTATTAGTAGAAAAACAATCCCTTACCGGGTAGGGTCATTCTGGAAGGGAGACAGGTCGCTAAAGAGCTCACAATCCAAGACATTCCACGGACCGCTTGAGACGTCTAAAAAAGCAAATTCAGCAACAACCGCATAGCCTGCCGTGCCTGCCTACCTGCGATCGACGGAGAGCACAGAATCCATCGTGGTACAAGCGCCAAAGAATGTTACACAGAATCTGCCACTATTCTTTTTTACTTTTGCACCTGAACCCCGATGATTGGGCAGCTGAGGTGTTTCTGGTGGAAGCCCTCAGATCAAAGGAATTGACATCTGGCACCGCCTAGACACCAGATGCCAGTAGAGGCGCGCGCCACTAGGCGTGTTCCAGACTTGAGGCTTTCTAGGCTGCACTTCCCATCAGCCAGCCACCCATCCAACATCACGGCTCACGGATCACGGCTCTCACAGCTTACGGCTCACCCGCTCCTTGGTTCCTGCAACGGAACGAACGAATTCTCAACTATCGGTTCTACGCATCCCGAATTGGGTCCCGAGCGAGGCGCCCCGTCCGTCGCTGTCTAATTCCAGCAACTGGAATTCTGGGAGCGGTGGAAACGAGCCGTCGGGCACACATTCCAGCAGGGCGCCAAAACGCCAGACGCCAACGACTGAACTGACTGCGACTGGTAAGGAATTGGTAGGGAGAGACCTTTTTTCGGGAAATCACCTGTGGAAATTATTCCTCGAGGGTGGAAACGTTTCATTCCACTCGTCCGTCGTCCTTCCTGACTGCTTACAGCCCAACACGTGGAAAATTTTCGAAAGACATACCCAATATACAATCCTACCTATGAGAAAATTTTCATTCTCCCTTTTCTTTCAGCCCCCTTATCTCACTCGCAGCACCACGAACCAAACACCGAACACCCAGGCTGCAAGCCCCCTTGAGTGACCGGGTCTCCTCCGATGGATGACACACCTCAAGGCCGCAACAGCGTAAATGGCACTTTGTGGCAAGTTTGTGCTTCGTAACGAGGTCGCTCACCCAAACAACACCGAAACCACCCGATGACAAGAAGTATGAAAATTCGGCCCCATCGCTTAGAACACGCTGTTACAGTGGAGACGGTCTCCGATCAGACAGACAGACGTGTAACGTCGATATCCAATGCCAGCCCGGTCCATGAACTGGTCCCAGACAGCGCCCAGCCTTTTGCATCGGTCGTCCTGCATTCCTTCCGTACTGCTGCGTACAGTACCTGAACTGAACCAGAACCAGAACCAGAACCTGCTGCCGCGGGAGTTGCTGCTTGCATCCGCGACTTAGCTCGGCCGCGGCCGTGGAGGAAGCCCTGAGGCAGTGAGGCCGATGGATCAATTACCGGACCATACTCCGTACTCGTTCGTACGCTTAGCAGGACTTCTATTTCTAGGCATATATGAACTTCTGGCATTTTCTTTTCCCTGCATTGCCGAGCGGTGGATGCGATGGATCGAAATTTCCCCGGCAAATGTTTATTTCTTTCTTTTCTTTTCCCCTGTGTTGTTATGGTGGCGTGCGCCCCACGGTCGATCTCTTACAATGTTCAGCCCTGGGAGAGGATCCAGGGCCAGTGGTAGCCCAGGACTCCAGTGTCAGTGCCTAAGGTACCTGGGTACGTACATGTACAGTACCAGGCTCGCGAGCGGGAAGAATGGCGGATAAACGCCCGGGGCATGATAAACCTGGTCCTTTTTTTGAAGACGCGGCCTGTCCGGAGGATTACTCCTTTGAAACCTGCCCTTTAGTTGATTCCTTTGCCTCTCCCCGAAGAGTGAATGAAGGTTTGCCGAGATTGATGATATTAGGAAGTTCTCGATTGAGCGAGTGGGTATTGTACGGGTGCTACGTTATGGTCCTGGTAGAAACCCCGTCGCCCGGCAGTGCAAGCAATGCAGTGTACCTAGTATGTAACTTACAGTATGATTTGATCCATCCCTCTCAGTACCTTTCTCGTGCTTCTGCCAGAATACGTGCTTTTCCCCCTACAGGGCATGCTCAATACTCCGTAATGACAGGCTCTATTACCGCATCTGATGCACTTCCTCCCAGACGTAAAGTAATAATTTATATTATCGCCCTATGGTAATAATTAAAACTTACCAGTAAGGTTTTCCTGTTCGCATGGCTAGGAATTTTTTATGTGGCGTGACGTGGTGTGGTGGTGTTGACTTCCGTCCTATCGCGGATGTTCCTGAAGCTCGTTCGAGCCTGGTTACGGATGAATTGGATACTGCACTGTGGGCATTTTGGCGGCGGCTGCTTCCTGCACCGTCGATCATTCTTGATTGCTTGCGCAACTGGCAATGCTACATTTACGAGGTACACGTTCCTTGCTTTCTTTGTAGTATGAGGCGAGTGAGAAGGTTCTTTTGAGTGCTATGGCATGTTCCTGATTTTTTCTTCTACCGAGATTGATTAATACATACCGAACCTAGGTAAATACATATTTGAGATGCAAAAATGTAATTCCGCCCATTGAAGGCTCCAAGAATAATACCGAGAATGAACGTAGTACGCGGTCTAGATTTCATACCTAAAACTCACCTTGTGAAGATAGCATCGACAAGGACTCCCCTCCTAAAAGACCGCCAACAAACGATTGTTTTGGCAGCAGCCAGCGGCGGTGGATTCCGAAGAGCTGTTCCCCGTCGATAAGGTAACAATTGACTTTTTTTCTCGCCATCGCCATCGAAAGATAAGCGGAGCCCACAACAAGCCCTCAAGTGGAGAGCCCATTCCATTAGTGCAGTTCCGCTATCTGGCGGCTCCGGCCTGGGCCTCTACTCCATGACGTTGACCACAATAATAATAGGCCGTGAATAGCTACCTTACGCCAGTACTACCAATGCCCAAGGAGGCCCCATTATCAAAGTTCACCAATGAGCATATCCTACCGTAACACCAACCGCGACGACTGGCGAAATGGCCCGGGGCCGGGGCCATCAAAGAGATCTCGCGGCCCCCACCGTAAACCCACAAGTACCCGCAATGAGCATTATCATTGCCACCGCAGAAGACGTGATACTCGTTACATCTTGGGTACGTGGCTAGCTGTTTCGCCGTCTTCGCATCATACCATTATGTAGCTAGATATGCCGCGAGCTCCACCCTCTTCCGAGCTGTGGATCATATAGCACAACAGCGCATCCATGACTGAGATTGATCGCCCGACCCTATAGGCGCATCGGCTTTCCCCACGTCGTTGTCGGAGCCTTGTTTCGAGGATGGAGAAGAGAGGGAAAAAATTTCGCCATTGTTCTCCGCTGTCGCGAGGATTTTCATAGGATGCTGTACCTAGGTGCCTGCGTAGTCATTAATACAGTAGACAAGCAGGCAGATAGACGATATTCCATCGTCGCAATGATGCAACTCGTCTCACTCAGTAAGGCAGGCCGGAACGAGACAAACGAAATGAGGCGGGAAAAAATGAATAATAGAGTTTTGCCACTGCCTGCTCAAGCGAGGACATCTGGACGTTTCTAGTAGAAAACTTTGTTTACACGTACCGGATTGTGCGAAGGGATCAAATCTCCGTCTGCGTAGGGACTGCCCCGGTTGGATGACGGATACGTACCGTACGTGCCTTGTGCCTTGGAGGCGAGGAGCGAAACGTCAATCCTTTCTTTCATGCAAGGGCCAAGGGGACCTGGGACATCCGAACAAGTCATCAAATTCATAATGTTTCATGTCACATAATAGAGCATGGTATTAAAGGGAGATGATTTGAGCTGGTAGAGCTCCCAGGACCCGTCATTGGGAAATGACAGGACTGCTGGGGCGAGATTGATTGATTTGCTATACTAGCCTTCCCTCCTTTCTGGCCAGTCTCAGGCTTCCGCCACACCCAAGGCTGCCTTGGGTGTTTGCGATGAACAGGGTACATGATTTGAGGTCGACGCATTCATTTGTATGCGGAATATCCTCTGAAACAAACTATCGTTGACAACACTGAAGCTCCTCAGAGCCAGGAACATGATTGATGAAAGCGCCCCTGTGCTATGATATCCCATATTCCATTTCCATGCTGAACAACGCTCCAATGATATTAAAAAGAAAAATGTGTGTGTGTGTATTGCTTCGTTGTATGGTGAACGTAGCCATTGTTGTTGCTGTCCTGAGGCAACATGAATTCCCTCCATGCTCCAATGTCCGCTGCCCCAGATGACTCGAGGAAACTTTTTATAGCCCAAAAAAATTGTGTGAGATGTGATGATGATGATGCTCCGTAGAATGCTTTTTGTACAACCCGATATTCGTAGATATGCATGTGTGATAGAACGCCGGTCCTTACAAGGACGTGTGAGAGGAGGTATGGGTATTGGTAATGTATCGTTAACGTATTGAAAACATCTTGAGAAAACGCCAGGAAGATGCTATGACTGGTATAAAAATCGGAAATCGTCGACCGCTGATGTGCTCTAGTGGGTTGATTGACGTCTCGAGTATCGAGATTGGTCGAAGGAGCTGGCGTAGGCCCTTAGAGCCTTCCTTGATTCATCGGAGAGCTGAGCTGGGTCTGAAGCTGTGGTCGTGGTCGAGCTCGAGCTCCGCATGGAGAAGAGGCTTGATTGGGAGCTCGATGGCGTGAGGACTGGCTTTGAGCTCAGTGGCATTGGTGATGATTGTGGTCTCGATGATTGGTAGAAGTTGGAGGTTCGTGAAGCGGGAGTGGTGCCGTAAGGTTGTGCGTTGTGGAAGTTGTAGGCAGGCTCCAGGTGGAAGCCCTGGGCCGATGTTCTTGGACCTGGCCATGAAAGCGGCCCACGAGCAGAGGTTGGTGAGGATGCAGCAGAGCCGGCGTTCGAGGAAGCCGTCTCGTACTCGGCCAGACGGCAAGCTTCTGAGCAGTAGACTGCTCCATCGGTTTGCTTGTCACAAGCAAGGCAGTAGTCTGGGGACCAATCCATATCGAGAGACATTGTGAGAGATGATTGTTTTGAGTTGTTGTTCTAGTAGACGGGTGGGTTGGACTTGGTACACTGGTGGGCGAAGTTTTCGAGGGGGATGAGGTGGGCTTTAAAGCAGGATGGAATTCAGCCTTGTTGGGAAAATTCCGAGACCGATCACACCGCGATGTGGTATTCGGTGAGAGGCTGTCTCGACGGTGTTTGGTGACTCAGAAGCGGAGCCTGGTGAAAAGTGGAAAATGAGGTCAGAACTGGTACGGGGGATTGGGCGAGTCTGGTGGCCGGAGGCAAATGGCGTGTGCGGTGCGGGAGCAAGCAAGGTGGAGCCGGTGGTGATGATGTGACGGCGGAGGAGAGTTGTCCGAGTGTGGGTTGATTGATGATTGGTGACTGGTGACTGGTGACTGGTGATTGATGATTGATGATTGATGAGAGTGTTCCCAAGGACGAAGAAATATCGAGGGGATATGAAGGTGTTGAAGTAGGCTGAGGTTCCTGAGGAGGAGGAGGATGAGGAGGCATTCAAGAATGAGGAGCAGGCCGAATCATATACAGGAGCGTGCAGGCCATACAAAAACCGATGTGCAGAGGGCAGTGGGCAGCGGGCAGCAGTTGGCGGAGTTAGCCTGGCTGAGTGGTGAGGGTAGGCTGCGTGGCCCCGGTCCTTGCACGTCCTGCAGCTGGAGCAGCCTGCTTTGGGTTTAGGACTGGGGGTAGGGGGGTTCTGTACGGCGCTAGTCTACTTGGAGGGAAAGGGTTATGTGGTGGGTGGTGGGTGGCTTTGTGGTGTGGATGGGGGGTGTATTGGTGCATTATTGGTGCATGCTGCTGTATGTTTTGGGTGTGGGCAGGGTGGTCGGGGGTGTGTGGCAGGTAATACCGTAATAATAGGGCGGGTATGGCCACTGTGGTGAGTTTACAATACACACTCCGTACTCCAGCGCTGGTGAGTGGTGACGAGGGCAGCAGAGTGGAGCAGAGTGGAGCCCTCCCCCCAGCTGGCACAGCTGCAGATAGCGCCAGGTCTGCTTCGGGCCAAGCGCGGGCTTTGCTGGCTTGCTGGCTTAACCCGCTGTGCAGACGTGCAGCAGACCCCGAGTTGTGGCGTGTTGGCGTGTTGGCGTGTCTCGCTGGCACCGGTGCTGTGTGGCGTGGTGTGCGGTGCTGGATCTATTCTGGATCTGGATCTGGATCTGGATAATTCAATGCCAATGGAAAACTCTGTGATGGTGTATTTTTCACCATGCTCCACCCTTATTGCTACGTCCCAGCTTTCCACTTCTTGCGGCCGCGAGAAGTCTCTGCTCCGGCCATTCCTAGGCAGCGGACGAGGGAAAATGTGATGGATGCGAGGTTGTGTTGTCGTTCCTCCACCCCGACTGCTGCTACTGTACAGTACGTACGCCGTGGAGGTACGGAGTACGAGTGCGTAGTACGAGTACAGTAGCAGCAGCAAGCAGCACCCACTTGGCGGCCTCTTATAGCGGCAACGTGGGATGGTGTTTCGGAGCAGCAGCAGCAGCGCAGGAAAGAAGGGAAAAGCAGCGCTCAGGGAGCAACTTGAAGCCTGAGTCCCTGATGGAGGCAGACATGCACACAATGCGCAGGCCAGCCAATGGCCAGGCGTTCGTCATCCTGCCAATTCTGCACAGTCGCCGAGGGATCAGGGATATTCTAGCGTCTGATTCCCATGATCCTGGCGGCGTCCTGGATATCCTGGATTCGCTTGCAAAACGTCGATTCGCGATGTCTGTGACTCGAAGCGGACGAACTCCTTCGCCCGGTGGAGGAGGATGGGCAAGGCCGTGGTTGAGGATCTGTACGGAGTACGCACAGCAGGATGTCGTCGGACACACAGGACGGAGCGCAGATGCCACTGGCCAGCACTGTCTTGGACGGCACTACGCTGCCCAAGTCGACCTATCCCGCGCGGGCTGCTCACTGCTCGCTCATCATACTCGAGGGGCCTGGAGCCTGCTACGACGTCGACGTGCACTCACAATACAGTACCTACTGTATCGTACAGCGTATTGCCATGCTGATACTGCTGATGCTCCTGCTGCCGCCGCTGCCGCCGCCGCTGCTTTTCGCGCTCGCTTGAGTTCCGGGGCCCCAGACGTGCCCAGCTGCCCAGCGCCAGCGATCGCCCGTTGATAATTAATAATAAATAAAGTGGCCAGCGGCGCCGGCTAGGCTGCTTGGAGGCTGCTGCTGCTGCTGCTGCTGCTGCTGCTACTCCGTCCGCAGGTTAAAGTAGCGAGCAGACGCCAGTCCCCCCCTCCAGTGCCTCCACATGTCTCGCCTGTGACTGGGTCACGGGAAACCAGTCTAGCCCTGATTCCCTCATGCCAGCAGCAGCGGTGCGGCTGCGTTATTGGCTGGCTAGGTTGCGGTCCTGCCCTACGCCCAACCTGGATGGCCCTGCAGCAAAATGCAGTTTAGAGTTGCCTCATACAGTCACAGTCCTTACACGTACGCCAATACGATGCTACGGCTCCACCGCTGTGCAGCCCCATAGCACTGCAATTATACCGTAAACCCAACCCCACCATCCTGAATGGCTTTCAGGAATGTAAAACTTACAGTACCAACTGATGGAGCACCTCACGAATTACCAGCAAATCCTTCGATGTTGGCCTGCACATCATCCACCGAGCCGCCCGCTCCCCTTCGAATATGCGCTGGGAAGCATTCATCGGGTTGCCAGAGCATCGGGTCTAATTGCCCTCCCGAGCTTGCCGCTCGCGCTGGAGTTTATTGCTGGAGGGACACGCCGCATACTCCCCGTATCAAGAAAAGGGATTGTCGCTCGTTGCAGGCCGGCACTCAATAATGGCACTCTACGGAGGATGAAAATTGTCCTTCGGCTCTCCTATCCTTAGAAAAAGTCCACGGAGTACGTCCTCGAGTAAGTAGTACAGCGCTACTATACCGCACGGTTCATGGCTATTGAGCGCGGATCGACATCGACGGCGGCTGTCTCCACCACTCAGATCTGGCAAGAGTGCGGGGAATGTAGAGGGTCCAATGAAACACGGAGCAGTCCGCGGAGCGACCTCAGCAGAGAAAAAAAGAGATTTGGAATATTTTGGTGTAGTTGACGCCACAGCCCCTGGTCGGAAATATGGAATCCCAGTAGCGAGACACAAGCGGCACCACGGTTTGAAAAAGCTGCGGCAATAATGCGACTCTTGGGAACCAAACATTGGCGTGTTGATTCTCCAGCGGCGCCAAATGCCAAATGCCAAATGCAAGACGATGAGAAAATACACCGGAGATTATTATGGTCCATGCGAATACGCATCTGAAATGCTTCAGCCGCCCAATCACGCCGTGTAGCAGTTCTTCTGGGGTTGAAGCAGCGAGCCGCCTCGAAACCCAGCTGCTGGCGATCCTCGAGGAGAACATCATCGTGATTCGTCCCCGGACTCGACTCGCCCTGTTGCAGCTATTATTGGACCAGATATAGACCGCACACCCAGGCGGGCTTAGTATTGTGTAACAGCATGATCGAAAGGTTTTGAGACAGTGTTCATCATCATTACCACTCCTCGCTGAGACCTGGACGGCAACAGGCTGAAGAAAACAATAATGAGGCGGCCACGATAGCAGAGGCATAGCGGCGCACAGCCCATTCATTATTACATACTACGGAGTATACGAAGTACCTTGCCTGGTAAAAGACGTGGTGCGGCACACAGACCTTGACAAAAGTTTATATTGAAGTGCAAGTACGCACGGAATGTAGATGCAAATGCAGCTGCAGATACATATTGTTGCAAGCACCCACACAGACACAGAGTGCACACGGACAGCCATGTCCCCTCGACCCCTTATCTTGCGCCAATAACGGTGGTAATTACGCTCATCATGCAGCAATTCATATCAAGCGACATTATGCCTAAGGGTGCCACCTGGCTTGTCTTGTGCTGCGCTGTGCGACTTGGTTCTCAACGCTTGCAGGCAACGCTTCGGCAGCAGCCGAAGCTCGACCAAGGGAAAGACCCTCGCCGAGGCTAAACCTAACATCGAAACCTGCCAAGACCGTATATATTGCGTTGCTGCTCTCCCGTTACCATCGTCACTTGTCAGATTCGCCACTCTATTTGAGGCGGCTATACTCGTAATAGGAGGGCGTGGGGGTTGGCTGGCAGCATCCTCCAACATGATGCAATCTACTGGATAGATAACCTGCTTTCGAGCTCATATCAGGATGGCATCGTCAGTTAAGTTAGCTGTTATCTCGTCATATACCGGATGAATACTGCGCACGGCAGTGGGCGCGCAATGCAATATCATCGTTAGCGCTCGAGCATTTTACTACAGAGTAACAAACTCGAGCATCTGGGAACCGCGGCTAGGGAATGTCCCAGAACGATAAACTGTGCATGGCCATTTCATCTATTTGGCGTGGGCAAACTACGTACAGTGGGAATAACTGCGTATCGCGGCATCACGTCTCAGCCCCTCCTGTTGCGAAACCCCCGTCGAGGAGGCGGAGCACTGAGGCCACCGAAGCGAAAGCCTTGATACGCAAGCTCGAGCCGTTCGACGGTTCAGGTGCTGGATCATACCACGGGAGGAATGTGAATCTTACCTATAGCGACCTATACCATCGGGGCATTATTTTCAACGTTTCGTCCGCCATCCAAACCCGTCGGCGGCAATGGCGGCCTCCCGTGTCGGGCTGATTGATCAACTCGTGGTTCGAGCACATTCCCAGGTCTCAATTCATCCCGTGGCAGTACGATATGTACGATATGTATTGTACGCTATATGCGCGCACCAGCCGTACTCTTCGAGATACCGTACATGCAGCAGCCAATATAACCTCGATAACCAAGCAAAACTCGAGAGCTTCAAGAAAGTTCGGAAATATTCCGTATTCTATGTAAATGCATCATCGCAAAAGGGGGGCTGGATGAATGCAACCATCTCTCCACCTCTACATCCACCTCTCCAGCTCTCGTACTACAAAACTAAATGGGATCATCCCTCGAGCACGAAAGATGGGGGTTCATTTGGGAGATCGAGCTCTAAATCATAGATCTCGGCCGAGAACTATCAATTTGGAAGAATGTCCGCGAACCAGGCGGATAGGCCCCTCGTAGGGGTTCGCTCCAAGAACATGTACGCACAGCTTGTTTCGGCAACTCGAAGTACTAACTTAGCAGTCGCAGTACGAACTACGCAGTACGAATTACCAGTTACCCCTATCCCACATGATTGTCGGATATACTTCAGTGCATTTATTAAACGGATAGCGGCATCATCAGTCAAGCAGCACCACATAATCAGGTTTTTCTTTCGGGTTTTGATTGACAGATGGTCTTCTCAGACGTTTTTTTTTGCCTCAAACACGGCTGCTCACAAATGAGCTTTTTTAGGGGACCACATGGTCCAATGTTTCCATATTCGTCTCAACTAGTCCTCGACGCCACCCCACAGCGCCCGCACATCTCCGTATCTTTTTTCTTTCTTCTTTTCTCCAGAAAACACGAGAAAGGGGGCTTTTCCAGTTCGCCAATAATATTAATCTGGGGTATGCCACTTGCAACACTGTTCATCCTTGTTATTGGCTCCATGTACGGAGGGAGGTAGGTACATACGCCATACTCCTCACACACAGACCCCTAGGGCATGTTTCGCCGTGTGCTATTGGATATCGCCGCTTTGTTGCGATGAACCCCGCTTGGCATCCGTCACTGTCCTGCGTGATCCCTGAGCGGTGCAGGGATTAACTGCCCTCGATGGCCGATGAGTCGCTGACCCCGCCTTTTAGTTGGGAAAGAAAGGCACGGGCGCGGGAACAGGGGCAGGGGTGTGGGCATGGGATCCCTACGTACTCAGTACCTCCGTACAGGGTCCAGGGTGCGCATTCGATGGTGTGTGGACGCCCCCCCACGTGCAGGCCCTATTTGGGCACGGCTGCCGCTACTTCGCCTGTACATTCGTCGCCCCTCCCTTCAGCAGGAGAAACCCTTCATTCAATCCAAACATTTCTTGGCTGCGCGTCTGACGCCGTGGCGCTCTGTGGAGATTCCCCAAGGACCACGGACCACTTCGTACATGACTACAACCTTCGTACATCTCCTGACCCCGACTTATTCTTGGGGATCGCGCCAGCGCCTTGCTGTTCTTGGATCATGGGCACCCCGTGATGGCTTGCGATGGCTTCATCTTATGTAAGGTCCGCCGGAGATGTTGCAGCATGCATTCCAGGAACCTGACAAGGGAGGGCGAATTGCGAATGTGCGAATAACGTGCGGAAATTTTAATTTCATCTCGTCCGTCCGTCATGACATCGTTTCCAAGCCAAGGGATTGATTGCCCATCAACAATCAATCAATCTCCTGAGATCGGGGGGCCGCAAGGAGGCCGGAATTCAGGTCATGAGACTTGAGAGGAAGTTGAGACTCGGGTCACGGATGAAACCTCGCAACCACGCGGCCGGGCTATCCATTGTTTGTCACGATTGCTACTCCTATGTCGCCTAGGTAGTACGGAGTCCTTCTTCCTTTCCCCAGATTTCCTCGGACTTCCCCAGATCTTCACGCATTAGTTCTCTCATTAGATCGGTTTCGTATCCTTAGCTATGCTACTTGCCCGGCCTCTGTGGAAGTGATCACCAACCTCACGGAGTTACTCCGTGCCGAGAGAGGTTTCACCTGGGGATTTCTAATGCCAAGATCCTCCCCACATTGTAGAAGCCCCAAGTCGAATATTCTGCTTTCTGGAGCTTTTATATTGCCCCCGTCTTCCCTTGGTATGCAACTTGCGTGATTTGGGTTAGTAGTGACGAGTTGAGTGCATGTCATAGCTGCATATACAAGTGGGCGACATACTTGGCTACGAAAAATTGAAGGCGGGGAGAAGGTTGGAAATGCAGATTAAGTGAGGGGTTGCATTTTAGTTGGACGGCGTATTACGGATGGAACGTCTGCTCGGTCTCCTTTCCCACATATATGCACCTTTCGAAAATCCTACACCCTTTTCATATCTGTTATAACCAATTTTCATGAGAACTAGTACTTGTCAAGTACCTTAAGTATACCAGACATTTTGGTGTATTTTCGATGACAGTCCAATACCCAGGTCAAATTAACTCCATCAAGAATCATTGACCGATAGTTTCTACCGAATAATCGAGGATATTTTCTTATACTATATTGCTTGCTCTCCACAACCTTGTCTAGTCATGATCTCCTCTTATAAGCGACGTTGTATGATTTAGGAAGTGCCTAAACAACTGAAGCCAGATATCCAGCTCAACAAATCACCCTCCCTAGTAGTGTCAGGGCCGCAACGAAGGTAATTAATATTCGGGCAAGTGTCTACTGCACCCTACCAGAAGGAAACAGCTTCTCCAACTACGCCGATAGCAATGTTTTCATTCCCCAACTTTCCGTCAGCAGCTCCCAAATTATTGCTCCGCTTGTTATTTGTAGAGCAAAGCTGGATGAAGTGTTTGTACATACGTTCAAGGAAATGGATGCGTGGAACTATACCCGTCACTTAATTGATGTTAAAGTAAACAGTCGAACATGTTTTCCTCATAGCCCACTTCACAAATCTCATGGCCAGCGAGATTGCTAAGTACATACGTGAGCTTATTCAAGTTGCAAATAGGCGATTCAAATCTAGCCCGGCAATCTTTGATATTATGTTGTCAGCATAGATACACATCCTACTCCTATATCACGCGAGGATATAACACCCCAAACATCCAGTACTTGAAATAAGCAGTTTGCATAAATGTGGACAATCAGCAAGTACGGTCCAGGTACCAGTATTTCCCGCTAAGGGTTGTTAATATATGTCGGATATACGACATGGCCAGTTACATTTCTCGCGGCTTTCACCAACGAATCATGCCGAGGGCAAGTTCGCGCACCGAATATTCTAGAGTTTCGTTTTGTGGGTTAGTTGTACTGTAGCGGCGAGGGATATTTGATTAAAACCCAGGCAGACGGTGTATCACCGAACAGGAGGGGATGGCCATTTTGTTTCGCTCCTGGGTACTCTGCTGCCTACCGACTCCACGACAAAAAAGGGTGAGTTTATATTGCATTTCCTGATAAAGCTACAAGCTTCCACCGGAATTATTATTCCCTTGCAAACTCCTTTTGCGGTCAACTACCAGGGAGGATATCTGGGGATACCAAATTTTACCAACAGAGAGGTACCAAACTAACCTCGCCGCTCTGCTGCGTCTGCAGTCATCATCTAACATCATATACTGTAAGACTGTGCCTGGGGGGGGGGATTAAATCCCCCTCAGACCCCAATAATACTCCGCCACTGCACGTAGTTGCTCCTCCGAGCGGGGTGGCCAGGACTATCTACTTCGTACTCCGTATTAATGTACTTATAACTCGTCTATTGAATTGCAACTATTCCCCCTCGCTAACTTTAACCTTCCCGGGTCATTGGCCTACGAAGCAACAGCCCTGCTGGTGTTACTTAATGATCGAAACTTATAGACTTATAGGACGGAACCAAGCGTGAGCCTGACTGCGGCAGTTTACTTTCTTCCCCTTGGTCTACTACTAAAACCGGTTCTGAATCCAAAGGTTCAAATACCAAGCATACTATTCTTAATTCCAGGATAAAGGGGGGTCACGGGGTCCTCCAGGTGCTGATGGCGATGCAGCGCATCCACTGTCCATTTGCTGGGAAAACCAAATCCCAGCCCAGGAGTGCAGCACGGCATTCGGTAGGATCCGACTCTGTGTGCGATGGGTGATGGCGCGCATTAGCACCCAACGAAGTTTATTGGGGGATATCTGATCTCGCTGTCCAGAGTAGTAGTATGAGGTGCGATTCGCATTCATTCGACGAGTCAGTGCTGTGGTGGCTTTCTCTTTGCAACGTGCAGCCAGCACAGTGCAGCACCTGGGATTCCATCGACCCCGCTATGCGGGCGACGCCTTTTCAATCACAATCTGATGTGCATGGTATTGGCATTGGTATTGGTTCTTGCTGGCTATTGCAATAGCACAGGGTAGCAGCACAGAAGAGCTTTGTGGGGTCTACTGTGGAGTGCCAACTGCGCCGTCAACTTTCCTACCGCCACGTGTCGCTTTTCTGGCTTCGTCTTCAACCGCCAATTTTGCAGTCTCGCAGTCGAACAGTCTAGCAGCCGGCTGGAAGACATTTCTTTGTCCTGGATTCAAATCCCCCCACTCGGAATGGCATCCAAAGGCCCATATTAAGACCCCCCTCGAATCACTGTTGCCATGAAGCAATAGGGGGGGATGCGGGAAGTGCGATCGAAACAAATGATCACACGGCCTCCTGGAAATGTAAGCTAGAACCGCGAGGTCTCCAATTCCATCATATCTCACATTTCCTGCTGAGCCTGACAGACAATATGATAATTCATCTTCCGCGAGTTCCCATCCCTCACTACCCAGCGTGGGGGAGACTGCTACTCCTGCCGTCAGGGGCCACTGCAATCCTGGCCTCGACCGGTGTTGGTGAGGTTACAGTAACCGTTGTGGTGTTGCACTCCTTCTGCCCCCTTGCAGTGTGGTATTGCTGGGTTTGGATAACGGCGTCGGTCTCATTTGCATGCCGGTGCCAGTCGTGTGGTTTCTCTCCGACCTGGGCGTCCGCGGTTACAAACGGGTGGTGATGCTGACCATTATGCATTCTTCGTTCAGCGGCCGTTGAAGGGACCGATAGGGGCCGAGACATTGGGATAGGGGATGATGAGGCATTCCCGAGTCTGTCTGTAGATGGCCGTTTGTTCCCCCACGAGAAATGTCACCCGCCTCATCTAGAAGGAGACACAGTAGTCAGGCACCTGAGTAGATGTGCCGGAGCATTAGTGATGCCGGTGACCAGGAGTGTGGACTAAATCGCATTTCATAATATATCTCCGTTGTCTCGGCAGTAGGGTCAGTCACGAGTTTGATATATCCCGTTGAACGTTCAAGACAAGGGATAGGCGCCTGAACTCTCTCTCTCTCTCTTCATGTAGACTACGTTCAAAAACTCTCTCTGTTCATTCATTCGCCCATGTTAAACTCATAACCGTGGCATACTTTAGGCGTGGCAACTGTTGGAAAGCTAGCGTTGACGGGCGCCAACAGCCCCCTTCTCCTCGCCGACTATCCCGTTACCGAATACCTACTCGACGGGACTGCCGGCGACCTGAATCCTCTCACCAAAATCTAACGCTAAGCCGAGTGACTTAGTGACTGGAATAGAGGCCTTGTTTATTAGTTGGTTTGTTGGCAATATACGCGTGGGTGGCTGAGGGGTATTCTCCCGTCCAAAGTCGCATTTGGGTACGATTTGTTGGCCGTGGTGCCGTTCCCATTACTATTTTCGCTTCGAGTGTCCCGGGAGTATGGTTGTCGGTCAGCGGTACTATCTTTGAAACTAGCACAGTACCATTCGATATTTTCCCAAACATATTATTCCCTGTGGGCTCAATACAACGTGCATTCGTCTAATTTCGTTATCAGATCTATGCGAAACGCCGTTCCTGCTTCGCCGGAAAAAGCGAGCTATCTCCTTTCTCCTATAAGTTGTCTAGACTCTGGATGAATACCGGCATAATGACATAAAGGCTAGCTGAACAAGGGTCACGTTGGGATCCTTTAAAATCCTTCGATAGAAACAAGAGGTGGGCGGCAGATGCGTCTTCTATGGTTAGGGACTCGGATTTTGCTGTCAACTATGTTTGTACTGTACAAGGATAAAATACCCACCCCGAGTATCTAACAACTCTTTTTATATCCAGGAAGCTCGTGTTCGTGGTAAGATTCGTACCCAACGCTCGTTCCTCCAACGCAGTCAGACCACCTTTTACGCACTTCGACTTCCATATGGTCCTCTCCATGGTGTTTGGAGCGACCATGTCCCAGTGACATGTTCTTGCTTCCCTTTTGTTAGCGAAATGAGGCACTAATCCACTTTCTCATGATTACCCTATTGGCAAGAACCGAAGCATCCCGATCAGATTTTCTGTAGCATGGCGCTCTTAACATATGTAACGTACATGATACCTCACGGAGCTTCGACCTTTGAAACAAGAAACGCTAAAGAAAATCTGCTTGCAAAATCCAAGAGTCGTCGAATACTTCGATCACGCTGCGAGAGGTCCTCTGCCTTCGGCTTCGAGAATACCCAACCAAGCAACCCACCAATCAACCAATACACTTGTAATTTGTCCTTATTTTCTTTGTGTACTGTCAGGTTATCCATTGTAGCTAGCCGTTCACTGCCAAATTAACTATGATAATTTATACAGATAATACCGAGTTTTGTACATGTACAGTATACATACCTTTCCAAGAGCAGTACTCCCTCTAGTAATCTATATGTTTGCAAGTTTTACATTTCATGTATGAACATTCCGCCATAGAATCTTGCACTTCCGGCATCCTAAGCATACGTCCTTCATATTGCCAAACATCTTACCGCCTTCGTTCGCTACCACTTTTCACCGCCCATCGTCTCGACTCCCACAACTCCTATATAAAGCCAAATAAGGCAAAACCAGTTAATCGGCACAAGGGCTGGCCACTTGGTGAAGTGGTACGGATCAAATTGTGAGTGCGATGTTGGAGAGAGTTTCCTGTCTTTTCTTAGAGATATCTCGAAAAAGGCTCAGCCTAAAATAATTCAAACTCAGTGCGTCTGGTTTTAACCAGGGGCGGGCGCTTCGGCGCTCCCTGGATTTTTGCTCTTTTTAATTATCGATATAAAATTTCCTTGGTTTTTTTTAACGAAGTCGTTGGGAGAGAGGGGATATACCAAAAATATCAAACTTCGGATGCGAAAGCGAGAAAAGGAAGCAGGAGCGGAAATACAAAAGGCCTCACCTTCGGTTAGACAGCCCTATCCACAGTTTCTACACTTAACGTTTGCTTGGAGTGCCGCGTCGGCTAGTAATAGCTAATAGAAGGGAGCATGTAGTATCTTCTACGATCAGAGCAATACAATATATGTGAACTAGCTACCAAGTCTCCAAGTAAGAGTTTGGGGCTTTGCTCGTGGCACCCCCCGGGCTCACTTTACTAAAACTAAAAACTTACTACAAACTACTACTACAACAAAACAATTATTATAGTATAAATTTATATACAATTAATATTAGAACAATGAATTATAATTATAAGTATATTTTAATTAATAGTCGCTATTCCTTTTATATTAATTATATCCTTAAATTTATAAGTTAGCTTCTCTGTTAAATATCTCTACTCTATAGGATTAGCTTTATCCTATAGCTCTTGTAATACTACTTTCAACTTATTAATAGAAGTTAGAGGATTTAGTAGTTTTGTAATCTCGTCTTTCATCTATCGCCAGACTTTCTCAATTGGGTTTAGATCTAGGGAAGAAGGAGGCTAATCAAACCCTCTAATCCCTTTATTGATCTTTGGTAACCTAGCTTTCCCCATATAGACTTTAGCTCCATCTTCTATAAATATTAACTTCTCTTTCTCCTGTTCGTTAAGAGAGTCAAAGTGAGAGAAAACAACAGTGTCTAGTGCTTGGGTTAAGTATACCTAGCTGCAAATACCCCTCCTCCTGTCCTCCTTCTCCAAAAACACAAGAGGAGACTTCCAATCCTAGCTATGAGCTCCCTATATCATGACGCTTATTCTCCCAGTCCTGTAAACCGACTTTATATAAATCTGACAGTGCTTTTCTCCTGGCCTCCGAGTAACCTAGATCCTTCCTCTCTTTCCTGTCTCAAATATTGCCTTGTCACTCCAGAGAACGCGTCTCCAATCCAGAGTCCCCTACTACTGGTATTTTAACGCGAAAGTAAAGCGTCTTTTAGCTTGTTTTTTCGAGATAAAAGGTCGAGGATAGGCTTTACAACGACGATATCCAAGCTTCCGAAGTGTACGTCGAATACAAGAAGAAGAAACGTTTAGAAATAGCTCTACTTTAATTCGAGACCAAGAAACGCGTCGTGTATCCCAAGAAGTAGATATATATCGAAGAATTCGTCGAATATCTCGTTTTGTTAAACTTTGAAGTTTAGTCGCTTTGCCTTTTCGAAGAGACCGAGAAGATCTACTTTTAATAGTATTTCGTACTGTTGACTTTGGAATACTAGTAAGTTTATTAATCGATTTGTAGCTATGACCGGTATTGTGTAAGACGCGTACTTTTGCGCGCGTCGGAGTATCCCAATTAGCTTTTACTACTCTAGGCGTAACAGGAGAAGAAAGAATTAAGGATTCCATCAATATTAAGCTAATTAATAACGCGTTGTAGGGTAGTTATAGGTAAATGGAATGTAGGTTGTTTTTAGCTGGGGGAGAATTTAACCGGGGGGGGCTACGAGCAAAGCCCCAAGTCTTACATGTGCAGTCTTCCGTCTCGTGCCAGGTAGGGCTATCGGCGAACGACGCCGAATCTAGTAATATTTCCTTTTTTTCATAAAGCTTGTTGAAAAGACCTAAGTGTTATATAATACTTGAACCGTATAGATTAGAAACCCAGCATATTTGACTTGGAAATTGAGCATCTAGTTTCCCTATTAATAAAAATCAAGCCACCTCTTGAATATTCACATCATCCATCTCCCCACCTAGTTCGTATTGTATTCATCCGTCACTTATGTATCGTAACTGCAAAATCCCTCGTCAATGGCTTCCCAACCGGTACCACAACATCACCGTTCGTGCCATGCTGCGCCCAATTTGTAACTGCCTCTCCATCAACAGAACAGCCCGCTAGGCTTCCGCTCAACCCCAAAATCACAATCCTAGCAATCTTCACCCCAGGATTGTACCCATAGCTCCCCCTCATCCGGAAAGTCTTCCCGTCAAAGGTGAACTTTACAGACGTCGTGGATTTCTGCACAAGACTGATTCCGTCATCAATATACAGATCTCCCTCCGCAGTTCCATCACTGCCAATGGGTACGATAATCTCGAAGTCCTTTTTACGGAGGTCGGCTGTTGTCAAAGCTCCTGCAACTCGTTGAGGCACGATAACGCCACCGCGGTAGTGTAAAGGAATGGATTCGTAATCTACATTCTCGATTTTGATATTTGAACCCTTACCTTGGACCGCGGCGTGGGTGTGGAAATCGTAGAAGATATCGTTTGGCAGGTAAACATCAACGCTTGTGGAATCCTTTTCGGTCACAGGGCTAACAAGCAGGGAAGGACCATAAAAGTACTGCAACTCCAAAGCGAAAGTGTTCGAGTCCTGGGGGTAGATATAGAACATCGGGTTTGCGAGAGGCGTTCCGTCGACTGTTTGCCGATATAGTGCTGTGTAGATGTAATCCAAAAGCCTATAACGAATATCGATGATCTTCTTCGCCGCTGATGTAACGCTTGCCCATCGATAATATTCCTGACTAATACTGCTATCGGAATTATGATTGCGGTAGAAGGGGCTAAAGGCTCCAAGGGTGGCCCATCTCGCACACAGCTGCTCGGTCGTATTGCCCCCAAACCCACAAACATCGGAGCCCGACATGGGCACTTGATATATGGATGTGAAACCTAATAGCGTTCGGATTGAGAGACGATAATGCAGCCACAGGCTTTCATTGTCTCCAAGCCAGTGTCCAACTTTGGCGCCAGCCCCTGCAAAGGTGCTCCGGGTGATTACGAAGGGCCGTTCTGTCGGGCGGCGATATTCCATTGCTCCTCTTGAAGTAGTCGACATCACTGGAGTTATTAGTTCCTATCCCACATCCCCATGAGGGGAACTTACTAGTGCCATAAAGGTTATGAGTATCGTACATGGCGAGGCCATTTTGGTGTATGACATCTGTATTGACAGTGTGATTCGAAATGCCTCCCCCAGCGGCATTATCTGCATAGGTATAAGCAGCAGCATTGTGGATAGCATATTTTGGAAAAAGTAGGTCGCGGCCCGGCAGGCCATTTTCTTGCCCAGGAACTAGTCTAGTCTCGAGTTCGAGGGATCGTTGAAGCGGAGGTACTACAATTGACCTCGGCTTTTTGGTTGCTGAGCATGGGGTTCCTTCTGGTTGGAAATCGCAAGGGAAGCCCGGAAGAGGTCTTGGTGGAGAGCGAACTGGCGGGGGCTTTGGGGGAAACCCAACGGCAGAACCAAAAGGCTGCGAATAATATTAGAACGAATTTCGAGTTTAGAAATGTAAAATGGAGTCAGTGAACTCACATCGTCGCATGGGAAATCACAAGCAAAGCTAGACGGCTCATTCATATCAATCCACAGCCCATCAATATCCACACCACTCTGTGGCGAGAAAAATGTGTAGAACTCATCGTTCCAGTATTGTTGAACTTTGGTATTAAACCAATCAGGGAACACAGTTACGCCAGGCCAGACCACACCCAGCCAGTAAGACCCGTTGTCCCTCTTCAAAAAAGTGTCATATTTGGCGCCATTCTGGTATGCCGGATAATCTTGATATGCAACAGCTGGGTCCACCATCAAGACTTGTTTCTGATTTTTAGAATGCAGATAGTGATTGAGTTCTTGCATCTGTTTGAGGGGGAATCGCTCAGGATCCAGCGAGAAGACCTATGAATTTTAGAACAATCCATTTGAAATATGGCGCGCATTTACCTTTCTCTCGTCCATATAATCAATATCAATCCACATAGTCTCTAATGGAATTCCCGCTTTTGAGTAGTTGTAGACAGCTTCAGCAACATCATAGGCATCTCGATATCCATATCTGCAATTCTGGAAACCAAATGTCCAGTATGAATGCATGGCAGGCAATCCCGCAACCTCGGCATACTGTTTTGACACGTCCACGGGCGTTGGCCCAGCCATAAAGTAAAAGTCCAGAACCCCACCAAGGGTGTTGTACTCCAGATACTGATCCTTGCCATTCGTGTTATTGATCTTAATATCCATGCCATTTGAATTGAGGAAGAAGACTCCATGGGTGCCTGAAAGTCTATGATCGAAATATATCGGGTGGTTGCCGTATAAATTTTCCCCAAGTGGGATAGCGAATGAATCTCGGCTCCATAGCGTTCGGATGTAATCAGTAGTTTTCAGACGGAGCGAGTCTGAATGTTCACCTAGGCCATAAAGATTTGGGTTTTCTGGAAGAGATGTCCTGAGTCTTACGTATTGGGATTCAAAAACAAGACTTGCAGCAGACGTGTCGAAGAGGACCTCTCCAGTTTCGGTACGAATAATTGAGAATGAGAATGGAGAAGTTTCGTGGTGGAATTGGATATTGGCGTGCTCAGATACTGTTCCCGGTAGCACTGGTGGACGTGGGAAAACGCTGGTAGGGACTTGATAAACACTTCGGGCAGCATCTTGGATCTTGACATGGATTCGATCATCTGTACTTTACGTTAGCTGTGCAGCTTATACACGATTTAATTGGACCAAAGGTATGGCGATGAGTATAAACTGACCGGTCTCATACACCACCTCTAAGGTCAAGTTCTTCAAATCATCACCGTATACATTACAAGCCGCACCAGCAAGATTTAAATCAGCAGTGAGACTATGCGCATTCGTCCTAACATTAGAAGCTGTGTAGCCTGGACAAGTAGCTAAAGAGTCGCCTGAACTTGCAACTGAAGTAGCAGTGACAGCCGCAATAGCCACCGCCAACCAGGAGAATATGTAAGACATGACGGACGCAATGGAAAGGTCGAAGAGGAGTGGCCTCTCCAGAATTTCCTGAAGGGCATACATGTTTTTGTAGTAGGGTTTTTTTAGGCGTCGAGGTTGGTCCTTGCCAGTTATCCCCGCAATGAGCACCTACCTGCCACATGCAATGCTCGACGCTTTGGTGTATAGCAAATCTCTAATGAACTGCGGGGTCTCAGGCATCCTAACCGGAGGTTTCGCCGAGATCAATGTCGGCGGCTTTCTTTCTGAAGCTTTCGATAAGTACTTCGTATAAGTGATATACACAAGGGTTATGACATGCCACACGGAGTAAAAGGCGCCAAAAGCGATGTTGTTATGCGTTGTTCCTGGTGGCTGGGAGGCGTTCTTAGTCTTGTACCTATTGCTAGCCGTGGCGAGGGGTGTTGACCTTCAACACTTCCCTGCCCTGTATCATCATAACCCGACTGTCAAAAACGACCCGACCCCCGACTGTTCTAGCCAAGATATACAACACTGTGTCACGCAGTACGAAAGCGTCATTGACGCAGGAAGAGATGAGATTCTCCGGGGTTATTGGTCCGAATATTGCATTTAGTTGGTGAGAGTTATACCAAGCTTGAGCTTGGCTCTGCAAACTGCTTGATTGAGCTTCAAAACAACCCATGCACATGCAGAATTCCTCCCACATGTATTCTAGTTTGTTTGTTTGTTTGTTTTATTCATACTTGCAAGCCTATAAGGCCCATAACGGTGGTCTATATACAGAAAGATGGGGTTCCCAAGCACTAGAAAATACCAATTCTTTTCGCGTCTAAAAATCGTCGGCGTATACCTTCAGCACCTAAATATACGCCTTCTAGCGCCCTGTCATATATATATATATATATAGCTAGAGAATCGAAACCTGTTGAATTGCAGTCCTTGGACTAATCTCCTGCCTATTTTCTGACCGTGGCTCTGATATAACCGTCGCGAACGGTTCACCTTTAGGGGTGGGGCTAAGCCTAGGAAACTGCATCCCGCGGCGCACAGGCAGGGGGTGGTGGCTCAGCAAGCTCGGCTTCATGTCGGGGTGCAGAGCGGCCCTATTTTAGCTTCCTATATCTTGGGGAACTCTATCCTCCGTTATATAGAATTATTTATACCTATATGCTTAAATCTATAGGTTTGTGTTATTAGCGTACTCGTACGTCCCGCCGTTAAGTCTCCTTTTTAGGGGAGATACCTCCTAGTCCTTTGTATATCCTCTCCCATATGTTTTATTACTATATTTAGTCCTCGGGGTTTATCCGGACTATCTTGAAGTAGTAGAGGAGGCCCGTTTGTTGTAGGAAGTTGGCTGCCTCCTTGGTATATTATAGTTTTGTTGGGATCTTCTTTAGATCTATTGTACTGTCGTTGATCTTGTCCCTGAAGCTTTCTCAGATTTCGGTCCACCCGGGGCAAGAAAAGAGAACGTGGGAGACTGTTTCGTCTGCTTCGTCGCAGTTTTGGCATGTCGGTGATTCGAAGCTTGGGACGTTCCATTTGTGTAGGTACTTCCTCAGGCCTATCTTCTAGGATGTATTCTAGTTATTGAACACAACCCTTTTCCTGGGCAATCTAGTCTAGTACGTTGGCTGTTCTTGCTCCGGCTACAATAACCATCGCCTCACCTTCGCCTCGGTCCACTCACCTGAGCAGCTCGAGCAAGCCATAAGTACTTATCTTCAATTATATCGGGTTTGTAGCTTTCTCTCCTTTGATTAATATTATTTATCTTCTTATATTATATATGATATATTTTTTGTGGAGTGTTGACGACATTCTAGTAGAGCCCAAGACGGTCCTCTAGGGAAAACCGGAGCATTAACAGTGGCGTTATCGTTGCGCTGGCGTATTTGGGAGACAAATCATTGAAAGGGGAGCCACAGTGTTTCCATTGCGCTGGGGTTGGACAACGCGGGTGGTTATAGCACCGTGATCGTTGGTGAAAGCTCCTGATTTGCGAAGCCATTTGGCCTTCTCGGTTTATCCCTCAGTGCAATTTCCTTCTCATAGTAAATGGCCAAACTCCCCTGCACTTTCCGCTGGTTTCTTGACATAAAAGGCCGCCAGATCTTCTGGGTTCAGGTTGTTGAGCCATCTCTCTCTATATTCCCTCACATCCGGGGCCTCCGTCTCTTCAGTTTTATGGCTATCATCTATACCGGTATATGTTAGCTATGATACCGCAAAGTTGAAGCCGGCAATGTGATTTAAAACACTCAGGTTAGAGAGACAGGTATAACTTGGCACGCATTCAGGTGGTGGGATCATTATTAAATAAGGTGTTGAGAGACGGAAGTTGCAATGAAACCTACTTACGGTTGTGATACCAGCTTTCGTAGCAAGAATGAGAGAACCGAACTTACCATATTTGTCCCTCAGCTTCCTTCATCAAAGTATCGTGAATCTCCGAGTTCATTGGAGCAAAGATACCGGTCTTGGAGACAACCTCGCCAAGAACTGACTTGGCAGTAACTGCGGCATGGATTCCAACGAACTGAGGAATAGCAGAATGTCGACTATGATAATAGTGGCATTTCAGTCCCGGCTATTCGGGCCGTCCCCGGCGATGCTGGGTCGTGGCGGCTTGAACAATTAGTCAATTAGAAGCCCCGATGAGGAAGCTGTTGGCACGAGACTTTATATATACACATATTACATGTCCCATGACGATGTCCCTAGCTGCCCACCAGTAAATGGGTGTAAAATAATACATATATGTGTCCATTGGGCCTCTCCTAGGCTATAAGTAACACCAATAAACGCCGGAACCTAGTACTATAAACCCGTTGTGCTATGCATTTAAATATACCTTTCTTCTACCAACTTCGTATTTGGATTAAGCTGAATCTGGCTCGGGGGACGGGCCGAGATGCCTCTGTACACCTGTGAGAGCGCCGATAAGCATTGGTGGCAAGCATATCCTTCCATTTTTCTTCTCCCACTAGAATAAATATTAGTTACAACTTCATCCCAGCTATTGAATTTTTCAGTGGAGGACTTACCTCGGGACCACCAATCCCGCTGTCCTTGCGTCCCAACCAGTTTATATGTAGCCTGTTCGGTGTTGCTGATTTTGAATACCAGGTAGTGCTATCAAATCTCCCCTCGAACTCAGCGATAAACGGACTGTTTTCAGAACTTCCGCTCTGCCCCTCAGGGCCGGGATTGAAGTATTTCTGCAGACTCTCACCGGTCCATGCTCTATCAAAAAACATTGGAATCGGAGCAAAAACAGGCTTCAGTCCATGAAGCAATGCCATGGTCGCCGGTCCTATTTGACTTCCTAAGTGATTCCCCTTTAGGTTTTCCGCATGCATCACACTGAGCAGCATTTTGCTTATCCGGATCTGTGTTCCAATGCTAGCCCGGCTTTGGAGCTTGCCACCAAATGTTCCCCAGACTTCAGATTGGCCAGTCCACGTTGTATTCGTGGGATTGAAAATAGGCGCTAAAGAAATAAGATCTGCATCTTCTCCTACTCCCCATTTATAGTCATCCTTGGTTGGATCAGATACGGGCTTTGGTGGACCAATGGGTGTTATGTCTGTGTTTGACTGTGGTCCCCATATCATCTTGGAACCATACGCGTCTTCTATGGTTTTCCGGAATTTGGTATGATAGGGTCCATGAACGGAGGGAATGTAGAATCGTTCATTGCGTTCCCACAGGCCTTTCCGGGGCTGAACTCGGGCAAAGTCTGCCAACTTCTCAAGTAAGTTATAGTGGTGCCCTGTATATCGCATATCCATGTTCCAATTCCAGACAAATTCATATTCAGGATGATCCTGAGAGAACTTCTGGACGACAAGCCAATGGGCCTTTCCCTCAGTTTTGGATGTCTGAGGGAGTTCAGGGTACCAATCCTTTGTGATGGCCGCGTTCCACATTATCGTCATGTTGTGAAACTCGGTTGGTACGTAGGAATCGAGTGCAAAGTCATATGCGTCGCTATCGGTCCATATCGGGATATCGGGATCGGTTACCTCCATCATAAGCCAGACCTGGTATTCCCCTCCACTGCGCAATGATAACTCTGTAATTAGAGAACGAATACTCTGCCGGTCGTTTTTCGTGAATTGTTGTCCTGAATGGGTCCGAATAAGGACGGCTGTCCGTGGTTTCGGTTTGATATCATGCTTAGGCAGGCCATGCAAACCTTGCTTTCGAGCTTCCGCCTCATCTACAATTGTATCATTCCTCCTGTGTAGCCTAGTTCCATTGACCGAGGCTGTTGAATTCAAGCGGCCCTCCGTCTTGTGGGAGTTGGAGGAGTTGGCCTGAGTTTCGGCAAACCTGTCTGCATTTAACTGGGCACATACACGTTGTAACTCTCCCCAATTGGTAGTCGCCGACGCGTCGTTGGTAGGAGCCCGTTTAGTAATATTAGGCGCACTGGGAAAATTTTCCTCGATAAAGCCATATGCACCAAGCCGAGTTTGCCTTTCAAAACAAAGGTTGCTGTCGATATCTAAAGGAACGTATGAGCCCATCAATGGTTCTTCAAACATTGCTGGATGCCCATCGAACACCCGTACGTCTCCAACCGGCCCAGTAGGCCCCTCGCAGGGCCGATATGTCCCGAAATTGCTCGTGTTCCATGCCTTGGTATTATATTCGGGATAGGGACTGTATCTGTACAACGGATTCTGACTATAAGGCATGGGGGACTTCGCGGGAGTCAATGCTGCGGCTGCAAACCCAGCATGACCTCCCGAGTCAACGAGGTGGTTTATTGTGCTACCAAATATGGCACCGGCAGTCTCGTTCCTGCACATTATCAGCCATGGATTGACCTCTGAGGAGAAATTGTATGCTACTCACCTGCCCAACTTCTCATACTCCTCCCAGAACTGCTCCTGGAGGCTGGGGCTACTATCCTCAGCGTCTGGCTCCTGTTCTTCAACATCCGGTTCCTCGGTAGCAACTTCGGGATTCGCAGCCGTAGGGCTTGGGGGTTTAGGACTTGAAGCTTTCGGACTTGGAGCTTTAGGATTTGGAGGTTTAGAACTTGGAGGTTTAGGGGATGGCGGAGCAGGATTGTCGTCGTAGATATCGTTCCCCACAAGGTTATCTTCATCCAAGCCCACACTCCCTACACCTGAATGTGTCTCACTTCCATCGAAAATGTCAACAGTATGTTGGGTAACTCCGTGGGTCGCGAGACCGCGCCAGAACACAAAGTATACCAACAAGAGGCCAAACACCAGCGCTATACCGGGCCGAAAGCGCGGCATCCTCGATGTTGCTCAAGCTTCTTTGGTTGTATCGTTACCTCATGGGAAGGCGTAAAGAATGCACGATTGGGGAATCTGGAGATTGGAGTACAAGAAAACATGGCATAGGGGGAGAAAAAGAAACTTGGGCAGATACAGACATGTGGCGCTGCATCGCGTACATGATGGATCTTGGCACGACCGATATGTGGATTGCTTTACCTCGGTGCCTTCAGTGACTCCAACGGTGCACAGTGCAGAACCGGGTGAGGCTGAGCCACTGGAGCATGGGGAAGAAGGTGCTGTTGGAAGCCAAAAAGGGGGTGTTGGTGTTACGGCTTCCTAGGGTTGTATGGGTCGGATTGCGAAAGGTACCGAAATCCCTTAGCGGAACCGAGGGAGTTGGACTATCCACCTTGTAATATTATCCGTGAGGAGTTCAGAGGCTAGAAGATGAACAACCATATCGGATCACACTGGATTTTCAGGATGTTGTATAAAGGTCCTTATGGAGTATTATAACTAAGATACCACACTAGGGTTTCCCGATCGAGGAGACTTGGTCTTAAATATTATACTTTGTTATATTTACATCTATACATTATCTATTAGAGTTCATCAATAATAACCTGCCTATAAAAAAGGGTATATCCACGCCTTTCGTATAAAAGGCTCCCAAAAGACATGCAATCCCAAATGCTGAAGCTAGGGAAGGGTATAAGTACGTGCCACGCCAGGCGCTTTGTAAATGTGCAGAAAATAAAATGTGTCGTTTGGTCGAGAAATTTATCGTAGAATTGTAGATTTTCATTGAGCCATTCAATGTATTCAATGTCGGGGAGTCGAGATCGAATTTTCGCAAGCCGGATAAATCACATCATCATCAATCGCGTCGTTCTACGCTCCATTCTGCTGCTTCCGCTAGCAGCAGCGCCGAGGAATCTTCCTTTCTGGGCTCTCCTGAATGCGTCTCGCTCACAGTATACACGACCGTCCATTTCGAAATAATCGTGTCTCAAGCTCCTCTTACAGTCTGCGCAGGTTAAGCATCTGGGATGAAACTTTTGCTGCCTCTCCGTTTCAAGATATTGTCCCTCAATCCCCCTATCACATGTGGTGCACATGCTCCCGTTCAATTTGTGGTAATGCCGCTCGCAATAGGGCGCATCGTCAATGACGTAGAAGGTCGAGGTTTGAAACGGCTCCTTGCAAGTCGTACACACGAAACATTGTTTATGATACCGTCCAGTCAAGCGCCCATCCGCAGATGAAACTGATTTGCCCTTGATCGGTTCACCACAGGCCTTGCAGTTGCCCTTGGAAGCAGTGGCACGTCGAGGACGGTCCTCCCGAGGCTTATTCGGAAGCGCCAACCTAGTACCAGCAAGATTGTCCAAACTACTAGGGGACGGACGTTCTCCTTGGAAGGTTGGGTCCATGGGAGATTCTGGAGAGAGCATAATATCATTCCGATTTTGTGGGTATAAGGGCCTGGCGGATTGCTGTACGATTATCGAGTTATCCTTTGGTGGGGATGGCCGTGGGGCGGGCCCATCGGGTTGTAAGGTCATAGAGGATTGAAGTTCAGACATCAAAAAATCCATCTGGGTTGTATCAGAGGGTTGTCGTCGCAGTCGGCCAGGGCCGGTTGATCGTGGTGGGCTAGATCGAGAGCTTGCCTTGCTTGCTTGAGTGTATCCAGAACCGTCGGAAGACTGAGATTCTGTGGGTGTATGATAGGGATTTCCAACTCCAAATTCGGCGGCAAGATCGAGGTTTTCTGGCATAGGGGGGGTTTCACCAGGCTGTGTGTCTCCTCGGGGTTTAATCAGACTTACACCGCGTGGCGGTAGAGGCCTTGTCAGATCCGGGCCAGAACCAGATGGTTTTCTCATTTGTGATCCAAATCCGGGTTCTGAGGGTCTCCTAAACGGCGCATCCTGGCTTGTGTTCGGCAATGGGAATGTCTGTGACCTATTCTCAAAAAGCGAGCGTTGGTTGAAGGCATCGTCGCTCCCAAGTGGTGGTCCAAATCCTCCATATCCGTTTTTGCTAGGGACCTTAGGAGCAGAAATACCCAATTTGAATCCATTTGAACTATTAGTCGATGTCCTAGAATGGCCAGATCCTGCAGTGCCAGGTCGCGCGATAGACCTGCCTGAGTCCTCGGAACGTGAAGACATGGTCATATCAGCCAAACTAGCTCCGGTCCCTTTTCTCTGGTGTCCTCGCCGAGCTGTAGGGTCATCCGGTTTTCTTCGGTTGTTAATATCAAAGGGCCCAGGCGCAATAGTATTCATTCTCTTGAGGAGACCAGCATTAGTACCAGTTTCCGGACTGACAGGCGCATATATCTGGTCCGGCTCCGCATATATATTCCCCATGCCGCCATTTTCCGCAGCTTTATAAGATCGTGGTTGTGGACTTTTTGGGGGAAATGGAGGGAAGGCACAGTCCAAGTTCGACGTGAGTAGTCCAGGAGACGGTGGCGCTCTTTGTAAAGGAGCAGTCGCATTCCGTAACGGTCGTCCAAACGGTGATCGGCGGCCATCGAGGGGAGAACCAGTTGATGACGTCGCACTTTGGGGTGTTAATTGGCCTTGAGGGAAATATGGACGATCTATAAAATATTAGCACGCTCACCAAGTCCAGACTGTAACCACATACTTGCAGCGGAGGTGTCAACCTTCGGACGCATCGCCCTACCGGGCTTCAAAAATCCTTGATCATTTACGGGAGTCTGCTTATATGGCATTCTATCAAAGCTGCCATATGAATCTGGTGGAGGCGTCGCTACAAACGATTAGTTACGAGACAAAATTCTTGGGATTTGTAGCAACATACGTTCGCCAGAGCTACTACACACATGATCGCCCATCTGAGAGATCTCGATATCTCGAGCACACATAGAACATTTTATCGTCGGCAGGAAGCTCGAGGCTCCATTCATGTCCGCCATCCTGTCCAACGCTGTTCGACGATCCGATCGCAAATTCCTATAATTGTGTGTACTCTCGAAGACATGCGCCGGGCCGAGAAAACAATCGGCGGTGTGAAGATGTCCTTAAGCTTTAAGGTCCGACAACGGTATCAAGGTTGCCGGCCAGAATATGGTGGCTCGTTTCAACTTTCGAAGATCTTCCAGGTGTCCAGACACCCACAATGGCTGAGGGAATCGGTGTGGTGTTCGACTGATGAGTTCCAGAGGTCTGATCGCAGCTGCAGCTTGGATACTTAGTGAAAGCTTAGAAAAGGCCAGACGGTAGATCAACTTGGCGGTCGAGGGGAACAATGCAAAGGACGGATAGATAGAATCACTACGAAGGTAAAGACTGTGGGCAAAGAGATGGCCTTCGCAACTAGGGCGCTACGTAGTATCGAGATGGAGATTGAGAGCAGTCGCGGAAGCGTCTCAACGAGGAAGCCATCTGAGGAGTCTCTCCTCCACAGAATCCACAACTCCACTTGTTGTCCGTTCTCCAGGGGCTGAGGACCCTGAGGCTTGAGGGCTTGAGCCTTGAGCCTTGAGGGTGTCCTCCGCTCGCTACGTAGTGCTTCGTTCGTATGGACCGAGTTCTGTTCGCAGGGTTACTGATAGGACCCCCGGCAGCCGCCACATCAAACGACTCGGCGATGTCGAGGTCGTTTTAAGTTACTTTCGTGCAGGGTGTTTCGGTTTCGAGTCCAGCACTGACCGTACCTCGATGACGATGGAGATCAAAACGTCCGATAAGAGAAGAAAGTTCTAACCGATGCCCAGTCCAGCTATCTTCGCAATAATCCAGATATAAACAGTCGAAGCGCAGGGAAGGGAAGGGAGGATAGGGGCAAGATGTCAAATATCAAATTCTTCTTACGGAGTAATGCGACCCTCTATTGGAGCCCCTGACCGCTCGCCAATGCCGATACATATGGCGCAAATCTCCAGTTTGCGGGCGTCGATATGGCCAGGTCCTGGACTCTTGGTGCCTGGTCGATTGAGCTCCGAGCCATACAGATTCCAGAAGGAGGGCAAAAGGCTCGACGATCGAGGACGGCTCACTGCTCTACTTCGTACAGTCTGATGCTCTGTCAACCTGCCACACTGGCCGTGACCGCCGCTGTGACAGTGTGACGGCTTCAACCTCCAACCGCGCACTCGAGACCCAGACTTCTGAGATCCCATCCTGAGCCCCGACTCCTGAGGCGGTTTGGTGACTGGGCGACCGTGTAACCACTGCTGGGCACTGGTCTCTCGGTGGCGCTATTATTGGGGCACGGAGAGCTGTACGGAATAGTACGAGCGCGGTTAAAACCAAGAAAAATCTCCGGGCTCAGGGGAAATTTGGCCGCTGTCCCCCTGGGAGATGATCATCACCACCGATTCCCCAAATGCAATTGGATCTTCTGCCAATAATAATGACAGGTGCTAGTACATGCGCAATCGCGAGGGGTTGCATCGAGCCCCAATTGTTGATGCTTTACAGTGGTTTGTTTCCCTCCCTCGGTTGAGCATAAACCATCTCCACTTGGCACTTTTGGGCCTTAGGGGGCCCGACTCCTGAGCCGTGGGAGCTTCAACTGTGGTCGTGTTTCGGATGTAGACAGACGACGCATCTTTCACATGTAATAGACTCTCAGAATTCCCGTATGTGGATATGGAGATATGTGGATATAGGGTCAGTTATCTCGGGGAATCAGCGGGAACCCCCGCCAACCAACTCCAACCAACTCCAACCCAGTGCAGCAGCAGTTGGTCGCTCGCGATACTCTGTCCAGAATCCAGATTCACCCAAAATTTGATATACTATATTTCCAACACCAGCTCTGGAGAAGGAGTAAATAAGGCTATGTATGACTCGGTTGATGGACGAGGCAGACGAGCCTCCAGATTGGCTTCAGACCAACTCCTGCCGAGATGACGTTCATTCTCATACTGGCCCCATGCCACCCGTGATTCTGTACCGGTGAGGGCATTGAATTACCTTCTTTCTCACCGGTACTTCGTATATCTGGAATCTGGATCCTGTGGATTCCGGTCTCGTGCCGCATTTCCAGAGGGAGGCGTCGGATACAGGTACCTCCGTACATTTATTAATACTGCCAGACATCTTATGATCTTCGGCGTTGGGAACTTGCTTGGCTGATACCGACACGCCAAATCATACAAAGCCTTGAATGAACCAATACCTTTCCGGGCGTTTCCGGTCGTTTCCGGTCTATGGGACATGCTGCATTTGGCTTTGCATATCGACGGATTTGTGGTTCGCAGGCCGAACCAGGACATTTGTGGGACCGGATGCTGAGGACGTGTAATTCTTTCCAAGCAAACGCGGTCCATTCGGGAATTCTTGAAGCTTATGCATGTTATGTGCCCTTATGAACCGAAAGACCTAGGTACTCGAGTACCGACCATGTTTGCCAATTTCTATGACGGAAACTTATTATTATCGTCTGAAAACTGCTCGAGGAATCTGCACTGGGGTGGGATTTCGACTTATTAGTCGCAGCTGTTGGTGGAAGCCAAGGGCTTGGGCGAGAGTGCAGAGGCTTGACCGCAACTTGAGGCGACCAGTGAAATGCTCAACTGAGGATCACCGGATAAACACAAGAGTCCGTTGATATCAATCTGCAAAGTACTACTGTACTGTACGTACTGTACCTACGAATGGAAACATCAGTACTGGACAAGCCCCCAGTGGAATAGGGGACGCAGAAGGCGACTTGAGCCACGAAGGGATAGGAATCCCTTACGGAGAACTGTCGCTATCCATCGCGGTATCAGCGTCGAGCATACTCGCACCCGCGGGATGGGTAAATGGAAAACGCAGATCCAGCGAAAACGAGAGCCCATTGAAGACAGCCACGAAGCTTCACGATAGTACGGTTGATGCAGGAGCCCACAAGTATGAAGTAGCGCGTAGACTTTGTTTGCCGTATCGCCAATGGGCTCCCACTACTGGTGTCGCTGGAGGGAGACTTGCGCTGTCGAGTACGCGCTGCGAGTGCAGTACCGTACGGATCCGTATCGCTGTATCCAGCTAATCGATATTTATGGTGGGGCAGCGCTGCCCCTCCCACCGCCGAACTCGCCGTGCTTTGAACATAAAAGTAAACCTTCGTCTTGCTGGTCTCCCTTCCCTTCTCTCCCTTTTCTTTCTTCCCCCACCCCCATACAAGTCCAGAACAGTGATCTCATAACTCATAACTCATAACCCCATACTTGTATACCTCTCTCCGGAAACTTCTCCGCCAAACCAAACCCCAAAATCGATCGCACGCCTGAGTGTGATCATCCAGTCGTCAAGACGTTTTCCAATCTCCTCAACTCGTAAGTGGCCTGCTCACGCCAATTTTCTGGTTGTGCCTGGGACCATAGAACTGTTCTTGCAGCTCCTTGCCCAGTCACGGCCTCTATCTCGGATCGCATATTTATATGTGGTCGGTTTTGTTGGAACTTCCTGCTAACCTTTGCAGTGTGCACCATCCGTTCGCAGGAGCCCGTTGCTCTTCTCCCGCAGGGGCATCGGACTCTCCATATATCAGTTAAAGATAATTCTATCTACTGAATAAACCCCACTACACTCGCCCCCAAACACTCTTTATCAACCCACCTCAATATCCTCTGATAAAGATGGCTCCCCACGCGGAAGTCGGAATGGGCTCCTCGAACGGAACTGCGACCACCACCCCCGGATCCAAGGCGGATCTTTTCACCGTCAACTCGCCCAATGTTGTCTACACGGAGAACGAAATCCGAACCAAGTACACCTACCGTACGACCTTGGTCAATGAGACTTCAGATGGCAAATTCGAAGCGATTCCCAAGGAGACTCTCTATGACTTCAAGGTCGAACGCAAGGTCCCCAAGACTGGCATGATGCTTGTTGGCTTGGGAGGTAACAATGGCACCACTGTCACTGCCGGTATTATTGCAAACCGCCGTGGCCTGGTCTGGGACACCAAGGAAGGCCGCCAGAATGCGAACTACTATGGCTCAGTCGTCATGGGATCTACCATGAAGCTCGGCACCAATGCTAAAACCGCCGCGGATGTGAACATTCCCTTCCACGACGTCTTGCCCATGGTTCACCCAAATGATCTTGCCATCGGTGGCTGGGATATTAGCGGAATGAACTTGGCCGAGGCTATGGACCGAGCTGCCGTTCTCGAGCCAACATTGAAGGCCCAGGTCAGCAAGGAAATGGCCCAGATGGTCCCACTTCCCAGCATCTACTATCCTGATTACATCGCTGCCAACCAGGAAGATCGTGCCGACAATGTTATTGAGGGTAGCAAGGCTTCCTTGGCTCATGTTGAGCATATCCGTAAGGATATTCGGTAAGCCTCCAAACTTCATGAGAATCGGTTTTAGTGCTCACAGATCATTAGCGAGTTCAAGGCCAAACACAACCTCGACAAGGTCATTGTTCAATGGACTGCCAATACCGAGCGCTTTTCCGAACTTGTGCCTGGTATTAATGACACCGCTGATAATCTCATGAAGGCTATTGAGAATGGTCACGAGGAAGTTTCCCCGTCGACCGTCTTTGCTGTTGCCTCGATTCTCGAGGGCGCTCCGTTTATCAACGGCTCTCCTCAGAACACCTTTGTTCCTGGTTCTATTGAGCTTGCAGAGAGACACAATGCGTTCATCGGTGGCGATGATTTCAAGTCTGGCCAGACAAAGATGAAGTCTGCTCTTGTCGACTTCTTGATCAGTGCTGGTATTAAACTCACCTCCATTGCAAGCTACAATCACCTTGGCAACAACGATGGCAAGAATCTTAGCTCCCAGAAGCAATTCCGCTCCAAGGAGATCTCCAAGTCCAACGTTGTCGATGACATGGTTGCGGCAAATTCCGTTCTCTACAAGGAAGGCGAGCATCCTGATCACACCGTTGTAATCAAGTACATGCCAGCTGTTGGGGACAACAAGCGTGCTTTGGACGAATACTATGCCGAGATCTTCATGGGTGGTCACCAGACTATCTCGTAAGTCTAATTCTTCTCTACGGGTAACCCCCTGCTAACAATTATAGTCTCTTCAATGTCTGCGAAGATTCCCTGCTTGCCTCTCCATTGATTATCGACTTGGTCCTGATCACTGAGATGATGACCCGCATCCAATGGAAGAATCAGTCCAATGATGGTGCCGCCACTAAGGACTTTGGAAACTTCCACAGTGTTCTCAGCATCCTCAGCTACATGCTCAAGGCTCCATTAACTCCCCCGGGAACCCCGGTCGTCAATGCTCTTGCTAAGCAGCGAGGCGCCTTAACCAACATCTTCCGCGCATGTGTCGGTCTCCAGCCTGAGAACGACATGACCCTTGAGCATAAGCTCTTCTAACTGCAATGCGAGTACCTTCGGAGCTTAGTATTTACAGTGGTTTAGCGACTCGTATGAGGTCAAGTCAAATAACCTTCGTATTCCATTGATTCTATAATCAAATTGTCATACATTCAGTCATTACAGATAAATAAGATAAAAGAAGGTCAATTGCCTTCCCAAATGCAACGTTCATTATCGTGCGAAGTGATGTGCTCTATTTTGCGAAGTGTACTGGTAATTTTCCCGCCAACGCAAACTCTCGCGGTAACATGGACACAAATTTCACAAAATGACCCCTCCAAGGGCGGACTTCTCATCATCATAATCATTTCGAGTCGCCCCATAACATAATATATTCATCATGACTCAATCGTATCCGTCAGTGCAATCATTCTACATGAGGGAGACTCCCACGGAAGGCAATGCAAGTGCAAATCCCTCACCTTCAAGTCGAGCCGATGGCTTCACCGAAGAGGAATTGGCCGATGCATTCGACCCATTGAACAGAAAATGGAATCCAGAACGCGAATACGAAGAAACCACTATTGATAACCTCATCCCAGGCCCAAGAGCAGTTACATTTGTGGGCAGAGTCGTTAACTTCAGCACCATCCTCGGCAATAGCCAAAAGCAACCCCAAGCTACCGGCTGGCATTATCTTGTCATCAAAGATGATACTGCAGCTATTTCGGTGCCTCTCATTTCCCCGTCCCATAATATCGCAATGCTAATGGTGCTGTTTTCGTAGATCAAGTTGTATTTCGCCCGCCAGCAATACCCTCTTAAGCTGGGCCAGCTTCTTTCCATCTGGACATGCTTCATCTCGGATATATCAAAAGCGGAAGGGTCAGCAATCATTGGTGTGCGCGTTTACGCAAATTTGTTTCCAGGACGTGTCAATTCGGACCATGTCATGATACCCACGAGCAGCAACACCGACGGCATCTGCCACGTCCCACCCGAATGCCGCAAAGCACAGCCGCTCCCTGGGCTTATGACGCTTGCTAGCTACCTCGGTGGTGGGTATGATGGTGTCGATGGTGCAAAGATACTCGTGTGCGTCAAGAGCATTGGGGGCAGGAGGAAAATCACAAAGAAGAAGGGAGGAGAAAGCGAGTTGACTGATATCCAACTTTTTGATCACACTGGGGAAGTACGGTTGACGGTTTGGAATGAGATGATTGATTCGGCAAGGGATTGGCAGCCTGGAAAGACCATCCTGATGATTTCCAATCCCGGATACAAGGTGGGATATTCTAAGGGAAGCGTAGGTATCACCTGGGGAACAATGATAGATGTTGGGCCTGAATTTTCGGATGCTGAGTGGCTGAGAAAGTATGCTGTGGGGTTGACGAAGAAAGAAAGTTTGTGCATGGAGTTTCCTGAGGACCTGTGGGATGTTGAAGCTACAGAGTATGGTGTTAACAGGATGTTTTTCACGCTTGCTGAGCTTGATAGGTGGTAAGTCCAGAACGGTTTCCCAATCTTGTCCCAACTTCCTAAGATACCGAAATAGGGTACGCTCAGATGGCCATCATGTCTTCACCGGCTTTATAAACGTCACAGTTATCGAAATGTCTCTCGTCTCCCTACAATGCCGCAACATGCTCAGGTGTGCCGAATGGTATCATTCCCATTTCTCCTTCTATTTCCAACGTCACTGACATCGTTTTGAAGCTGTGGCGTACCAATCTATGCCAATGCCCTCACAACACCATGCCGCAACTGTTCTAGCCCCTTGAACCTCCGCCTCAATCCTAAAATCATTGGTACCCTCCTCGACGAAACAGGATGCATCGCCCCGGGAAAACTCCTTTGGAGTGATCGTGCTTGGGAACAACTTTTCAACCGCACTATTAAAGACATCACCGAGATGAGCTCTGAGGAGGCGAGATGGTACGAGCAGAGGATTATGTTTATGAGAATGCATTTGGTGGTTGGCTGGGCGGAGAATGTGGGGAGGTTAGCTGTGCTGGGGATTATGATGTGAGCTAATACGGGTAGGTTTTGAGGGGTGGATTTCGCTTTTGCATTTAGGGAAGGAACTTTGTGCTAATGGGAGATATTTATTACACCGCAATGGTTTCTGCTGGGAAGGGTATGTTCGCTGGGTATGTACCTGAGCAGAATATTGCTGCTTGGGCTAAACTGGTTTACTTTGCATATTATAACAGCACTTATCTACACATTATTTTTATAGCATCATGCTCGATCGAGCTCCCGCACTAGCCCTACAATAGATACTTCTGCGTAACTAGCCCAATTAAACCAAGCATTCACAACAATTGATAGATCAAGGCCCCCCTATCTTCCTACCTCGACAAGGCAAAAAATTTCACTTCCGCATATAGACACCGCACTATATTTCTCCGGCTCACCTTCGTCGTTACGTTCCCCCTAGCTATTCTCTAACCGTAAGCTAAAAAGCTCGACATGCAACAAATGTCTTTCCGTAACCTAGCTAAGGCCCTTAAAAATGCAGCTAAAGGGCCCGGGTGCCTGGATCGCGCACAGGTACCCACGAAGGCTTGTATATATCATTCGTTGATTATAGCATGTTGGGGGCTAGTGCTTACTTTGTATATAGTAATGCCGGATGTGTTTCACGTATGGGTAGATAGAGGGACGTGTGCATGTGCAAAGTAGACGGCGGGTGGGAGGGGATTGGCTGGGTTTTTGCCGGGAAACGGGTTAGGCCCGGACTGGGGTGTTTTTAGTTGGTTTCTAGGGTTAGCAGCAGGCTTTTGGCACGGCTAATGATTTACCGGGAGTGGAAGGAAGCGAAGGTATGAGGTCTTGCTACTACGGGAGTTGCTTAAGGGGTGGTAATAATTAAATTTATCGCCTAGAAAATTCAAATGGCTTTGTTAGTGTAACAAGTTGGATAATAACCTTGTATACCAATTTGCAACTCAGGAGTATATATCGCTAAAGCCTTGTAATACGGAAAGAAATGGGAAGTAGTATTGTACCTCAGGAATTATATAGGAAACGGGATTAGACCAAAACCGCATTCGCCGTCGACGTTCGGATTCTACTAGCAATTCGAGACTCTGTTGTGATTCTTTCAGCTATCCGACAAACTAAAGCCAAGCTATATGGATATTTAGAATTTGGGTAAAGCGGGGCGTTTTGCTGCGGTGGAAATATCTCAATATAGAAAGAAAGGCGAAGAAAAGTCAAATAAAGAGGCAAGCTGGTGGAATATACGGGCTGCGTGAGCACTCGATGCGCAAATGGCTTGAACTTTATAAAGCACCTAGGCAACCTTTAGGTCTTTCGATCGGCATGACTTGCATTATCGCTATGGAATCACCCTTGAAGAAGGGTGTGGGTGGTACTAGGATAGTGCACCTATGTGTAGCAACGAGCATGGGCACATTAGCACATTTGTTCATTACTAACATAATTTATTTTGATATCTGCTCGTGCTTCTTCATGCCGTGGTGGAGGTATAGTATCCACGCTGGGACTGTCGACAGCAAGTCCAACTGCCCAAGAAGATAAAGAATATGTGCCACCCATGCGGATATTGCTCCTGACGCCAATAACATGCACCCAAATAGAGATAGGGAATTCCCTTGCCGCCCAATGTTGAAGAGCAAAGAGGGGAAAGTTGCCATCGAGATACTCGTCAGATCACTCAGCATCACATGTAACCGCTCACCAGCAGCACTTCGTCGGCTAGACCCACTTGCACCTCAAAGCCATTTACTACCGCTTTTTCCGTACCTCCAGCTTCTTAACCCTCCTCATTTGCTCCCTCTTCCGCTCCGTAACATACCTCCCAATAACGCCCGTATCCCAAAATACCCTGCACTTATGAATCTGCCTCCCATCGGTGCCTTCGCCAACGGGCGCCGGCCCAATAGTCCAGACAAAAAATCTGGGCACCACAATCTCATTGTTATCCCCCTTTAGCTGGAAATGCGTCAGGCACTCCCAATACACGATGTCTCTCCCTTCCTCGTCGGGCACGACTCGGGCCTCCACTACATCGTGTCGGATTTGCGAGAATGGAGAGCATTGTTGGGAGAGCCAGGCCCAAATGTGCGAGCCTGTGACGTGTGTGTTGCCTTTGGTATCGTGGTATGCGGCGAAGGGCGCGAAGAAGGAGGAGAATGGAGTGGATCTGAGCTCGAGATTGTCGATTAACAAGTGGTATTTTTCGATGAAATTTAAGGCCGGATTTTGGCGGGATCGATGGTCCCAAGCACCATGATGGACGAAGGATGCCATTTCCTATGTGTCCCTTTGTGTTCTTTTGTAGTAGTAATTGATGAGGAGAAGGATCCCAATCAATGTAGCGGGATAAGTGCTGGCTGGCAAATGTTCCTCAGACAGTTCTTAAGGTACAAGGTTCAATAATACATTCAATGGGGATGCTATATACTTATTACCATTCTATTGTTTCTTGTCGGTGGTAGTTGTTCTAAGTAAAAGAGTGGTGGGTGAGGTTGTAGATGGAAGCGGAGTTACGGTACTCTACCGGCCGTAAGCCCCTAATCCTGGCCATCAAAGCAAATAAGCAGGGATGCAACGTACGAAACACTTGGAATGGTAGGAAAAAATAGAGGAGTAATATGGTTTGGGGAATTCCGAGCTAAAAGATGACTTTGCGCATTGTCAATACATTACTCTTCTGCATCTCAAGGCCGTAATGGACTCGTATCAGACTACAACAGCGACGAGTTCCCCAACGGGTCCGTCTCGGATCCGTATTTATCGTGCTTAACTTCGCATTTTGCAACCATCAAAGTAAGATCCGTTGATTTTAGATGTGCTCGACCGACGTCGGCCGACTAATTGAAATGACTCGTTTTATGCACTTTCTACCAAGAGGAACCCACTCGAGCCTCAGTACCTCAGCATCTCAGCCCACTTAGACCCTCTCATTGCAAGTTGACGAACAGACCTCCATCAACCAGCAATTGTGCTCCATTGACATACCCACTTAACTCATCGCAGGCCAAAAATACAGCTGGGCCGGCCATATCCGAGGGTATGCCAGTTCTACCAAGTGGTATGCGTGTCTCCATATACTCCCTCTTTTTATCGTCATTCAGATCCTCCTCGTTCAATTGCGTCTTGATCGTGCCTGGGAGCAACGCGTTGCATCTGATTTTGTATTTCCCAAGAGCTACGGCCATGCTCTGCGTGAGCGATAGCACGCCGGCTTTGGTGGGTGTGTAGTGAGTTTGAAGACCACCGCCAACGAGGGCAGAGATGGAGGAGATCGCAATGATGCTTCCACCATCGCCCTGGGATGCCATTTGACGCGCGGCCGCTTGACAGGCGTAGAACGCACCATCGAGATTTATGCGCACCGTCGATGAGAAGAGGTCGTGGTCGAGGCTGGGTGAAGTGTCCCACGTTAGTTGCTTGGCTCCGGAGTCTTCCTATAACCCGTGGCCACCTCTGCCCTGATCCAGCGAAATACGAAACGAAATAATATCTAGTTTGCGTTCTGAGAAGGAAGGCCATGAAGACAGGAAATATACTCACTCCAAGAATTCCGCAAACTGGCAAACGCCGGCATTGCTAACAAAAATGTCTAGTCGCCCGAAAGCTTTTACCGCTTCCTCGACGAGGTTCTTTCCAGTCTCGGGCTTACTGATATCGCCCTCCACCTCAATCAACCTGCCGGCCTTGTCATCCTTCTCTTTGAGAGCCGCAGCTTCGGCGAGTATGGATTCCTTGTGATGGGAGTCTGAGGGGAGATTCAGGTGGTTGATGGCGACATTGCAACCCTGACGCACATACTCCAGCGCGATTGCTCTCCCGATGCCCGTAGTTCCGCCAGTGATGGCGGCGCTCTTTGAGGAGAGGAGGTGGTGGGACATAGCTGTGTGCGGAGCTTGAAGGAGGAGTTGGTGAAATAATGGCCGGACACGGAGGCTGGAGTGTGTAATATCCACGAATAGGTGAAGGGATAGCTTTGATCGTCACAGTCGGGATTTTGCAATAATGAATGAAACGATGCTGCTCGGATCAGGGAGGGTGCATGAACATGGTGAGAATATGCATCCTGGTGTTGCGAGCGTGGAGTTGTTTATTTGGTTGTTTGGAAGGACGTAACAGCAACGGCATAGTCCCATCCTTACACGTTCATGTCCCTAGCTTGCCCCACGATTCGGGTTTCGGTTCAAGTGACCCCGACAATATATTGCCAATGTCTCCGTACGCCTCGGCTTCGTATCAATACGCATGAGTAAGTACAGCTGCGAAAATGACACCTGGCAGGGACGTACATAGCAGCACAAGGAAAGGTTTGAATGCTGGCAAAATTTCAATGAGACAGCAGACTTATTTACATGCATTATATACTTGAATAGACGGTGTGCCATGCAAAGCACATCACTAGCTATGGTACCCGACAGGCAATGCTACATCGGAGAGAAT
Organism: Venustampulla echinocandica; assembly: GCF_003357145.1. Lineage (NCBI taxonomy): Eukaryota > Fungi > Ascomycota > Leotiomycetes > Helotiales > Pleuroascaceae > Venustampulla > Venustampulla echinocandica. The sequence goes on along the minus strand of NW_022474206.1, from coordinate 2,875,344 downwards.
GCCTGAACATGATTGCAAAAAGGCCGCTCTAAAAACGACAGTAGACCCATGGTCAACAGTATCTCAAAACTAATAGTCGCTTGGAACCCAACCTCCCTTATGAAGTTGTTAGATTCTTGATACCCTCGGCAACGCCATTGACAACACTGTTCCCCGTAGACTTCTTCTCCACAGGGGGCTGGCCAAGAGGCCGCTCCGGGTTTGGTGTCAGAAGATACTGGGCTGGAATCAACCTCGCCGCCGGGTTGAGCGTCAATCCAAAACCTGGCTTGTCAAGTTGCGAGACATCAAGATAGCCCTTTGTTGGGATTGGCTCATCCAAGAACAGGTCTCCGAAAACGGGTAACACGCTCTTCCCATCGGCAGAGTTTGCAAGATATTCCTGGAAGGGGCAGTTTGTTTGAGATACCACGAAATGGTAGCTGTATGGCCCGCTGGCGTGTGGGACAACTGGGATATCGTATGCGGCAGCCATCGCAGCAACCTTGAGAAGTTCGGTCATACCACCGAGCCACATGACATCGGGTTGGATGATGTCGAGATTCCGGCCTTCGATGAGTTTTCGGAAGCCATATCTCGAGTATTCGTGCTCTCCAGTTGTGAACTTCAGTTGAGGGTGTGCCCGCTTGATTAGTGCAAATCCGTCTGTATCATCTGGAGACAAGCACTCCTCCCACCAGTTAATATTCAAATCTAGACAGGCGGTGGCAAGCTCTATCGTGTATTGGACATTCAGGCTCATGTAGCAATCTACCATGATTGGGAAATCCGGTCCAACGCTCTCTCGATGTTTCCGGAGAAACTCGACGTTCTTCTTAAGACCTTTGTGACCTTCCTCTGGGCAGTACGGGAGCGGAACCTTTGCGCCCCAGAAACCCATGGCCTTTGATGCCGTTGGCTCCGGACCCGTGCAGTAGAAATCCAATCTATCCCTCGTGGCACCACCGATGAGCTTATATACCGGCTCATTTCTGATCTTCCCGAGTAGATCCCAGAGCGCCAGGTCAATCACGGAGATGACGGCAACTGGAAGCCCCTTGCGGCCATAGAACATAGAACCTCGGTACATCTGCTCGAATAAGTGGTTTGTATCTCGTGGATCTGCGCCGATCAAAAACCGCTCGAAATGTTGATGCACGAGCCAGCAAGCTGGAGGGCCTTGGGGGAGCTATTAGCATGCGAGCACGTAGTTCTGCCAGAGATGCCTACCTCCAAATCCAGTTGCAAACCCAACAGTGCCATCCGACCCCTCAATCTCCACGCAAAAGGATCCTAACACGTTGATGCCCCAGCTTGTTCTTGACGCCCGGTACTTCTCCCATCTCGACATTGGCGTTGATATCGGGGTGTCGATGAGCCTGGCATTCATTCAATCAGCACTGGGAGAATTGGAGCTAATCCGCAGCAGGGCACCTACCAATGGCCACCCTCGACATTGTGATAGTCCCCTCCAGACCCGACGCCATCAACGACAAACGTCCTGATGGCTTTGATCGAGGGGAAACTCCTAGCAGTAGACGACGCCATGGCAGCGTGAATTGGCAGGATGGTGGGGGAAAGGGTGCAAAAAACTCGAAGAAGCGGATGAGGATGGGGATGAGGCTGTTGAGCACCTGGTTGCGGTCTTATGAGAGCAGGTGGTGCATCCGCCTGGCAAGCTGGGAACGGCGGGTCCGGACAAGGCGGCGAGTCTCCGACAAGACGTTTGGTGGGGGGCGGAGGGGGGGTCAACTGTCAGGTTCGGGGCAAGATATCCCACCACCGAGAGCCACCTCCTCCGTACAGCACAGCAAACACGCGCTGCTCCTGTTGCCGCCGCCTTTTGCATTGGGATTGTGGTGATTGCTCTCCGTGGGCCTTGGACGCCCCGTCCACCAAGAGAGAGTGGTCGAAGATCGTGGGCAGGATTACTCCCGGAAAATTGGCCGCAAAGGAGGGTGCGGTGCAGGCTTTGAAGGGACCGGTTCTTCTGCACTCGCAGGATATCATGGATGAGACATGGAGGGCCCTACAAGTTACGGTATGATACCACGCAGCGCAACACAGCACAGCACAAGCAATACGGGGTGGGATGGCTGGGAGCATTGCGCAAACGGCAACGGGCCTGCCGGCAGTTTTCTGCATCGGCACACAGCAGGAGACTCGTGGCTTGACATTGGATGAGGTTCAAGAGGACACTGGACCAGCGTAGGACATGTACATACGAAGGCCATCTGGTGGCTGTCGCCGAGTGCTCCGAGAGGGTTGATCCGCCATTCATGGCGCACTTCCAATGTTCCATGCATCCATCCACATCCACATCCACCTCGGGATGGGTTTCTCGAGAGCTTCTTGATCCGTTTTGCACCGCGGCCCGCCATTGCTATTGGCGAGGGCGTCCAAGACTCCCATGTCGCACACGGTTGAACTTGAACGGCCTGGGGAGAGGAGCAGAGACCGGGTTATGGAGAAGGGTTGCTGGGAGGTGCAGAATCAGATGATGAGCTATGGTGTGTCTTCTGTCCGGAGTTGGAGACCATGAAAAGGGCTGCGTATGCTGTACATGACCACGGAGTATAGCTGCTACAGGCCTACAGGCCCATCGGCCCACGCTATAGGACCTACGCTACAGGGCCTACCTAGGTAATAGGTACGCTACGAAGTACAACTTATAGGGTCCTCTACCCTTATTATTATCTTTCTCGCCGAACCGACGGCACATGCGATCAAACATGGAGAACAGCAAGCATTGGCCGGCGCTGTGCTCCCCCCCACTCACTCCTTTTCCCTCTCCCCTTCATCCCCACAATTCCACTTACAATAACAGAGCTCCCCCGACCTTCTCGCTGCTAAAGACGCCGACTTTCGTCCTGAACTTCACCGAACAACCAGAACTACCTAGGTATCTGGGGCCATCGCAGTTATCCGTGGCTATCGCCCTCAGCTCCATTTCGTAATGGATATCGGATTCTCGCCGCGGTCCTCGCAGCGCCCACCCACGAATCAGCCCGAGTCGGATGAGGAAAATGCCTACAGTGAGGATGAGAGCGAGGGCGGAGAAAACGGCGAGAGGCCCCGCAAGAGACCGCGGCGGCCGATGTCTGTCTCGTAAGGACCATCTATGTCTCCTTTAGCACGGGCCGATCGTGATGTTCTGAACCGGAACTCTGCGTCCGGAAGCCTACTGCCCAAGTGCGGAGGCTCCTCTGCAAATGAAACTGAAGAATGGAAATGGCTAACTATTCGTCGAAGATGCGAGTTGTGCAAACAGAGAAAGGTACGGTAAAATTATTTTCCCGGTGTTTATGTTTACTGCTGCTTGTTTTCAAACATCATCTGCAAACCCCTGCTCACTACGTTCGTTTTGTAATCGCTGTTTTGAACTGTCAAGAGTGAGTGGCTGCTCAGCGGGTCCTGGCTGGGCTGAAGCAATGCCAACCACAGCCAACCACAACCACAACCACAACCAATAAGCAAGGCGGAAGGTAGAAGGCAGAAAGCTCTGCCATCGGAAAATCTCGAGAAGACTGTGCTGTGTATAGTTGCTCGGCGCTTGAGAACCATCATATTTGACTGCGCCCATAAATGTTCTATAATTTTCCCCGCTACAGTGCTATCTTCTGACTCTGTTAGGTAAAATGCGATCGTAGTCAGCCAGCTTGCGGTTGGTGCTCCCGCAATGGCGCAAACTGCGAGTACAAGGAGCGAAAGAAGCCAGGTCTCCGAGCTGGATACGGCCGGGAGCTGGAGCAGAGATTAGATAAACTGGAAGACGTTCTTCGCTCGCACGCCCAGATTCTAGAGTCCTTTACGAACAACAGCAATAGCCTCCCCAGCGATCACGACACGCCTCAGAGCATGCCTGGTTTCCGGTCGAATGATGGCCCTCGCGGCCACGTGCCTCATGCCGAGACTGCGTTATTCCTCCAGAACCCCTCCCCCTTTCCAGGAGGCCAGCAAATGGAGTTTGGCAACCCGGTGCCTCAGACTCCCACCAGTGCCACGATATCTTCATTGCATGGTGATGTTTTCCAGCAAGGGATGCAACAAACCAATCACCCCCATAATCAAGCTCATCCGCCGCGGGCAGCACAAACTAGTCAGGCTGGGGACTTTTATAGCACAACACAACCACCGCTCCAGTCACCAAGCCTTAATATCACTCAGACCCAAACTGAACTTACCTCGGACAACTCCCTCCCTCCTTATGACCTCCTCTATGCTCTCGTGGATCTTTACTTCAAATACGTCAACACATGGTGCCCTATACTACACCGACGATCGACACTAGACTCCCTGTTTGGTGCCTCTACGCTAGATGAATCTGATAGAATATTGTTACATGCAATTGTTGCAACGACCTTGAGATTTTCCACCGATCAGAGACTCACGGACGAACGACGGCGGCATTACCATGACATCTCGAAGCAGAAGGTTTTGCTGTACGGGTTGGAGAATTCTTCAGTCAAGGCGCTACAAGCTCTAGTCATATTAGCTCTGGATCTTGTGGGTAGTAGCAACGGGCCGCCGGGATGGAATTTGTTAGCTCTGATAACCCGATCCGTCGTCCAACTCGGCCTTGCGGTTGAGACGACATCATTTTCAGTGTCGCCGGTATTCCCGTCCATATATACTCTTCGCGCTATGGTATTGCCAGAGCCGGATAACTTTATCGAAGAGGAGTCACGAAGGAGGCTTTTCTGGATGGTATATCTCCTTGATCGATACGCTACAATTGCCACGGCATTCGAGTTTGCTATGGACGAGAAGGAAATTGACCGCACGCTGCCATGCCGTGACGATCTGTGGAACAAGAACCAACCTGTTCAGACAAGGTGGTTCCGCACGAGCGAACGAACTGAATATGGAATCGACAAGCCGGAAAATCTGGGAGCATTCTCCTATTACATTGAAATCCTTGGCATTTTGTCGAGGATCCACAAATTTCTTAAGAAGCCTGTTGATATCAGTGCGCTGTCGGATGTGGAGCAATGGCAAGGGGAGTACCGGGAGTTGGACAACATGCTCACGTCGTGGAAATTCAATCTTCCTAGCGACTATGGTAATATGGCGAAGTTGTTCCAACCGGGCGGTAACAAGTCTATCAACTGTGGATGGGTCATGCTTCATGGTGAGTATCTAAGTTGCTCTGCTTTATAATCATATTGACCACGGCAATAGCAACATATCATACAACGGTAATTCGACTACACTCATCTGCAGCGTATCCAACAACCCGCTCCCCAATTTTCACTCCCTCATACAGCGCAAGCCAACGGTGCCACGGGGCGGTTGAGAATATTGCCGCCCTCGGCGAGTTCGTCGTTCAGAACGGCATGCTACCGAAACTCGGACCTCCCTTCGCATTCACGCTGTGGGTAGCCGCGCGACTCTTATTAGTCCACGGCTCAACAATAGAACACAAGCTCAGCCCACAGATCCAGTTCTTGGTGGATACCCTTGGGGAGATGGGTCGCTACTGGGCTGTTGCCGAACGATACACGGCCATCCTCCAACGAGTTCTAGACGAGCATCGAGATTCCGAGCATTCTGCTGGGGCTAATGGAGAGCGCGTCACGCCATCCTCAGTTAAGATTTTGGCAGATATGCGGCGTTGTGCGTATGACCTGGATTTCTTGATCTCTAGACAACCAAAACATGTCGGTCTGGTGACGAGAATGCCGAGCGTTACGCCGGCCCGGACACCGGCGCCGAACGAGCTGGAGTACTTGGATGTTTTTGACTTTTTTAATTTCCCGAGGCTACCAGTTGCTCCGGGAGGAGATATGGGGCATGCTCATGGTAATGGGAATGAGCACGGGGTTGGCGAGATGGTACCTACTGAATTGAGCAATGGCGCTAATGAGTTCAACATTACGAATTTCATGGTGGATGCGAACTCGGATTGGCTGTTTAAGAACCAGACTTGAGGTAATTAATGAAGAAGAAGATGGATTTTGTTGGCAGACGCGGTAGGTGGGAGTTCAGGGTCAAACTTCAGACGACTAGTGAAGGAAGAGACGGAACTTTAAAACGATGCTTCGTGGACGAAATTCAACAACCGGGCTTTGAGAAAACCAACGGAGGCAAATATCGAATTTGTAAGGCACTCGTTGGGTGGAAAACAAGGAGTCGGATTTGAGTCGAGTAATAAATAAGGATGAACAGATGAAAAGTGCTTGACGCTTTGTTGGATGGCATCTCGAGACTTTAGTCAAGAGAGTGGCATCCCTGGTCTCAAGCCAATGAAGAGCTGAAGAAATGCAAAACACGGCCAAGTGCAAGAATTGGATAGCTGCAGAAGGTGGTGGAAATGGAATGGGAAAGATAGCATGCGGGGGCCGACCTTTCAAAAGGTTGAGCATTGGATATTCCAGATGCGCTGCACCTGGAGACGAATTCCCGCGTGGGCCTCGGCTCGATGTCCATGTACTTTACGTGGCTCAGGCTGAAGAGCTTGGCTATACATAGGCATGTAGGGTATGATATGTATGTGGCATGTATGTAAGGTTATCTCAATCGCGGTGCGCTCAAAAGTTAAAAATGGGAAGCCCGATAATCGCCAAAAGCATCATTTGGGAGCCCTTTTGTGGTGTCTTTTACGAATGCCTGATGTCTGGATGTCTGATGCGGGGCGTGAACCCCTCCATGCTCCGTCGGTCGCGACCGAGGACTAAGCTGGCCCCAAACAAGGTTTACCTGATGACGCTCTTGGTGAGGGGAGTATATTAATATATTGATAAGAATTAGGCAGGATAACGCCCGAGCATTGGCTGATTGTGTGGCGGCGTGGCCGAAAAGGCCTCCTTCGGGGTTGGCTCGGTACTCGTATGGAGGGTACTGTGCTGGTAGTTCCTCGAGCACTAGGTACGCTCCGTATAGGTAGGTATAGTACAGTACAGTACCGGAACTCCTTTTTTTGGCTCTTCGGACTGGGGACTAGGGGACCGGGGACTGGTCGTACGTTGTACGTCGTACTTCGGTACTTTTACGATGTTCATGATGTACATGTACTGTCGAGACACAGTCAGCAGAAAAAGAAGGCAGCCGCAATCGAGGCGCAGCCGAGGCAGGGCGCTGATTGGCGGCCGTACGAGATGGGCGCTGTCAGTGGTCGGAGAGCAAGGCTACATTGTATTGGTACCTTTCTCGCTGCTACTGTACTTGCCTGCACTGTTTGTTGGCCGCAAGGCATATTTGGGGGAATCATTGGATGTTCGCGGGTATTCGCTGTGTTTGTTGTGTTTGTCGACAGCCTGCTCCTTTTGCGCCATCAGAATAGAATAGACCCTAGAGCACGAACTATCTCAACTTCACGTAGGTAACTTAGCTTCCCCGAGGGTTCCGATGTATCGGTAGGTAGCTTCAACGTACCACCTGCTCGTCTCAACCGCAAACGCTCAATTCCACCGCTTATCCACCTGAGGCTGAACGGCAAACGAAAACACGTTTCGTCGCCTGGCCCAGCTGAGCAGCACCAAGCACCAAGCCAAAGGAGTCATCTCCTTGCGGAGTAGGGCGTGCATAACCCCCATCGCGATACTTGATTGTCGCAAGGTAAGGTCCGGTCCTTGGTAGAGCCACCAGGGCAGGCTGCAATATATCCCTTCGGGGACTGAGGCTGCTATTTGCCACGGCGATTGGCGAGAATACGCAAGAGGCACTACCTTACGTAGTAGTTCCATGTGAAGCAAGTTCTCGCAGTCTCGCAACATTAGTAATAACAATAATAATAATAGCCCCTCGAACGAGCAGCCTCAGCCTCCCCGGGCGTCTGAGCGGGCATCGCGGACGAGCTTTGGTTCACATCGATCGCCCTTCTCGTTGGTCCCCAAACGGCGATTCTTGGGAAGCAGACGCGCCTCTCATTTGTCCGGTACTTGGGGTTTCAACGGCTTTGCGCCATCTGGTAGTCCACCTATTCTTATCCCTCCCCACAAGGGCCCCAAGGGCCCCAAGACACCATCCGTCCGCAGCACCGGGCATCGCATTCCCATCACTCACATCCGTCGCATTCTATCCCATCAGATCGCATGGCTGGCCAGGCCCCCAGCATCTGTTCCAGGCTCCACGTTTCTGCGGTCCCAGAGCCCCCCCCCCACCGATTCCCCGGGTTTTGGTTCCAGGTCCAGGACCGCGTGCTGGCGGCAATTCCTGCTCTGCTGTTTTGCTGTTTGCCGAGAGACGAGCAGCGCCCGCTGGGGGAGGACGAGGACTGAGGACTGAGGACTCGGAGCGCCGGAGAGAGAGTTGGCCCTACGCCGTCCGTGCAAAGTCCTGTCTGTACAGTGTACTCGTAGTCCTGTAGTCTCGTGCCTTGCGAAGGCCGGTTGTTCTAATAATACACCCGTCCGCGTCTGCGCTGCTTGGGTTGTGGACGCGTACGAACAAACTCGAGGGACCTCGACCGTTTGGGACACAGAGAATACCTACCTTACCTTACCTTACCTTAGACATCGTGACTTCTCGCTTGTTGTACCTTGGGTATACTTGAGACAAAGACTCGAGTACGTACTGAGGCGGCCATCTTGCACGACCGGCCGTTGAATCCTCCGTCTCCAATAATCTCCCATAATCTCATCGCTCAACTGCTGTCTCGCAGATCCGGCTTCACGGCCGCCTTTCTGGCCCGCCGGTGCATCGCGCCATCCATCGCCCGTGGTCCCAGATGCTGTCGATGCTCCCGCGTTTGCGTTTGCGTTTGCGCTACGCTCGCTCACCTCACCTCAGCATCTTAGTCGCTGCCATCTGCCATCTGCCATCTGCCATCTGCCACGCCCGCAGCCCTGGCCGCAGATGGGAGCCTACAGTGCCTGTGCTGGACCTGTCTGTACCCTCACCCGATGCAGTGGGCGTGCACCGCCATCTTTAGCATCTCTGGCGACGAACCTACCTACCGTGCATGGACCGTACAGGGCAGGACAGGGCACTACTACACTACCTAGAACTACTGTACTTTGTACGAAGTAAGCCATCCGTCATCGATCGCATGTCCTGTCGATGGGCAGGGTCTGGCCTGCTGGCGTTAGCATGACGGAGAGCCGGAGGAGTCGTCGCCCAGGTTCCATCGCGCTACTCTGTAAGGGAGAGCCAGGGACCCGCGCTTCAAGGCTGATAGCCACTCTTACAGTACACTACACTACAGTCCAGTCCAGTACCACTCTCACCACGCTCACCACCACCCACCTCAGCCTTCCCTCGCGGCGTGCAAGCCAGCCCCCCCCCCCCTCTGTGGGTACGCCGCTAGTCTGGCCCGTAGGGCTATACTCCCGGTTTCGACTCTCGCTGCTGCAGGACCATGGTCCAGGAGCTCTTTTGTTGCGTATAGTTACCAACGATATCACGCATTGGCCTAGCTTCGACTCACCCCTCCCCGGTATCTCTTTCCTGCATGTTGACCTGCATGTTCTAACTGCACTCTCTCCGTCTCTTCTGATCCATTGCCTACTGCTGCCTTGTGTCGTCTTGGTAGCCTTTCGTCTGGAGCTGCGGAAACTATTAAGGCAGTCACCTCGCCGGGCTCAGATGACTCGTTTTTTGAATCATCGTATCCTCAGTCATTGACTTTCTTTAACTTTCTTTGCCCAGGCTCCTTCTCCAGTCTGTTCATTAATATATTTCATATCTTCGCTGCCCTTCATCTGAGGCCTTCTCCTAATCATATTCATATCAAACTCATCCACTTGACGATCGCTTGGCTGCCCAAACTACACCGCAAACCTCAACGACCTCCCTCATAACAAACTTCAACATGTGTTATCTTGTCGTGGAACGATACTCGGTCTGCCGCTGTCTCTACTATGAGCACAGCATCGACATGTGCGCGGCATACGGAACTTCAGGCCACCCCATACAGGAGAAGACGGTTCTTGTCGGATACGCCTGCGCAACACATTCACACTGTCGGCAGGAGGAGTCCTCATCTTCGAGAGATGGATATGACTCGGGTTACGGAACGGCGAGTAACGGATCGCAAAGACACTCATCCCGCCGCCACCGGAGATGAAACGTATTGTCTTCGATAGCTGCATATTCATGGCAGTCGCGACCTCTCGTACGTTTTGAATTCAACGACTGGGTACACTATCTATTCTCATTCCGGGGGAGAACCTCCTCATCGACGCCGCCATCTCAACTCACCATGCTCCTCGTCGGGCACGACCGTCTGATGTCTCACTCTGCGCCGTAGAGCCTGGCTGGATTTCCCGCGCCAATTCCCCCACCCCTCTCACACATTCCCATGAAACGATCCACGACATATACCGAAGACGAAACGATCTACGAAGCACGCGATGCCATGATTCTCACGGAAGCTATTGAAGGCGCAAAGAAGGGATACACACAGAGCCCAGGCCATCCACACACACACACACACACGAACACGAGCCTTGACAGACTGTTATTTTGAAATTTCTGCATTGCGTAGACGAGTTCCAAAGCATGGCGTCGGTATTAGATAATATGGTCATTGGGCAGGGTGTTCTCTTCAGCGCTTTCTGCCGCTCATTTTTCTTTTGGTTATTTATTATCCCTTACTTTCCCTTTCGTTTGCTTTTGCGATAGGGAACTCTAACTTTTGCATGGGACGGGAATGATACCTTGGAGTTCTTGGGAGGGGTTTCTACTTGGGAGCCTGTTTCAACCGTTGTCATGCCGGGCGCTGACTCATTTCCTATTTTTTGGAGGAAAGATGTAATCTGCGATTCATTGTTTCCTTTCCACTCATCATACTACACTATATAGGAGCTAGTCTCCAGCTCAGGCAGCCAGATGTTATTTTAGAGGGAAAGGGTTATGTGGTATACAGGCTGAGCCTGCAGGAAGGAAAACACATCATGTACCAACCAATGCTTTTTGTTATGTTTTTTCTGAGTCATTCGCCGTTCCTGCGCTTCTTCTGCTTCACCGAAGGCTTACATGTTGACATGCGACCTCTATATTGCAGGGTGTGTGCGTGCGCGTCGGTTACTCGTAGTAGCCGTGAGCAGGAATAGATTTCTTGCTTCGCATTTTCAAGGAGCTCTGGTAGTCTTGATACACATTCGTTGGCTGGATACCCAATTACATCCTCGACACTACTTCTACGGACGGGCCCGCTTAGAGGGTTACCTGGTGTGCCTACTTCGGCCCTTCCAATTGTTAGTCTAGATAGCTTAGCTCTACTTAGGTAGACGTTATACAACTCCTCCACCAAATACAAAATCCCATGTTTGCATTTGATCTGACACAATATCGTTAATTGCCGGTGCGAAACCGTAAGCCGGCACCACCCAACCTATTACCACCCACCTCTCCATGCACAGCGTTAAGGCAACTCTCCATTACCCGCCTACGCGCGGTGGCGAAAAGTGCAGAACCAAATATACATTCCACTTGCCAACCAATCCCGATCTCCCTATACTACCTACTACACAATATACACAGCCCCTAAAATAAATAGAATAATAATAAATAGAATAATAATCAGAAAAAATACCTCTAGGCCCGTTTTCTCTGCGATTCATGATTTTATTTTTTATGTTTATTTTTAGATTTAGGGGAGCGGGGCAGTTTTTAGATGTAGTGGGGTGGGGTGTGATATGACGTAGCGGTCACGGCTTAATTGAGTTGTTTCAGAGAGCTATGTGGCAGTGGAGTGTGTAGTGTGGGGAATCTTTTGTGTACCCTCTGTTTTCTTTATTTGAGATATGTGCTGTTTTCACTTATGGACCTCCTAGGAGTGAGGAGGACTTGAAATGCATACTGCCCTATCTTTTAAACGTCTGCTTTAATCTCATATTCGAGATGAAAATGTGGTGTGTAACGTTGCTGCGGTAATGGGTCGAGTGAGGACCATGGTGTACCCGATCGGAGTAATCGTGCGCAGTTATTGTGGGGCAATAGGAGTGATATTAAATCGATTAGCAGGAACAAGTTAGTATCATGTGAAAAGAAGACGTGAGTTGGAAAAGCCGATGATTATATTGCATGAGTGGATGGTTGTGGGACTGCTGGGGAAGAGGCGTTGCAAGGGATGAACTGGACTACATCTGGTCATTTTTGATACTCTGTAGACGTCAAATGTCGAATTGTCTAACCATGTGCGAATCTTGCCGATAATAGATATATCGTTATAAAAATAAACCTCTAATCACCTACTAAGAACTTACCTTAAATAGTTAAATCTTGGGTTAGAATTGTACAGGCAACGACTATAAGCAATGTTCGAGAATTTTGGCACTTAGAAGTAGGTGAGAATGCAGTAGGAAACGGGGAGTAGTAACAGGATGGTATGAGAGAAACACTAAGGGTTTCCTAATTTTGAACTCGAAGGCACTCACCTGTAATATTACCTCCCTTTGAATACCTCAATCTTAGTGAGATATTCAACTATAGTAAGATAGGTACCCAGGTACCTATAGGTAGTTACCTAAGGTAGTACCTACCTAGGCAGGATTGCTTATATACGAAGTACCTTAGGTAGCCAAGCGTGAGAAGCTTAGTAATATAAGAACAACAACCACTGGCTCACCACTAAACAACAACAACAACATCTAAACCTAACACACTCTCTACTATCTCGACGTAGGTATCTCAGCCAACACTCCGCTGTTATGGCCCTCCACCTAGTCGACCCGAATCCCATCCCGGACCTCGACAGCTCTACCGCCTACACAGCGGCTACACCTCCCGAATCCGTCGCCGCCGATCTCCTAGATGAGCCGTTCGGCGGCGCCAAACTCAGCTCCTCCTCGGTCCCCTGGCCTGGCTCCACCTTTCTTATCCGCTCCGTTGAGTCCGGGCATATGATTACGCTGCTTGACGGACAGGTCGTGCTGGCCCCGCCGGGCGGCCGCGGCTACATCCACTGGGAGTGCGTGGAGACCAAAGGCTGGCTCGGCTTCCGAGATTGCGGCTCGAGTAGCTTTTTAGGTCACAATGGAAATGGGAGACTGCGCTGCTCGGCCAAGCGCCAGGATGGGTGGGAGAACTTTTGCGTCAGGATGAGGCCGGAGGGAGGCTATGTCTTACTTATGACGCATTGGGAGAGGCTTTGGCAAGTGGGGACTAACCTAGAGCGGGGCGTGGAGTCGCTGGCGAAGGGTAGGAATTTTGAATCTGACGGGATCGTTTGGGAGTTTATTAAGGTTTAGTGCGTTGAAGCTCTTTGTGTTCTTCTAGCTGTCGAGATGGGTGTATTGTACTCGTACGCTTGCCGCATTGCTGTACGCAACTCGATTCTTGCGTTGCGCATTTCGTGGCCTCTAATCCGACTACACAATGCTGGAATTTGCCCAGGATCCCGTAGACTTGCGTCAACAGCTTAACGGAGCTGCAAGAGCGGGCTAGAACGCTTGGAGCTAGGAGTTCTTAATCCCGTTGTCCTGGGAATGGTGCCCGGCCACATGGTCTTGGTTTTTGGTGTTGTGCTAGGGAAGATGGATTATATGAATGCATGATAGAGGCTACTTCGTTACTCAAAATCTGGAACGATGTTGAGAAAGATGGGTCATTCTTGGTAGCTAGTGCCCTTCGATACCCGACGTATATTGACTCTGGATATTTCGATTTGAGGCGCCATAGATCGCCTCGTCTAGAACGAGTAGAGGAATTTCTGCAACGGGATATGTGCTATCGAGAGTTGATACAAATGAAACTCGCAGATAGGTCGCTCTACTTGGAGGAGCTGAGAGAGCTAGGGCTCGAGGAGAGGGACGGCAATGCTTTACCTATCGAAGTGACGAAGCATAATTTGAAAGTCGGATCCGCATTGTCTGTCTTCTCCTATTTCACGGTGGCGGCACATATACACAGAGCACATCAAAGGCGTGGTGTTCTTTTCCCCAGGGGTAGTGACTGCCGGGGGTTTTATAGTTGTAACTAGTGTACTTTATCGAATATTGAGGTGATTTCCTCTCGATACTATAAAAGCTTCTCTAGAGCATCTATTTCTACCTTCACTTCCTTTAATTCCCTCTCTGCAGCTTCTATGTTTGCCTCTGCGACCTCCATTTCCTATTCCATCTTCGACGTGACTCTGCCTTGTTGTCTACTGCGATTCTGACGGGCGGGATAGGAGGACGTTGTGAGCAGAGATTGGGTTTGGCTACTAGCCGCGTTTCGAATAGTTCTGATTCTTTCTTTTGCGGATTCCGGGCGCTTTATTCAGGTCTATTGGCGAGCCTTCTTTTTAATCAACTCTTTCTGGCGCGCTTCAACAACACTACTCGACATAATTCTGTATTTTGTAAATTAGTCCAAGGTCTATCAGCAGAGAAAGAGGACATATTGATACCTGTAGCACCCTGGCAAGTCTTCTTAGCTGTGGTGGCGCCCTCCTTTCCGACTTCGACATAAGGGTTAGCGTCAGATGCCCGTAGTAGCGTACGTATTGGGGTCTCACCAGTTGGCCAAAGGATACCATAGACAACACATTCATGGTTGGTGTCTAAAATCAACCTTCGCATTGAGGGAGAGGGAATGTATTGCCGAATCCAACAAATACTTCTATACCATCATACTTTTATGCGCTTTGAGGAATAGGTAGAAAGAGAGTTATAGAACTAAACAAAGACCCATAGGTTAGATCTAAATGTAGCAAAATAGTGTTATCTGTATTTGAATGAAACAGATGAAGAGAATAGCTTGCCTGCAATGATTCGCGAAACTAGTAAATGGGAGAGTTGAGTGGAAGAGTTGATTTGAGGACAAAACCATGCGATTCGTTATGGCTATTGATTCGCTCCTCAAGACCCGGGTTGAGTGAATGCCGGCGAGGGAGGTGCTAGAAAGTAGATTGCCACCATGCCAGTTTGTGACGTTGCTGAATGGCCATGGCTTTCAGTAAAAGAAACTACGTTTGATAACCCATGTGCTTCCATAACGCCTCGTGAGCAAGACAAATCCTGCTAAACTTATGTAGCATTTTAAATAGCATTCCAGGCTGCCCGGAGCCCTGAGCTGCCACTGGATGCATTGAACATGACTTCAACACCTTGACTGCGTGCCCAGTCGACGGCGTCACTACCTACACCATAGCATTCATTTAGCCTAAGGGTTACAATTCCCTGTTTAACAAAACTCTTCACAGCTACTCCAGTAATGTTGGTCCCAGAGACGTCGACACTACGTAGATTTGGGCAACGACCGACAATAACCATCAGATAGTCTTCGGGGGTCATGAGATACGCTAGTGATAGAACCTCTAGACTCTCTGATGAGGGATATTCTTCTTCAATGTTGATGCGGGGTTCCACTGCGCGACGCCCGATGTGAAGTTCTTTCAAGTTTCCGCGCGTGATGGATTCACGGGTGATGGCTTTGATAAATCCGTCGCAGACATATGTTCGCGAGCACTCGAACATTTCCAACAAAGGCAACATATTTTCTCCTTGGGCTTCAAGGCTGTCGTGGCCGATATCTAGGGCGTTCCTCAACGTGAGGCGTCTGAGAGTAGGCGGAAGTCTTGGTAGTCGGTCAAAGTGCGTATCACGGAGATCCAAATCCTGCAGCTCTGTCCACGGACTCATATCCGCAGATGGCGTAAGATTCCAGTTAGACAGCCATAGAACCTGAATATTTGGAGCGGCTTTGATAAGCTCGGGCTATTATAATCATTAGTTGAATGCAACAATATGGAATGCTAAGCCCAAACGACAAAACAGTGAGGCATTTCCCTCAAGATCTAGGTGGTACCTAACAGCTGTAGATATATCTAATTATGGATTACAAGGGTAGGAAACTCTGAGGTTGAAGTTTGATGTTTGCGAACCTTTAATTTGGGAATAGAATGCTTTCGACAACTCACAATATTTAATGTTAACATAGCGGAGGCAACCCCAAGATGTAATTTCTCGAGTGCATCGAGCTTTGGCCATTCTCCAAGAGAGTCCGTTCTCTGGCCTACTATCTGTAGAAATCCCGCTTTCACAAGCGTTCTTCGACAAGCTCGGAGAACATCTAGAACTACAGATATGGTGATTTTGTCATTCGAAACAAATATCGATTCAAGATGGCTTGCGTAAGGTAGTGACGAAACTAGCGAGTTTCCAATGACACTACTCCCGTGGATTTCGAGGAATCGGAGCTGTTTACAATGTTTGGTGAGGAATATCATTTTTTGCGAATCAAAGCCTGCTCTCGTGGTGATCATAGCACGATCAAGAGTATAGTTCGATCGCCTTAGATGCAATTTTAACGCAGTCTGGGTCATCGGTTTCCGCGTGGACGTCGTATCTAGAGAAGTCCATAAATTATGTGACGATTCAAGTAAACGTTTCCATGATTTTGAGACGGCAAGGCATGTTCTTGGATTTTAAATCAGCACAAAATCTAATCTTGGGGGTCGCAGACACTCGGGGAATGTTACACTCTGTCTCTCATCGAGAGATTGCGACAGACCATAGCCGCCAATTCGACCGGCAGAAACTCGAGAGGATCAAGGCTCTTGCCTGGATCTTGAGCTCGACGCAGTTTGTTGTATATAGATTGAAGACGCTAAAGACATTAGCTTAAGAACGTCGAACACCGATGAAGAGTATCTTACAGTACGTTCATCATCAGTCCCAATCTTGACCTTGTTCAAACCTCGCTCATATATCTTTAATGCAAGGCTATTTTCTCCTTTCATTTGCAATATTTTACCGCAT